>NC_041389.1:705367974-705385928 GCF_002162155.2 Triticum dicoccoides | reverse complement strand
GACACGTGACATTCACAAATCACAAAGCATCTAATCTTTCCCCCCTGAGATGCTTTGTGATTTGTGAATGCCACGTGTCATCCATCAGGATGGGTCTCACCTACTAACCCGTGAGACCTGGTCTCATAGAATTATTTTCCCAGTGCATGCCGTCGGTCCATCTGATGCCAATAAATGTCAATTATTCCGAGGCGGTAGTCACGCGGCAAGAAAAGTCAAAAGCTCCTAATTGATTGGCATATATACCAACTAAAATCGCAACTTCACCATGAACGCTGGAGCGACCAGCCGCCCGCTCGCCTCTGCCATGGCCGCCCGGCCATGCCCGCGTCACCAGCTGCCCGCTCCCGGCTGAGCCACCCGCCGCCCGTACAAGAAGATAGGTGTGACATGGCGTTTCCTCGGCGACCCGACCAGTGCTCCCTGATACGTTCATTTTGTATCATGTTTTTATATTGATATTTATTGCATTATGGACCGTTATTTCACTTAATAATAAAATTTTATGCCCTTTCTCTCTTATTTTGCAAGTTTCATATAAAGAGGAGGGAGATTGCCGGCAGCTGGAACTCTGGACCAGAAAAGGCACTTTTTCTGAACATCTCCAAATAAGATATCGGAGGCACTTTTTCTGAACATCTCCAAATAAGATGAAAATTGACGGAAATTATTTTTAGGATGTATTAAAATTATCGATGAAATAAATACTAGAGGGGGATCCACCAGGCAGGCACAAGCCTATGGGGCGCGCCCCCCGAGCTTGTGGAACCCCTGACGGGCCTTTGGGGCCCATGATCTCCTATACAATGCCATTTGCCCTAGAAAATAAATAAGAAGAAAGGTTTCAGGACGAAGCGTCGCCGTCTCGAGGCGAACCTGGGCAAGCAGCGATTCCGCTGGGGATACTTCTCTCCGGGAAAGGGAAATCTAGCTAAGCCACTTAGTGTCGATAAAACTCACTGAATTATGTCTCACACAGATGATAGGGAAGGTTCCGATGTCGTTCCCGTACTTGGGCATAAACACATCCGGTGTACAGGCGGACGATAGCCATACCATGACATCAGGCACGGCTGTTCCCATATCTACCAGCTCAAGAATCAGAGTCACTTTCTGTATTGGAATGCACGTCAATGGCCTATTTCGGTTCGTGTTTGCCTCGAGTGGAGGCATATCATCGTCATCATCATCTTCTTCTTCTTCTTCTTCGGAGGTCTGCTCTTCTTCAGCATGTGATGTCGTTCCTTTTGGCCCTGTCGCCCACTCATTTGGAGTTGACTTGAAGATTGCGGGCCTAAGATAGCAAATATGAGTGAATCAGTGACACCCAATCAAGAGGACAACAAGCTAACAATCCTGGTTTTATTAAGTAAAACTATTGATGCAGAGCTTGTACGGATGTACAGACAACAAACTGGTGCATTACTAGAAGGCTTCCTGGGAGAACTTTTAGATTCTTCAATCTTAAGTATTTTGCCATAATTTATACTACATCAACATTTTATTATGGTATCAGTTCTAGGTGTTATTTTTCATGTTCATTAGATGGAGCAAAACCTGAATCAAACCATTTAGGCTAATGAAATGGATTGGTAACTCACATGGAATCTGAAGTTAATCTAATGCTTAAGGAAAAAAAAAACTAGTTTTTGAAGCCTGCATATGCACAGTATACTATTAGAAAAGCAAATTACAAAGCAAACTAGTTTTTGAAGCCTAAATGAAACCGCAAATTACAAAGCAAATTTATACTAGAGCTTGCATGCATATAGTAGCATCTTAATTCCCAATTCTTATTTTGTCGGTGGCAGAAACTGTTATCAGACAGCAAGGGACACCGTAACTCACCATTCGCCAGATTTCTCGAGCGCACGAACTTGGTGATGAAAGAGGACTCGTGACACGACACAAGCTATCTTGCTTCCAGATTCTAGAGCCTCGTCCCTCCCACTAGCATCGACGACCACGAAATTCCCTGCACATACAGAGCACACATGACATGGGCAAACCAAGAGGTGCCTCGTCCCTCCCACTAACTAACCAAGCAACGACTTTGGAAGCCATGCCATTTGCTAGCTAAATCACTCACCGTTCTTGATCCAGAAACACTTTTAGAACTTGGCGGGGAACAGGGCGAGAGACTTGACGCCCTCGCCGTCTGTGACCTAGCACCAGCACCAGAACGGCGGCAGAGTGAGAACCAATTTTATTTTTAAGAGAGGGGGGAGGCCTGGGCAAGAAGCGTGTACCTCGATGAGGTTGGAGCCGCGCAGCGTGACGACCTGCATGATGCTCTCGCCCTCCGCGAGCGTGACGGCGGTACCCTCCTGGCACGCGCGCCGCAGGTTCTTCCTCCCGGCCTTCTTCATGCCCGCTTGCCCCTCCTGGGACGGACGAAGGCACGGCGGCGATGGCGGCGAGGAGTTGCAGGTGCGGCGGGGTGGACAATCTCTCGGTCTTGGGTTCGTTAGGGTCAGATGGGCTGGGCTCGAAGCCAGTTTTCTCATTAGTCCAACACGAATTGACAGCCCACGTGGAACTGAAAGTTCCACTTGATCAATTTTTTTAGTTCTAAAAAAAAACTTGATCAATTTTTTTACCCTTTCTCAAAAATAAATTACCCTAAAAAAACTTAATCAATTTTTTCATTTCTCAATAAAAAAACATAATCATTTTTTTGAGGTGCTTCACTTAATCAATTACTATGTCATTTTCCTGTTTCCTATCCATATTTTCAGTTTCAGAATTGCCTCAAAATGGGATTCAGTTTCAGAATGAACGTGTCTCCCTAAGAGGAGAATGTTTTGCATCTAAAAAATGTCAATTTCATATCTATTTTTTAAAAAGGATTCATACTCTTTTCGTTCACAAATATAAAATATTTTGTTTATTTCAATTAGCCCTTCATATAGACTGAAATGAGTGAATAAACACACTAAAATGTGTTTATATACATAAAGTTAAAACATCTTATGTTTGTAGTGAAGGGAGTATGAAACAAAACAGTCGAGTGCAAATGCCACCACTCTCTTCATATCGTCACCTTCCTTAGGCTCCGAGTCACCTTCTTCTAAGCTCCGCTGGACGACACGGCATTCTCGGTTCAGTTTGCAGTGTTCTTCAGTTTGCAGTCTTCAGTGCAAATGCCACCACTCGCTCCTCTGCTCATCTTTCCATGGTTTAATTAACCGGGCATAGTCTGTCTTATAACCGCATTAAGGTATTTTTTTTAGATAAACAAGGAGGCCCTTCATTACTCTGAAGGAAACCAAATAGCCCATACAACACTCAGTTCAGGAGAGCAGTTCAAAAGGAAATAAAATGACAACTAATCCGTGGAGCTGAAATGGTGGAGCGGAGCGGGGCGTAGTTCATTTTTGAGGAGCAGCTATTCTGTCGCTCCTCGATTCCAGCCCCGAGCGGAGCGGAGCGGAGGGAGTGGGCCGTTCCCGAACGGGGCCTAAAGCATGAAAGAAAAACGAAAAAGCATGGTTCAGCACAGTCTCCATGTAAGAGGAGGGAACTACTGCAGCCCTAGTTTACGCACGCAGGTGCATTCCAAAAGCCATCTACTCATCAGTCATCAGTAATGTATAATGCTTGAACCTCAAACGATGCACGCCTTGCCTTCAGTGGAGGTTCAATAGCTGGTTGTGGTGACCGACAGATCTCCACTTGAGAGACTCGGCTCATAGTGGTGCTTTCCAGATTAGTCCCAGGCTTCTACCATAAACAAAATTGTTGTAGCTTTGATCCATAGATATTGAGTTTGTCCCACATACTGCCATCAAGAGGTAAAGGAGCCAAAGGCGGATGAAAGGATCGAGGGGTCGACTAAACAGGAGACAGTAAATTATAAGCTTAACTATCAATTTTAGAGAAATATGTATAAAATAGATTCTTTAGATATGGAACTAGTTGAAAACAACATATCTGACAAGCATCTACAAAGCAAGGTATGTAAGCCAACAATTTAGTTAGCAAGCCAACAAGCATACAAGACTAGTAAATTTGAAATACAGGGTTAACGTCAACTGAGACGAGGACACAGATTTTATCCTGAAGTACACACTCTTTGAGGAGTGGTAATCTTCATTGCAGAAGTGCCGAAGCTAAAGCTCCGGAGTGCGATCAAGTGGCTCACCTTATTCTCCATTTGAGTCATCCCCAACGATGAGCCTCAAAACACTCGAGGTTGGCCTTGAAGGCGACCACCACACTTATAGAAATTCCCCGGATCACACCACAATCTAGGAAGCTTCCGGGTCTTGTCTCCTACCGCTTAGGAGCTCAAATTTCCAAGAGTAATAAGTGTTCGTGATGAACGACTTATGGAATCACAAATCGGTTTTCAGACTTAGAAGTTAAAGGACCATATTAAACAAGGGAGTATGAATAAAAGTCTACTTGCTACGCCCAATCACTACATAAATTCCCTCGCGCAAACTTCTATTCCCTTGCCCCAATGGTTAGCATGATGAAGCTTGTCATCTGTAAAGCAGCAAGGGCATCTCCAAACCGCAAACCAGACACCGCATCTGTACGTGAACAAGGGGGACCAATCCGCAGAAACGGTAGCAGGAGGCGGCCATCCAAATGCTATCCACGTACATTACAAATCGGCTTTAAACAAATCGGACAAATTACATGCAAAACGGATAATTTCATTCAAACCAGATGGAAGCATTAAGCTTTTGGGCATATTTTAACTAAACTATACCGGGCTATGGCAAAAGTAGTCTACGGTAGGCCGTGGTGGATCTCCACTCCCACGACATGTCTTCCCTATGTCCGGCAGCCCGCTCATTGGACTGTCAGGAGCCCTGGAGGGAAAATAGCCTCCCTCCGCCTTTGTGAAACACGGACCAGGGTTGGTTATTGGGCAGGGCAAAACGATCGTCGTGGTCTATGCCCCCGCTCACTGGGCAAGACCCCGGCTGTGTAACCCAACGTTTATGCAGCGAGCAGATGCGAGGAGCTAACCGGAGAGGTGTTTAATGTCGGCCGGCACAGGAACAGATATGTGCACTCGGGGCGTCGGAGTAGGTTCCACGACATACACGTCGGTTTAATGGAGGTAGGCGTGCAGACGGATGCCGTTTTTGATGCGGACAAAAGGCATATGCATAGCGGGCGAATAGCGGTCGGCGCTCTTGACCGGCAAGCCGCTTCAATTCCGGCTTTAGTGACCGGTTGCCTCCGCTCTGGGCTAGCATGAATGCGGGTGGCTTTCTTTAGGTACGAAAGCGCGTGGCGCGGGAGAGGAGTTTCTGGTGGGGTAGGTGTTGGGGAACGTAGCAAAAATTCAAAATTTTCCTACGTGTCACCAAGATCTATCTATGGAGAGACCAGCAACGAGTAGAAAGAGAGTGCATCTACATACCCTTGTAGATCGCTAAGCGGAAGCGTTCAAGTGAACGGGGTTGATGGAGTCGTACTCGTCGTGATTCAAATCACCGATGATCCTAGTGCCGAACGGACGGCACCTCCGCGTTCAACACACGTACAGCCCGGTGACGTCTCCCACGCCTTGATCCAGCAAGGAGAGATGGAGAGGTTGAGGAAGACTCCGTCCAGCAGCAGCACAACGGCGTGGTGGTGGTGGAGGAGCGTGGCAATCCTGCAGGGCTTCGCCAAGCACCGCGAGAGAGGAGGAGCACTTGGGAGAGGGAGGGCTGCGCCAGGGGCAAGGGTGAAGCTCCCATGCGCCTCCCCACTATATATAGGGGTGGAGGGGGCTGGTTTCTTGCCCTCCAAGTCCATTGGGGCGTTGGCCAAGGTGGGACGAAAGAAATCTCATTATTTCCTTCCCCACCGATTGTTATCCCCCCTTTTTAGGGATCTTGATCTTATCCCTTCGGGATATGATCTTATTCCTTCTAAGGGGGGATCTTGGTGCGCCTTGACCAGGGGTGTGGGGCCTTGCCCCCACTACCCACGTCCATGTGGGTCCCCCCATGCAGGTGGGCCCCACTCCGGAACCTTCTAGAACCTTCCCGGTACAATACCGAAAAATCCCGAACATTTTCCGGTGGCCAAAATAGGACTTCCCATATATAAATCTTTACCTCCGGACCATTCCGGAACTCCTCGTGACGTCCGGGATCTCATCCGGGACTCCGAACAACATTTGGTAACCACATACAAACTTCCTTTATAACCCTAGCGTCATCGAACCTTAAGTGTGTAGACCCTACGGGTTCAGGAGACATGTAGACATGACCGAGACGTTCTCCGGTCAATAACCAACAGCGGGATCTGGATACCCATGATGGCTCCCACATGTTCCACGATGATCTCATCGGATGAACCACGATGTCAAGGACTTAATCAATCCCGTATTCAATTCCCTTTGTCTATCGGTATGTTACTTGCCCGAGATTCGATCGTCGGTATCCAATACCTTGTTCAATCTCGTTACCGGCAAGTCACTTTACTCGTTCCGTAACACATCATCCCGTGATCAACTCCTTGGTCACATTGCGCATATGATGATGTCCTACCGAGTGGGCCCAGAGATACCTCTCCGTTTACACGGAGTGACAAATCCCAGTCTCGATCCGCATAAAACAATAGATACTTTCGGAGATACCTGTAGTGCACCTTTATAGTCATCCAGTTACGTTGTGTGACGTTTGATACACCCAAAGCACTCCTACGGTATCCAGGAGTTACACGCTCTCATGGTCAAAGGAAGAGATACTTGACATTGGCAAAGCTCTAGCAAATGAAGTACACGATCTTTTGTGCTAGTCTTAGGATTGGGTCTTGTCCATCAGATCATTCTCCTAATGATGTGATCCCGTTATCAACGACATCCAATGTCCATAGCCAGGAAACCATGACTATCTGTTGATCACAACGAGCTAGTCAACTAGAGGCTCACTAGGGACATATTGTGGTCTATGTATTCACACGTGTATTACGATTTCCGGATAATACAGTTATAGCATGAATAAAAGACAATTATCATGAACAAGGAAATATAATAATAATACTTTTATTATTGCCTCTAGGGCATATTTCCAACAGTCTCCCACTTGCACTAGAGTCAATAATCTAGTTCACATCGCCATGTGATTAACACTCACAGGTCACATCGCCATGTGACTAATACCCAAGAGTTTACTAGAGTCAGTAGTCTAGTTCACATCATTATGTGATTAACACTCAAATGAGTTTTATGTTTGATCATGTTGCTTGTGAGAGAGGTTTTAGTCAACGGGTCTGAACCTTTCAGATCCGTGTGTGCTTTACAAATCTCTATGTCATCTCCTAGATGCAGCTACCACGCTCTATTTGGAGCTGTTCCAAATAACTGTTCTACTTGGAGCTATTCTAAATTATTTCTCCATTATATGTATCCGGTCTCTCTACTCAGAGCTATCCGGATAGGTGTCAAGCTTGCATCGTCGTAACCTTTACGACGAACTCTTTTACCACCTCCATAATCGAGAAAATTCCTTAGTCCACTAGTTACTAAGGATAACTTTGACCACTGTCCTGTGAGCCATTCTTGGATCACTCTTGTACCCCTTGACTGACTCATGGCAAGGCACACTTCAGGTGCGGTACACAGCATAGCATACTGAAGAGCCTACGTCTTAAGCATAGGGGACGACCTTCGTCCTTTCTCTCTATTCTGCCGTGGTCGAGCTTTAAGTCTTAACTTCGTACCTTACAACTCAGGCAAGAACTCCTTCTTTGACTGGTCCATCTTGAACACCTTCAAGATCATGTCAAGGTATGTGCTCATTTGAAAGTACTATTAAGCATTTTGATCTATCCTTATAGATCTTGATGCTCAATGTTCAAGTAGCTTAATCCAGGCTTTCCATTGAAATTCATTTCTGATCATCAATATGTCAACAACATATACTCATCAGAAATTCTATAGTGCTCCCACTCACTTCTTTGGAAATACAAGTTTCTCATAAACTTTGTATACACCAAAATCTTTGATCATCATCAAAGCATACATTCCAACTCCGAGATGCTCACTCCAGTCCTTAGAAGGATTGCTGGAGCTTTGCATACTTATTAGCATCTTTCGGGATTGACAAAACCTTCCGGTTGTATCACATACAACCTTTCCTCATTAAAATCGTCGAGGAAACAATGTTTTGACATCCTATCTGCAAGATTTCATAAATAATGCAGTAATCGCTAATATAATTCCAACAGACTCTTAGCATCGCTACGAGTGAGAAAATCTCATCGTAGTCAACTCCTTGAACTTGTCGGAAAACATCTTAACGACAAGTCGAGCTTTCTTAATGGTGACATTTACCATCATTGTCCGTCTTCCTTTTGAAATCCATCTGTACTCATTAGCCTTACGACCATCGAGTCGTTCTGCCAAAGTCTACACTTTGTTTTCATACATGGATCCTCTCTCGGATTTTATGGCCTCAAGCCATTTATCGGAATCCGGGCCCACCATCGCTTCTCCATAGCTCGTAGGTTCATTGTTGTCTAGCAACATGACCTTCAAGACAGGATTACGTACCACTCTGAAGTAGTACGCATCCTTGTCATCCTACGAGGTTTGGGAGTGACTTGATCCGAAGTTTCATGATCAATATCATAAGCTTCCACTTCAATTGGTGTAGGTGCCACAGGAACAACTCCCTGTGCCCTGTCACACACTAGTTGAAGAGACGGTTCAATAACCTCATCAAGTCTCCACCATCCTCCCACTCAATTCTTTCGAGAGAAACTTTTCCTCGAGAAAGGACCCGATTCTAGAAACAATTCATATTGCTTTCGGATCTGAATTAGGAGGTATACCCAACTGTTTCGGGTTTCCTATGAAGATGCATTTTATCCGCTTTGGGTTCGAGCTTATCAACCTGAAACTTTTTCATATAAGCGTCGCAGCCCCAAACTTTTAAGAAACGACAACTTAGGTTTCTCTAAACCATAATTCATACGGTGTCATCTCATCGGAATTATGTAGTGCCCTATTTAAAGTGAATGTGGTTGTCTCTAATGCCTAACCCATGAACGATAGTGGTAATTCGATAAGAGACATCATGGTACGCACCATATCCAATAGGGTGCAACTATGATGTTCGGACACACCATCACATTATGGTGTTCCAGGCGGTATTAATTGCGAAACAATTTCCACAATGTCTTAATTGTGTGCCAAAACTCGTAACTCAGATATTCATCTCTATGATCATATCATAGACATTTTATCCTCTTGTCACAATGATCTGCTACTTCACTCTGAAATTACTTGAACCATTCAATAATTCAGACTTGTGTTTCATCAAGTAAATATACTCAACATTTACTCGAATCATCTGTGAAGTAAGAACATAATGATATTCACTGCATGCCTCAGCACTCATTCGACTGCACACATCAAAATGTGTTACTTCCAACAAGTTGCTTTCTTGTTCCATCTTACTGAAAATGAGGCTTTTCAGTCATCTTGCCCATGTGGTATGATTTGCATATCTCAAGTGATTCAAAATCAAGTGAGTCCGAACGATCCATTTGCATGGAGTTTCTTCATGCATATACTCCAATAGACATGGTTCGCATGTCTCAAACTTTTCAAAAACCAGTGAGTCCAAAGATCCATCAACATGGAGCTTCTTCATGCGTTTTATACCATTATGACTTACATGGCAGTGCCACAAGTAAGTGGTACTATCATTACTATCTTATATCTTTTGGCATGAAAATATGTATCACTACGACCGAGATTCAATAAACCATTCCTTTAGGTGCAAGACCATTGAAGGTATTATTCAAAAATAGAGTAACCATTATTCTCCTTAAATGAATAACCGTATTGCGATAGACATAATCCAATCATGTCTATGCTCAACGCAAACACCAATCTCGGTGGTAGAGGGAGCGTGCGATGCTTGATCATATCAACCTTGGAAACACTTCCAACATATATCGTCAGCTCACCTTTAGCTAGTCTCCGTTTATTCCGTAGCTTTTATTTCGAGTTACTAACATTTAGCAACCGAACCGGTATCCAATACCCTGGTGCTACTAGGAGTACTAGTAAAGTACACATTAACATAATGTATATCCAATATACTTCTATCGACCTTGCCAGCCTTCTCATCTACCAAGTATCTAGGGTAATGCTGCTCCAGTGGTTGTTCCCCTTATTACAGAAGCACTTAGTCTCGGGTTTGGGTTCAACCTTGGGTTTCTTCACTAGAGCAGCAGCTGAATTGCCGTTTCATGAAGTATCCCTTTGTTCCCTTGCCCTTCTTGAAACTAGTGGTTTCACCAACCATCAACAATTGATGCTCCTTCTTGATTTCTACTTTCGCGGTGTCAAACATCATGAATATTTCAAGGATCATCATATCTATCCCTGATATGTTATAGTTAATCACGAAGCTCTAGCAGCTTGGTGGCAATGACTTTGGGGAAACATCACTATCTCATCTGGAGGATCAACTCCCACTCGATTCAAGTGATTGTTGTGCTCAGACAATCTGAGCACAAGCTCAACGATTGAGCTTTTCTCCCTTAGTTTGCAGGCTAAGAAAATCGTCGGAGGTCTTATACCTCTTGACGTGGGCACGAGCCTGAAATCCCAACTTCAGCCCTCGAAACATCTCATATGTTCCGCGACATTTCGAAAACGTCTTTGGTGCCTCTACTTAAACCATTTAATTTGAACTATCACGTAGTTATCAAAACGTGTATGTCCGATGTTCGCAACATCGACAAACGACGTTGGGGTTCAGCACACTGAGCGGTGCATTAAGGACATAAGCTTTCTACTGATCGCATAATCGCTACTATCAACTTTCAACTATATTTTCTCTAGGAACATATCTAAACAGTGGAACTAAAGCGCGAGCTTACGACATAATTTGCAAAAGGTCTTTTGACTACGTTCAGGATTATTAGGTTCATCTTATGAACTCCCACTTAGATAGACATCCCTCTGGTCATCTAAGTGATCACATGATCCGAGTCAACTAGGCCGTGTCCGATCATCACGTGAGACGGACTAGTCATCATCGGTGAACAGCTTCATGTTGATCGTATCTACCATACGACTCATGCTCGACCTTTCGGTCTCCGTGTTCCGAGGCCATGTCTGCACATGCTAGGCTCGTCAAGTTAACCCTAAGTGTTTTCGCTGTGTAAAACTGTCTTACACCCGTTGTATGTGAGCGTAAGAATCCATCACACCCGATCATCACGTGGTGCTTAGAAGCGACGAACTGTAGCAACGGTGCACAGTTAGGGGAGAACACTTCTTGAAATTTTGTAAGGGATCATCTTATTTACTACCGTCGTCCTAAGCACACAAGATGCATAAACATGATAAACATCACATGCAATCAAATAGTGACATGATATGGCCAATATCATTTTGCTCCTTTTGATCTTCATCATCGGGGCTCCATGATCATCATCGTCACCGGCACGACACCATGATCTCCATCATCGTTTCTTCATGAAGTTGTCACGCCAACGACTACTTCTACTTCTATGACTAATGCGTTTAGCAATAAAGTAAAGTAGTTTACATGGCGTTCTTCAATGACACGCAGGTCATACAATAAATAAAGACAACTCCTATGGCTCCTGCCGGTTGTCATACTCATCGACATGCAAGTCGTGAATCCTATTACAAGAACATGATCAATCTCATACATCACATATCATTCATCACATTCTTCTTGGCCATATCACATCACATAGCATACCCTGCAAAAACAAGTTAGACATCCTCTAATTGTTGTTGCATGTTTTACGTGGCTGCTATGGGTTTCTAGCAAGAACGTTTCTTACCTACGCAAGACCACAACGTGATATGCCAATTGCTATTTACCCTTCATAAGGACCCTTTTCATCGAATCCGTTCCGACTAAAGTGGGAGAGACTGGCACCCGCTAGCCACCTTATGCACCAAGTGTATGTCAATCGGTGGAACCTGTCTCACGTAAGAGTACGTGTAAGGTCGGTCCGGGCCGCTTCATCCCACAATACCGTCAAAACAAGATTGGACTAGTAACGGTAAGCATATTGAACAACATCAACGCCCACAACTACTTTGTGTTCTACTCGTGCAAAGAATCTACGCAATAGACCTAGCTCATGATGCCACTGTTGGGGAACGTAGCAGAAATTCAAAATTTTCCTACGTGTCACCAAGATCTATCTATGGAGAGACCAGCAACGAGTAGAAAGAGAGTGCATCTACATACCCTTGTAGATCGCTAAGCGGAAGCGTTCAAGTGAACGGGGTTGATGGAGTCGTACTCGTCGTGATTCAAATCACCGATGATCCTAGTGCCGAACGGACGGCACCTCCGCGTTCAACACACGTACAGCCCGGTGACGTCTCCCATGCCTTGATCCAGCAAGGAGAGATGGAGAGGTTGAGGAAGACTCCGTCAAGCAGCAGCACAACGGCGTGGTGGTGGTGGAGGAGCGTGGCAATCCTGCAGGGCTTCGCCAAGCACCGCGAGAGAGGAGGAGCACTTGGGAGAGGGAGGGCTGCGCCAGGGGCAAGGGTGAAGCTCCCATGCGCCTCCCCACTATATATAGGGGTGGAGGGGGCTGGTTTCTTGCCCTCCAAGTCCATTGGGGCGTTGGCCAAGGTGGGACGAAAGAAATCTCATTATTTCCTTCCCCACCGATTGTTATCCCCCCTTTTTAGGGATCTTGATCTTATCCCTTCGGGATATGATCTTATTCCTTCTAAGGGGGGATCTTGGTGCGCCTTGACCAGGGGTGTGGGGCCTTGCCCCCACTACCCACGTCCATGTGGGTCCCCCCATGCAGGTGGGCCCCACTCCGGAACCTTCTAGAACCTTCCCGGTACAATACCGAAAAATCCCGAACATTTTCCGGTGGCCAAAATAGGACTTCCCATATATAAATATTTACCTCCGGACCATTCCGGAACTCCTCGTGACGTCCGGGATCTCATCCGGGACTCCGAACAACATTCGGTAACCACATACAAACTTCCTTTATAACCCTAGCGTCATCGAACCTTAAGTGTGTAGACCCTACGGGTTCGGGAGACATGCAGACATGACCGAGACGTTCTCCGGTCAATAACCAACAGCGGGATCTGGATACCCATGATGGCTCCCACATGTTCCACGATGATCTCATCGGATGAACCACGATGTCAAGGACTTAATCAATCCCATATTCAATTCCCTTTGTCTATCGGTATGTTACTTGCCCGAGATTCGATCGTCGGTATCCAATACCTTGTTCAATCTCGTTACCGGCAAGTCACTTTACTCGTTCCATAACACATCATCCCGTGATCAACTCCTTGGTCACATTGCGCATATGATGATGTCCTACCGAGTGGGCCCAGAGATACCTCTCCGTTTACACGGAGTGACAAATCCCAGTCTCGATCCGCATAAAACAATAGATACTTTCGGAGATACCTGTAGTGCACCTTTATAGTCACCCAGTTACGTTGTGACGTTTGATACACCCAAAGCACTCCTACGGTATCCAGGAGTTACACGCTCTCATGGTCAAAGGAAGAGATACTTGACATTGGCAAAGCTCTAGCAAATGAAGTACACGATCTTTTGTGCTAGTCTTAGGATTGGGTCTTGTCCATCACATCATTCTCCTAATGATGTGATCCCGTTATCAACGACATCCAATGTCCATAGCCAGGAAACCATGACTATCTGTTGATCACAACGAGCTAGTCAACTAGAGGCTCACTAGGGACATATTGTGGTCTATGTATTCACACGTGTATTACGATTTCCAGATAATGCAGTTATAGCATGAATAAAAGACAATTATCATGAACAAGGAAATATAATAATAATACTTTTATTATTGCCTCTAGGGCATATTTCCAACAGTCTCCCACTTGCACTAGAGTCAATAATCTAGTTCACATCGCCATGTGATTAACACTCACAGGTCACATCGCCATGTGACTAATACCCAAGAGTTTACTGGAGTCAGTAGTCTAGTTCACATCACTATGTGATTAACACTCAATGAGTTTTATGTTTGATCATGTTGCTTGTGAGAGAGGTTTTAGTCAACGGGTCTGAACCTTTCAGATCCGTGTGTGCTTTACAAATCTCTATGTCATCTCCTAGATGCAGCTACCACGCTCTATTTGGAGCTATTCCAAACAACTGTTCTACTTGGAGCTATTCTAAATTATTGCTCCATTATATGTATCCGGTCTCTCTACTTAGAGCTATCCGGATAGGAGTCAAGCTTGCATCGTCGTAACCTTTACGATGAACTCTTTTACCACCTCCACAATCGAGAAAATTCCTTAGTCCACTAGTTACTAAGGATAACTTTGACCGCTGTCCTGTGAGCCATTCTTGGATCACTCTTGTACCCCTTGACTGACTCATGGCAAGGCACACTTCAGGTGCGGTACACAACATAGCATATTGAAGAGCCTACGTCTTAAGCATAGGGGACGACCTTCGTCCTTTCTCTCTATTCTGCCGTGGTCGAGCTTTAAGTCTTAACTTCGTACCTTACAACTCAGGCAAGAACTCCTTCTTTGACTGGTCCATCTTGAACACCTTCAAGATCATGTCAAGGTATGTGCTCATTTGAAAGTATTATTAAGCATTTTGATCTATCCTTATAGATCTTGATACTCAATGTTCAAGTAGCTTAATCCAGGCTTTCCATTGAAAAACACTTTCAAAATAACCCTATATGCTTTCCAGAAATTCTACGTCATTTCTGATCAACAATATGTCAACAACATATACTCATCAGAAATTCTATAGTTCTCCCACTCACTTCTTTGGAAATACAAGTTTCTCATAAACTTTGTACAAACCCAAAATTTTTTGATCATCATCAAAGCATACATTCCAACTCCGAGATGCTCACTCCAGTCCTTAGAAGGATTGCTGGAGCTTTGCATACTTATTAGCATCTTTCGGGATTGACAAAACCTTCCGGTTGTATCACATACAACCTTTCCTCATTAAAATCGTCGAGGAAACAATGTTTTGACATCCTATCTGCAAGATTTCATAAATAATGCAGTAATCGCTAATATAATTCCAACAGACTCTTAGCATCGCTACGAGTGAGAAAATCTCATCGTAGTCAACTCCTTGAACTTGTCGGAAAACATCTTAACGACAAGTCGAGCTTTCTTAATGGTGACATTTACCATCATTGTCCGTCTTCCTTTTAAAATCCATCTGTACTCATTAGCCTTACGACCATCGAGCCGTTCTGCCAAAGTCTACACTTTGTTTTCATACATGGATCCTCTCTCGGATTTTATGGCCTCAAGCCATTTATCGGAATCCGGGCCCACCATCGCTTCTCCATAGCTCGTAGGTTCATTGTTGTCTAGCAACATGACCTTCAAGACAGGATTACGTACCACTCTGAAGTAGTACGCATCCTTGTCATCCTACGAGGTTTGGGAGTGACTTGATCCGAAGTTTCATGATCAATATCATAAGCTTCCACTTCAATTGGTGTAGGTGCCACAGGAACAACTCCCTGTGCCCTGTCACACACTAGTTGAAGAGACGGTTCAATAACCTCATCAAGTCTCCACCATCCTCCCACTCAATTCTTTCGAGAGAAACTTTTCCTCGAGAAAGGACCCGATTCTAGAAACAATCCATATTGCTTTCGGATCTGAATTAGGAGGTATACCCAACTGTTTTGGGTTTCCTATGAAGATGCATTTTATCCGCTTTGGGTTCGAGCTTATCAACCTGAAACTTTTTCATATAAGCGTCGCAGCCCCAAACTTTTAAGAAACGACAACTTAGGTTTCTCTAAACCATGGTGTCATCTCATCGGAATTACGTGGTGCCCTATTTAAAGTGAATGTGGTTATCTCTAATGCCTAACCCATGAACGATAGTGGTAATTCGATAAGAGACATCATGGTACGCACCATATCCAATAGGGTGCAACTATGATGTTCGGACACACCATCACATTATGGTGTTCCAGGCGGTATTAATTGCGAAACAATTTCCACAATGTCTTAATTGTGTGCCAAAACTCGTAACTCAGATATTCATCTCTATGATCATATCATAGACATTTTATCCTCTTGTCACAATGATCTGCTACTTCACTCTGAAATTACTTGAACCATTCAATAATTCAGACTTGTGTTTCATCAAGTAAATATACTCAACATTTACTCGAATCATCTGTGAAGTAAGAACATAATGATATTCACTGCATGCCTCAGCACTCATTTGACTGCACACATCAAAATGTGTTACTTCCAACAAGTTGCTATCTTGTTCCATCTTACTGAAAATGAGGCTTTTCAGTCATCTTGCCCATGTGGTATGATTTGCATATCTCAAGTGATTCAAAATCAAGTGAGTCCGAACGATCCATTTGCATGGAGTTTCTTCATACATATACACCAATAGACATGGTTCGCATGTCTCAAACTTTTCAAAAACCAGTGAGTCCAAAGATCCATCAACATGGAGCTTCTTCATGCGTTTTATACCATTATGACTTACATGGCAGTGCCACAAGTAAGTGGTACTATCATTACTATCTTATATCTTTTGGCATGAAAATGTGTATCACTACGACCGAGATTCAATAAACCATTCCTTTAGGTGCAAGACCATTGAAGGTATTATTCAAAAATAGAGTAACCATTATTCTCCTTAAATGAATAACCGTATTGCGATAGACATAATCCAATCATGTCTATGCTCAACGCAAACACCAATCTCGGTGGTAGAGGGAGCGTGCGATGCTTGATCATATCAACCTTGGAAACACTTCCAACATATATCATCAGCTCACCTTTAACTAGTCTCCGTTTATTCCGTAGCTTTTATTTCGAGTTACTAACACTTAGCAACCGAACCGGTATCCAATACCCTGGTGCTACTAGGAGTACTAGTAAAGTACACATTAACATAATGTATATCCAATATACTTCTATCGACCTTGCCAGCCTTCTCATCTACCAAGTATCTAGGGTAATGCTGCTCCAGTGGTTGTTCCCCTTATTACAGAAGCACTTAGTCTCGGGTTTGGGTTCAACCTTGGGTTTCTTCACTAGAGCAGCAGCTGAATTGCCGTTTCATGAAGTATCCCTTTGTTCCCTTGCCCTTCTTGAAACTAGTGGTTTCACCAACCATCAACAATTGATGCTCCTTCTTGATTTCTACTTTCGTGGTGTCAAACATCATGAATATTTCAAGGATCATCATATCTATCCCTGATATGTTATAGTTAATCACGAAGCTCTAGCAGCTTGGTGGCAATGACTTTGGGGAAACATCACTATCTCATCTGGAGGATCAACTCCCACTCGATTCAAGTGATTGTTGTGCTCAGACAATCTGAGCACAAGCTCAACGATTGAGGTTTTCTCCCTTAGTTTGCAGGCTAAGAAAATCGTCGGAGATCTTATACCTCTTGACGTGGGCACGAGCCTGAAATCCCAACTTCAGCCCTCGAAACATCTCATATGTTCCGCGACGTTTCGAAAACGTCTTTGGTGCCTCTACTTAAACCATTTAATTTGAACTATCACGTAGTTATCAAAACGTGTATGTCCGATGTTCGCAACATCGACAAACGACGTTGGGGTTCAGCACACTGAGCGGTGCATTAAGGACATAAGCTTTCTACTGATCGCATAATCGCTACTATCAACTTTCAACTATATTTTCTCTAGGAACATATCTAAACAGTGGAACTAAAGCGCGAGCTTACGACATAATTTGCAAAAGGTCTTTTGACTACGTTCAGGATAATTAAGTTCATCTTATGAACTCCCACTTAGATAGACATCCCTCTGGTCATCTAAGTGATCACATGATCCGAGTCAACTAGGCCGTGTCCGATCATCACGTGAGACGGACTAGTCATCATCGGTGAACATCTTCATGTTGATCGTATCTACCATACGACTCATGCTCGACCTTTCGGTCTCCGTGTTCCGAGGCCATGTCTGC
>NC_041389.1:705324955-705355670 GCF_002162155.2 Triticum dicoccoides | reverse complement strand
CATGCTATAACTGTATTATCCGGAAATCGTAATACACGTGTGAATATATAGACCACAATATGTCCCTAGTGAGCCTCTAGTTGACTAGCTCGTTGTGATCAACAGATAGTCATGGTTTCCTGGCTATGGACATTGGATGTCGTTGATAACGGGATCACATCATTAGGAGAATGATGTGATGGACAAGACCCAATCCTAAGACTAGCACAAAAGATCGAGTAGTTCATTTGCTAGAGCTTTGCGAATGTCAAGTATCTCTTCCTTTGACCATGAGATCGTATAACTCCTGGATACCGTAGGAGTGCTTTGGGTGTATCAAACGTCACAACGTAACTGGGTGACTATAAAGGTGCACTACAGGTATCTCCGAAAGTATCTATTGTTTTATGCGGATCGAGACTGGAATTTGTCACTCCGTGTAAACAGAGAGGTATCTCTGGGCCCACTCGGTAGGACATCATCATATGCACAATGTGACCAAGGATTTGATCACGGGATGATGTGTTACGGAACGAGTAAAGTGACTTGCCGATAACGAGATTGAACAAGGTATTGGATACCGACGATCGAATCTCGGGCAAGTAAAATACCGCTAGACAAAGGGAATTGAATACGGGATTGATTAAGTCCTTGACATCGTGGTTCATCCGATGAGAACATCGTGGAACATGTGGGAGCCAACATGGGTATCCAGATCCCGCTGTTGGTTATTGACTGGAGAACGTCTCGGTCATGTCTGCATGTCTCCCGAACCCGTAGGGTCTACACACTTAAGGTTCGATGACGCTAGGGTTATAAAGGAAGCTTGTATGTGGTTACCGAATGTTGTTCGGAGTCCCGGATGAGATCCCGGACGTCACGAGGAGTTCCGGAATGGTCCGGAGGTAAAGATTTATATATAGGAAGTCCTGTTTCGGCCATCGGGACAAGTTTCGGGGTCATCGGTATTGTACCGGGACCACCGAAAGGGTCCCGGGGGCCCACCGGGTGGGGCCACCTGCCCCGGGGGGCCACATGGACTGTAGGGGGTGCGCCTTGGCCTACATGGGCCAAGGACACCAGCCCCAAGAGGCCCATGCGCAAGGAAACTTGGAGAAGGAAGAGTCCTAAAGGGGGAAGGCACCTCCGAGGTGCCTTGGGGAGGATGGACTCCTCCCCATCCTTAGCCGCACCCCTTCCTTGGAGGAGGGGGCAAGGCTGCGCCCTCCCCCTCTCCCTTGGCCCTATATATAGTGGGGAAAAGGAGGAGCAATCACACCTAAGGCCTTTGGTTGCCTCCCTCTCCCTCCCGTGACACATCTCCTCTCCCGTAGGTGCTCGGCGAAGCCCTGCGGGATTGCCACGCTCCTCCACCACCACCACCACGCCGTTGTGCTGCTGTTGGATGGAGTCTTCCTCAACCTCTCCCTCTCTCCTTGCTGGATCAAGGCGTGGGAGACGTCACCGGGCTGTACGTGTGTTGAACGCGGAGGTGCCGTCCGTTCGGCACTTGATCATCGGTGATTTGAATCACGACGAGTACGACTCCATCAACCCCGTTCACTTGAACGCTTCCGCTTAGCGATCTACAAGGGTATGTAGATGCACTCTCTTTCTACTCGTTGCTGGTCTCTCCATAGATAGATCTTGGTGATACGTAGGAAAATTTTTGAATTTCTGCTACGTTCCCCAACAACATTATGGTGTTCCAGGCGGTATTAATTGCGAAACAATTTCCACAATGTCTTAATTGTGTGCCAAAACTCGTAACTCAGATATTCATCTCTATGATCATATCATAGACATTTTATCCTCTTGTCACAATGATCTGCTACTTCACTCTGAAATTACTTGAACCATTCAATAATTCAGACTTGTGTTTCATCAAGTAAATATACTCAACATTTACTCGAATCATCTGTGAAGTAAGAACATAATGATATTCACTGCATGCCTCAGCACTCATTCGACTGCACACATCAAAATGTGTTACTTCCAACAAGTTGCTATCTTGTTCCATCTTACTGAAAATGAGGCTTTTCAGTCATCTTGCCCATGTGGTATGATTTGCATATCTCAAGTGATTCAAAATCAAGTGAGTCCGAACGATCCATTTGCATGGAGTTTCTTCATGCATATACACCAATAGACATGGTTCGCATGTCTCAAACTTTTCAAAAACCAGTGAGTCCAAAGATCCATCAACATGGAGCTTCTTCATGCGTTTTATACCATTATGACTTACATGGCAGTGCCACAAGTAAGTGGTACTATCATTACTATCTTATATCTTTTGGCATGAAAATGTGTATCACTACGACCGAGATTCAATAACCATTCCTTTAGGTGCAAGACCATTGAAGGTATTATTTAAAAATAGAGTAACCATTATTCTCCTTAAATGAATAACCGTATTGCGATAGACATAATCCAATCATGTCTATGCTCAACGCAAACACCAATCTCGGTGGTAGAGGGAGCGTGCGATGCTTGATCATATCAACCTTGGAAACACTTCCAACATATATCGTCAGCTCACCTTTAGCTAGTCTCCGTTTATTCCGTAGCTTTTATTTCGAGTTACTAACACTTAGCAACCGAACCGGTATCCAATACCCTGGTGCTACTAGGAGTACTAGTAAAGTACACATTAACATAATGTATATCCAATATACTTCTATCGACCTTGCCAGCCTTCTCATCTACCAAGTATCTAGGGTAATGCTGCTCCAGTGGTTGTTCCCCTTATTACAGAAGCACTTAGTCTCGGGTTTGGGTTCAACCTTGGGTTTCTTCACTAGAGCAGCAGCTGAATTACCGTTTCATGAAGTATCCCTTTGTTCCCTTGCCCTTCTTGAAACTAGTGGTTTCACCAACCATCAACAATTGATGCTCCTTCTTGATTTCTACTTTCGCGGTGTCAAACATCATGAATATTTCAAGGATCATCATATCTATCCCTGATATGTTATAGTTAATCACGAAGCTCTAGCAGCTTGGTGGCAATGACTTTGGGGAAACATCACTATCTCATCTGGAGGATCAACTCCCACTCGATTCAAGTGATTGTTGTGCTCAGACAATCTGAGCACAAGCTCAACGATTGAGCTTTTCTCCCTTAGTTTGCAGGCTAAGAAAATCGTCGGAGGTCTTATACCTCTTGACGTGGGCACGAGCCTGAAATCCCAACTTCAGCCCTCGAAACATCTCATATGTTCCGCGACGTTTCGAAAACGTCTTTGGTGCCTCTACTTAAACCATTTAATTTGAACTATCACGTAGTTATCAAAACGTGTATGTCCGATGTTCGCAACATCGACAAACGACGTTGGGGTTCAGCACACTGAGCGGTGCATTAAGGACATAAGCTTTCTACTGATCGCATAATCGCTACTATCAACTTTCAACTATATTTTCTCTAGGAACATATCTAAACAGTGGAACTAAAGCGCGAGCTTACGACATAATTTGCAAAAGGTCTTTTGACTACGTTCAGGATAATTAAGTTCATCTTATGAACTCCCACTTAGATAGACATCCCTCTGGTCATCTAAGTGATCACATGATCCGAGTCAACTAGGCCGTGTCCGATCATCACGTGAGACGGACTAGTCATCATCGGTGAACATCTTCATGTTGATCGTATCTACCATACGACTCATGCTCGACCTTTCGGTCTCCGTGTTCCGAGGCCATGTCTGCACATGCTAGGCTCGTCAAGTTAACCCTAAGTGTTTTCGCTGTGTAAAACTGTCTTACACCCGTTGTATGTGAACGTAAGAATCCATCACACCCGATCATCATGTGGTGCTTAGAAGCGACGAACTGTAGCAACGGTGCACAGTTAGGGGAGAACACTTCTTGAAATTTTGTAAGGGATCATCTTATTTACTACCGTCGTCCTAAGCAAACAAGATGCATAAACATAATAAACATCACATGCAATTATATAGTTGTGACATGATATGGCCAATATCATATAGCTCCATTGATCTCCATCTTCGGGGCTCCATGATCATCTTGTCACCGGCATGACACCATGATCTCCATCATCATGATCTCCATCATCGTGTCTTCATGAAGTTGTCACGCCAACGACTACTTCTACTTCTATGGCTAACGCGTTTAGCAATAAAGTAAAGTAGTTTACATGGCGTTCTTTAATGACACGCAGGTCATACAATAAATAAAGACAACTCCTATGGCTCCTGCCGGTTGTCATACTCATCGACATGCAAGTCGTGAATCCTATTACAAGAACATGATCAATCTCATACATCACATATCATTCATCACATTCTTCTTGGCCATATCACATCACATAGCATACCCTGCAAAAACAAGTTAGACGTCCTCTAATTGTTGTTGCATGTTTTACGTGGCTGCTATGGGTTTCTAGCAAGAACGTTTCTTACCTACGCAAGACCACAACGTGATATGCCAATTGCTATTTACCCTTCATAAGGACCCTTTTCATCGAATCCGTTCCGACTAAAGTGGGAGAGACTGGCACCCGCTAGCCACCTTATGCACCAAGTGCATGTCAATCGGTGGAACCTGTCTCACGTAAGAGTACGTGTAAGGTCGGTCCGGGCCGCTTCATCCCACAATACCGTCAAAACAAGATTGGACTAGTAACGGTAAGCATATTGAACAACATCAACGCCCACAACTACTTTGTGTTCTACTCGTGCAAAGAATCTACGCAATAGACCTAGCTCATGATGCCACTGTTGGGAACGTAGCAGAAATTCAAAATTTTCCTACGTGTCACCAAGATCTATCTATGGAGAGACCAGCAACGAGTAGAAAGAGAGTGCATCTACATACCCTTGTAGATCGCTAAGCGGAAGCGTTCAAGTGAACGGGGTTGATGGAGTCGTACTCGTCGTGATTCAAATCACCGATGATCCTAGTGCCGAACGGACGGCACCTCCGCGTTCAACACACGTACAGCCCGGTGACGTCCGTCCAGCAGCAGCACAACGGCGTGGTGGTGGTGGAGGAGCGTGGCAATCCTGCAGGGCTTCGCCAAGCACCGCGAGAGAGGAGGAGCACTTGGGAGAGGGAGGGCTGCGCCAGGGGCAAGGGTGAAGCTCCCATGCGCCTCCCCACTATATATAGGGGTGGAGGGGGCTGGTTTCTTGCCCTCCAAGTCCATTGGGGCGTTGGCCAAGGTGGAAGGAAAGAAATCTCATTATTTCCTTCCCCACCGATTGTTATCCCCCCTTTTTAGGGATCTTGATCTTATCCCTTCGGGATATGATCTTATTCCTTCTAAGGGGGGATCTTGGTGCGCCTTGACCAGGGGTGTGGGGCCTTGCCCCCACTACCCACGTCCATGTGGGTCCCCCCATGCAGGTGGGCCCCACTCCGGAACCTTCTAGAACCTTCCCGGTACAATACCGAAAAATCCCGAACATTTTCCGGTGGCCAAAATAGGACTTCCCATATATAAATATTTACCTCCGGACCATTCCGGAACTCCTCGTGACGTCCGGGATCTCATCCGGGACTCCGAACAACATTCGGTAACCACATACAAACTTCCTTTATAACCCTAGCGTCATCGAACCTTAAGTGTGTAGACCCTACGGGTTCGGGAGACATGTAGACATGACCGAGACGTTCTCCGGTCAATAACCAACAGCGGGATCTGGATACCCATGATGGCTCCCACATGTTCCATGATGATCTCATCGGATGAACCACGATGTCAAGGACTTAATCAATCCCGTATTCAATTCCCTTTGTCTATCGGTATGTTACTTGCCCAAGATTCGATCGTCGGTATCCAATACCTTGTTCAATCTCGTTACCGGCAAGTCACTTTACTCGTTCCGTAACACATCATCCCGTGATCAACTCCTTGGTCACATTGCGCATATGATGATGTCCTACCGAGTGGGCCCAGAGATACCTCTTCGTTTACACGGAGTGACAAATCCCAGTCTCGATCCGCATAAAACAATAGATACTTTCGGAGATACCTGTAGTGCACCTTTATAGTCACCCAGTTACGTTGTGACGTTTGATACACCCAAAGCACTCCTACGGTATCCAGGAGTTACACGCTCTCATGGTCGAAGGAAGAGATACTTGACACTGGCAAAGCTCTAGCAAATGAACTACACGATCTTTTGTGCTAGTCTTAGGATTGGGTCTTGTCCATCACATCATTCTCCTAATGATGTGATCCCGTTATCAACGATATCCAATGTCCATAGCCAGGAAACCATGACTATCTGTTGATCACAACGAGCTAGTCAACTAGAGGCTCACTAGGGACATATTGTGGTCTATGTATTCACACGTGTATTACGATTTCCGGATAATACAGTTATAACATGAATAAAAGACAATTATCATGAACAAGGAAATATAATAATAATACTTTTATTATTGCCTCTAGGGCATATTTCCAACAGTAGGTTAGTCAGACACGGGCCTGTCAACGGTCCGGACACCTACAAAACCCCCAGTTTGTCTCCGATTTGCGAGAAAAAGTGCGTCTAGACTGTCGAAGGGACCAGTCAAGACAGATGCACGACCATGTTGGATGACAACACATGTTCAGACCACGTGGTCTAGACGGATACACACGGTTTGAAGATCGGCGGAGGTAGAACGCCCGCACCTCGAGCCGCCGCCGGGCTCCGAGCGGGCGGAGGTCGTCCACCGTCCCTCTGCACATTTTAGGTACCGTACGTACGATTTGTTTCCGTGCGTCTCGGGGTTGGTTGGTTGCTGATTGATCTCTTGGGTCTGGTGGGTGGGTTGGCGCGGCGGGATGTAGCAGTAATGAGAGTAGATAAAGCGCGGCAGAGATGGGGGGTGGGATGCTCGGGCTCGTGGTTTTTGGTGGAAACGGGGGGCGCGGACCCGACACGGTATTTCCTATTTGACGCATTCTGCGTCAAAATGGCGGAGGTTCGCAGAAGGGAGCGACGCGGCGAGGTCAGTAGGCCGCGGCCCATTTAGCGTGGCTATTGCGGGCGGTTTTCTCCCGGTTTTGGGAACCTTCTAGAAGGTTCCTCGAACCGGTTTTTCTATTTCCTGTTGTTTTCCGAGGCTGGTTTTCTTTGTGTTTTTTTCTGTTTCGGTTCTCCTCTGTTTTTTCATCTTTTCTGTCTCTTTCTTCTTTTCTTTTTCTTTGTCTTTTTTGAAAAATTCAAATATTTATAAAATGCTTAGAATAAAAAATTGTCCCCAAATATGAAAATATTTTTGGGATTTTCAAACAAATTCATGTTTTCAAAAGAATCTTCACAAATTCTAGGAAATGTTCGTGTTTAAAAAAATGTTCCCATTTTAAAATTTGTTTCTGTATTCAAATTGTTCGTAAAGTTAAAAAATGTTTCCAAATTTGAAAAAATGTTTCCATATTCAAAATTTTAGTGAAGTTCAAAAATGTTCGCAAATTTTCAAAAATGTTTCCATATTCAAAATGTTGGTAAAGTCATAAAATGTCACATTTTCAAAAAAATGTTCCCAAATTTGAAAAAAATGTTTCCATATTCAAAATTTTAGTGAAGTTCAAAAATATTCGCAAATTTTCAAAAATGTTTCCATATTCAAAATGTTGGTAAAGTCATAAAATGTCACATTTTCAAAAAAATGTTCTTAACTTTCATAATAAATTCATGTTTTTCAATATAATGTTCGCAATTTGGAAAATGTTCATCTTTTTTATTAATGTTCATGCTTTCAAAACAATGTTCATCTTTGTGAAAAAATGTTCGCGCTTTCAAAATAATGTTCATCTTTTCTGAAAAATGCTCGTGCAATCAATACAATGTTTGAAATTTTCAAAAAAATTAAAAAAATGTTCGCACAATTCAAAAAATGTTTAAATTGTTTTAAAAAATCATGTTTCATAAAATGTTCCAAAGTTTTGAAAAATGTTTGTGTATTCAAAATGTTTGTAAAGTTGAAAAATGTCACATTTTCAAAAGATGTTTGTAAATTTCAAAACAAATTTACAGTTTTCAAGATAATGTTCACGATTTGGAAAATGTTTGTCTTTTTGAAAAATGTTCGCGCTTTCAAAACAACGTTCATCTTTCTGAAAAAGGTTCGCACTTTCAAAATAATCTTCGCACAATACAAATTCTGAATAATTTCCCATTTTTCAGTTTTGTTCACATATTAAAAAAAATCTGGGAATTTTAGAAAATGTTCCTGTTTTCCAAATTTGTTCACCAATTCAATAAATGTTCATTTTTCGAAAATTGTTCACAAATTATGATATGTTTGGGAATTTCAGGGATGTTCCAATTTCCAAAAAAATCAGAAATTCAGAAAAGTTCCTGTTTTTGAAAATGTTTTCGTTTGTCAAAACTCTTTTACAAAGTTGAGAAGTGTTTGTATTTCATAAAACATTCAGGGTTTTCTCAAAAAAAAGCGTTCGGAATTCTTAAAATATGTCGGATCTGGGCGTATGTTGCTTCTTAAAGGTTTACGTTGCTTTATGTTCAATAACCCGTAGTAGTTCAGCCGGTTGTATTTCGTGGTCTGTTCGTTGAGATCTCGTGTTCGATACCTGGTGAGGGCTGCTTAAATTTTTAGCTACTGTATGATTCGCTTCCGATCGTTTTCTTCATGGGCCGGCCCAGGCAGCGACCCGACTGTGCGAAGCTGCGACTGTTTGCTGCAAAATGCGGTGCATAGGACATCCCACCCGACACGACACGACTCGGGAGTGAGCGCAGCACACGGTTTGGTTGGTGCGGACGACGGCGTCCCTAATATTTTGGCCAGTACTAGGCGCCGGTGCGCCGGCCCAAAAGTTTCGGCCGGTCGCAGCGCGGCCCTCGGATCGCCCCACACGCGGGGCTATACGATATCTCTCTTTCCCTTTTTCTCTTTCACATTCTCGGGTCCACATTCCCTAAGAAAAAGAGCACGGAAACAGAACCATGGCGCCTGCCCACTCCTCCCCCTCCCCCAGCGTCGCATAGCACGCGCTACCTCCCCTAAGCCCAGCTGCCCCCGTCGCTCGCCGTCGACGCTCACCACCGGCACGCTTGGCATCGCCAAATCGCAAACAAAAAAAGTGCCGCTGGTTCTAGCAAAACTGAAGAACAGTTGTAGCAGAAAAAAAAGTCTGGTTCCAGCAAAAATCCAAGACGATGGTAACAAAAAATACGCTGGTTCCAGCAAAAATCAAAACGGTGATAAAAACAAGAAATTATGCTTGCAACAAAAAAATAAAATTGTTCCAGCAAAAGCACTTGCCACTTCCAGCAAAAACTGTATATTACCGTCATTGGGTCGTAGCAAAGAAAAATCGCTGCTTCCAGCAAAAAAAATTGCTGGTTCCAGCAAATGGTGGATCGCCGCCGTGGCCGTCGCAACACGGCTGTCGCCGGTTCCAGCTTCTGCTTTGCTGGTTGCAATTCCACCGACGTACGGTTGCAGCTCCGCTGAACTACGGTTGCAGCTCCGCCGCGTCGGGTAGCAGCATCTCCGCCTGCGAATCGCATCGGTAGTTGGTGATGGTCGCCCCGCTTGTAGCCTATCGTCGCCTCCGTCAAAAACACGGGGCTCCTGCTGCTTGTAGCACTTGTGCCGCCAACCCAGCCCGCAGCAGCTAGCTCCTTCACTCGGATTGCAGCGCAAGTGGCCATGAATCTAGCGGCATGTGGGAGAGGAAGAGAGACAGTGTTCGGTGTGGGGAAATAAGTGGAGGAGGACGATTCCGCGTGAAGAGATAAGGAGAAGCCGTCAAAGCGGTGTGTGGGCCAACTCGCTGCACGAGCCAGCTTGGCGCAAGCCGGCCGAAAGTTCGGCCGGTGTGCCGGCTCGAAACATTTTCCTAATATTTTCGCTTCCTCGCTCCGGGCTGAGAAATTAGGGTGGGTTTGGCCTGGAGTGAGCACACGGTTTGGGTTCGGGTTTGGGTGGGCATGGCATGCGTGCCACCTATGGACGGCCGTGGAACCACGTACGTTGCGACGAGGTGAGCCTTTGCTCTGGTTGCTTCGCAGCCGGCAAAGTTGAATAGTTGATGGAGGCATCAGTCCAGTTCGTACATCACCACACTAGAGTAGAGTCTGGTTTCGTCACGAAAGTGCTCATTTCAGTTTGGGATGAACAGTACAAGCCAGGAAGAAAAAAAATATTTTTTTCCACAAACTTCGAGCAAATGTTTTGAGTGTTTGAGAATTTTCATCATGAAACAACAAAGTACGTAGAAGTGGTGGCAAAAAAAAAACAGCATCGATTTCTTTTCACAAACATGGAGCATCGATTTTTTTACGATTTCCACGAATGTCATTTCTTGATAAATATTTGCAAGCACACAAACCATTCGTCAAAGTTTGCCACAATTTTTTCATTCTTTATTTGTTTTACTATTTTTCTTGATTTTACTCATTCAAGCTTGGGAGCAGATAGTCTGGATGCGATTCTTGAAGGCATCTCTTTCCCTCTCCCAAGGGCACTGATGGGTGATCGGAGCACAGACCAATAAGTATTTCCTCGTGACAAAATTCGCCATCGTTCATCGGTTGACCTGCTCCACTCCACCCCCTGGGCGTACTTATGGTTGTCTGCCGATCCCCAGAGTTCTCACGGCGACTCTGATATGTGGAACCCCGGTTGACCGGTGCAGGCCCCAATCGGTCCCCTTACACGCCGTAAAATAGGGCAATGATATATGTTCGATGGACTCAACCCCTCCCCACATTTCAGTCGTTCTGCTTACAATGATTCACACGCACACGCTCGATACCCCAGTGCCATCATCGCCGGTCACGACACCCTCCAGGCAAGACCCTGCGGGCGCGTTGTCAATAGCTGGCCCTTCATAGAAATTACCCATGCCGAGTCCAGCGACCATCGCCATGCGTAGTCGTTGCCTTAATTGATCCGTGGCTCGATTGAAATGCCGACATTCTGGTTCACGGACCAGAGCGCCCGCCCACGAACGGCTTCCCACCTATATGATTTGGGCGCACGCTAGAGCTACTATCTAGTACTGTATATCAGTGTACATCATTTTTCTATATTTTGAGTCAGACGCGTCAGAGCAAATTGTTTGGATCCCAAGCCTGGAATTGACGCCGATGATTTCAGGAGCATCTGGGCTTGGGCACCGGATGACCGCATCCGATTATTTTCAACTAGCACATGAGATCCCATCAATTAAATTCAAGCATTGTCCAAGGGAAGGGACTGTTTTGGCACATTTTCTAGCTCGACATGCGTACGATATAAAATTGATGTACTAGTGGGATGTTGACCCACCTAGTTCCCTATTGGGAAAATTTTGTTTTTGCCACTCTAGATTTTGCCAATTTTCCTTATGCCACTCTAGATTTTGACATTTCACTTTTGCCATGCTTAGCTTTTGACAATTATCACAATTGCCATTCTATTGCAAAAGCAAAATAATTTTATTTCATTTTTTCTACTCTTAGCTTTTGAAATGTATCACAATTGCCACTCTAAATTTTTTGCTTTTGCCACTGGAATAGCAATTGTGACAATTGTTAAAAACTAAGAGTGGCAAAAGTGAAATGTCAAAATCTAGAGTGGCATAAGGAAAATTGGCAAAATCTAGAGTGGCAAAAACAAAATTTCCCTTTCCTATTACCGCATGTCTTGAATGATGTAGCGTTGTTAAGTTTGCAATGTAGCACCAAGAGGCTTTCCCTTCCAAGAAAAAAAAAACATATCATAAACCAATACTCGAAATAGTCTACCACAGCCGCCGTTTAGCTAGTACTCCCTCCGTCCGGAAATACTTGTTGGGGAAATGGATGCACTACCAGAAACTCGAATAATTTTGTGGGCTGGATTGTTTTCCTGTCGGGCCCATAACTAACACTCAGGAGAATACAATATTTTCCTGTGGGCTGGCTCAGTGGCGGAACTAGCATCAGCTTATGCCTAGGGCTAAATTACCTTGAGTGATGCACTTCAGTGATTTTGTATTTTCTATAAGAAGGAATTACAAAGGCTAATGTTGCTAGGCCTAGGGCTATAGCCCCAACTGCGCTAGGCCTGTCTCCGCCACTGGGCTGGCTAGATACCGACGGAAATACACATTTTGGCGCGAGGCCCATTTTGGGAAACTTTAGTGGTAGTATCTCTTCGCATTTGTTTGAGCCCTTTCCGTTTCCTTTTCTATTATGCATAACTCCTGCCATTTTAACTTTAGTGATAAACCAATACTCGAAATAGTCTACCACAGCCGCCGTTTAGCTAGTACTCCCTCCGCCCGGATATACTTATTGGGGAAATGGATGCACTACCAGAAACTCGAATAATTCTGTGGGCCGGATTGTTTTCCTGTCGGGCCCGCAACCAACACTCAGGAGAATACAATATTTTCCTGTGGGCTGGCTAGATACCGACGGAAATACACATTTTGGCGCGAGGCCCATTTTGGGAAACTTTAGTGGTAGTATCTCTTCGCATTTGTTTGAGCCCTTTCCGTTTCCTTTTCTATTATGCATAACTCCTGCCATTTTTACTACAACATCAAGTATATTTGGCTAGGAATAATGGATATGCTGAAAAGCAAAGTTTTATCATGAATAATGTGCCCTCAATTTTTTTCATATATACTAGAGTACCGTGCTATGCCTGGTATGCTGTAGATCATCTTATCTATGTTGAGCCAGTAGATGTATGTTTGTTCAGTCTAAATCTAACTTCATTGGTTATTTGCTGATTGTATCAGCCAAATGGAGAAAAATAATGAGCTTTTTCGTGTTCTTCCATTGCAGAACCAACTTGCGTGAAAGTATTGTTGCTACATCAAAACTATGTTCAAACCTATCTGTTTCAGCTCACACATCCTCTTGAGGCTTGGTACAACTATTTTCACGAAGGTACATTTACCCTACACATCTTAGCATACAATTTTTCGGTTATGCGTCATTGAGAAGCTGTACTTAGCAGTATTGACATGTATATTGTAGTTTGAGCGACTTGCAAGGAGCCTCTAATATCTTTGTTGGGGAACGTAGTAATTTCAAAAAATTTCCTACGCACACGCAAGATCATGGTGATGTATAGCAACGAGAGGGGGAGTGTATCTTCATACCCTTGAAGATCGCTAAGCGGAAGCGTTTATCAACGCGGTTGATGTAGTCGTACGTCTTCACGATCCGACCGATCCAAGTACCGAACGCACGGCACCTCCGAGTTCTGCACACGTTCAGCTCGATGACGTCCTCGCCTTCTCGATCCAGCAAGACGGGCGAAGTAGTAGATGAGTTCCGGCAGCACGACAGCGTGGTGACGGTGTTGGTGAAGAACAATCTCCGCAGGGCTTCGCCTAAGCACTACGAAAACTATGACGGAGGATAAACTAGAGGGGACGGGGTTGCCGGCACACGGCTTGGTGTTTCTTGATGTGTCTTTGGTGCTAGCCCTGCCCCTCTATTTATATGTTGAGTCCTGGGGTCGAAACTTGGAGTAAAAACCTCCGCAAAGTCGGTTTTGCCCGAAAGGCAAGAGTCCTACACAGACTCCAGGGCTAGACGCCAGGGTTCCCGGCGTCTACCCCCTAGACGCCAGGGTTCCTGGCGTCTAGCCTCGGGTCTCCGTAAAACTTCCTTTTGCACTTTCCATAAGCCTCGTGGGCTTTCCCCTTTGGCCCAAATAACGTGTTCTCGTACCCAAACATTTCGGGAAACATCCGGAACCCCTTCCGGTGAATTCCGGAACCCTTCCGGAGATCAAACACTATAATCCCATATATCAAACTTTATCTTCGGACCATTCCGGAGTTCCTCGTCGTGTCCATGATCTCATCTGGGACTCCAAACAACATTCGGTTACCAACATGCATAACTCATATAATACTATATCGTCAATGAAACGTTAAGCGTGCGGACCCTACGGGTTCGAGAACTATATAGACATGACCGAGACACGTTTCCGGTCAATAACCAATAGCGGGACCTGGATGCCCATATTGGCTCTCACATATTCTACGAAGATCTTTTATCGGTCAAACCGCATAACAACATACGTTGTTCCCTTTGTCATCGGTATGTTACTTGCCCGAGATTTGATCGTCGGTATCCAATACCTAGTTCAATCTCGTTACCGGCAAGTCTCTTTACTCGTTATGTAATGCATCATCCCGTAACCAACTCATTGGTCACATTGCTTGCAAGGCTTATAGTGATGTGCATTACCGAGAGGGCCCAGAGATACCTCTCCGACAATCGGAGTGACAAAACCTAATCTCGAAATACGCCAACTCAACATGTACCTTCGGAGACACCTGTAGTACTCCTTTATAATCACCCAGTTATGTTGTGACGTTTGGTAGTACCCAAAGTGTTCCTCCGGTAAATGGGAGTTGCATAATTCTCATAGTTACAGGAACATGTATAAGTCATGAAGAAAGCAATAGCAGTATACTAAACAATCAAGTGCTAGGCTAACGGAATGGGTCATGTCAATCACATCATTCTCCTAATGATGTGATCCCGTTAATCAAATGACAACTCTTTTGTCCATGGCTAGGAAACATAACCATCTTTGATAAACGAGCTAGTCAAGTAGAGGCATACTAGTGACACTATGTTTGTCTATGTATTCACACATGTATTATGTTTCCGGTTAATACAATTCTAGCATGAATAATAAACATTTATCATGATATAAGGAAATAAATAATAACTTTATTATTGCCTCTAGGGCATATTTCCTTCAGTCTCCCACTTGCACTAGAGTCAATAATCTAGTTCACATCGCCATGTGATTTAACACCAATATTCACATCTGTATGTGATTAATACCCATAGTTCACATCTTCATGTGATCAACACCCAAAGGGTTTACTAGAGTCAATAATCTAGTTCACATCACTATGTGATTAACACCCAAAGAGTACTAAGGTATGATCATGTTTTGCTCGTGAGAGAAGTTTAGTCAACGGGTCTGTCACATTCAGAGCCGTATGTATTTTGCAAATATTCTATGTCCACAATGCTCTGCACGGAGCTACTCTAGCTAATTGCTCCCACTTTCAATATGTATCCAGATTGAGACTTAGAGTCATCTGGATTGGTGTAAAAAACTTGCATCGTTGTAACTTTTTATGACGGGTTCTTTTATCACCTCCATAATCGAGAAACGTCTCCTTAGTCCTCACTAAGGATATTCTTGACCGCTGTCCAGTGATCTACTCTTAGATCAAAATTGTATTCCTTTGTCAAACTCAGAGCAAGGTATACAATAGGTCTGGTTCACAGCATAGCATACTTTATAGAATCTATGACTGATGCATAAGGAATGACTTTTCATTCTCTTTCTATTTTCTGCCATGGTCGGGTCTTGAGTCTTACTCAACTTCACACCTTTGCATCACAGGCAAGAACTCCTTCTTTGACTGTTCCATTTTGAACTACTTCAAAATCTTGTCAAGGTATGTACTCATTGAAAATCCTATCAAGCGTCTTGATCTATCTTAATAGATCTTGATGCTCAATATACAAGTAGCTTTTACTGAGGTCTTTCTTTGAAAAAACTCCTTTCAGACACTCCTTTATGCTTTGCAGAATAATTCTATATTATTTCCAATCAACAATATGCCATTCACATATACTTATCAGAAATGCTGTAGTGCTCCCACTCACTTTCTTGTAAATACAGGCCTTTCCAAAAGTCTGTATAAAACCATATGCTTTGATCAACTCATCAAAGCGTATATTCCAACTCTGAGATGCTTGCACCAGTCCATAGATGGATCGCTGGAGCTTGCACATTTTGTTAGCACCTTTAGGATTGACAAAACCTTCTGGTTGTATCATATAAAACTCTTCTTTAACAAATCCATTAAGGAATCTAGTTTTGACATCCATTTGCCAAATTTCATAAAATGTGGCAATTGCTAACATGATTCGGACAGACTTTTAAGCATCGATACGAGTGAGAAAATCTCATTGTATTCAACACCTTGAACTTTGTCAAAAAAAACCTTTTTCGACAAGTCTAGCTTTGTAGATAGTAACACTACTATCAGTGTCCGTCTTCCTCTTGAATATCCAATTATTTTCTATAGCTTGCCGATCATCGGGCAAGTCCACCAAAGTCCACACTTTGTTCTCATACATGGATCCCATCTCAGATTTCATGGCCTTAAGCCATTTTGCGGAATCTGGGCTCATCATCGCTTCCTCATAGCTCGTATGTTCGCCATGGTCAAGTAACATGACTTTCAGAATAGGATTACCGTACCACTCTGGTGCGGATCTTACTCTGGTAGACCTACGAGGTTCGGTAGTAACTTGATCTGAAGTTTCATGATCATTATCATTAGCTTCCTCACTAATTGGTGTATGAATCACTAGAACTGATTTCTGTGATAAACTACTTTCCAATTCGGGAGAAGGTATAATTACCTTATCAAGCTCTACTTTCCTCCCACTCACTTCTTTCAAGAGAAAATCCTTCTCTAGAAAGGATCCATTTTTAGCAACGAATATCTTTGCCTTCGGATCTGTCATAGAAGGTGTACTCAACAGTTTCCTTTGGGTATTCTATGAAGACGCACTTCTCCAATTTGGGTTTGAGCTTATCAGGATGAAACTTTTTCACATAAGCATCGCAGCCCCAAACTTTAAGAAACGACAACTTGGGTTTCTTGCTAAACCACAGTTCATATGGTGTCGTCTCAACGGTTTTAGATGGTGCACTTTTAACGTGAATGCAGCTGTCTCTAATGCATAACCCCAAAACAATAGTGGTAAAACAGTAAGAGACATCATAGATCGCACCATATCCAATAAAGTGCGGTTACGATGTTCGGACACACCATAACGTTGTGGTGTTCCAGGTGGCGTGAACTGTGAAACTATTCCACATTGTTTTAGTTGAAGACCAAACTCGTAACTCAAATATTCGTCTCCGCGATCAGATCGCAGAAACTTTATTTTCTTGTTACGATGATTTTTCCACTTCACTCTGAAATTCTTTGAACCTTTCAACTATTTCAGACTTATGTTTCATCAAGTAGATATACCCATATCTGCTCAAATCATCTTGTGAAGGTTAGAAAATAACGATACTTGCCACGAGCATCAACACTCATTGGATCGCATACATCGGTATGTATTATTTTCAATAAGTCAGTAGCTTGTTCCATTGTTCCGGAGAACGGAGTTTTAGTCATCTTGCCCAAAAAGCACGGTTCGCAAGCATCAAATGATTCATAACCAAGTGATTCCGAAAATCCATCTTTATGGAGTTTCTTCATGCGCTTTACACCGATATGACCCAAACGGCAGTGCCACAGATAAGTTGCACTATCATTATTAACTTTTCATCTTTTGGCATCAATATTATGAATATGTGTATCACTATGATCGATATCCAACAAACTATGTTCATTGGGTGTATGACCATCGGAGGTCTTATTCATGTAAACCGAATAACAATTTATTCTCTAATTTTAAATGAATAACTGTATCGCAATAAACATGATCAAATCATATTCATGCTCAATGCAAATGCCAAATAACATTTATTTAGGTTTAACACTAATCCCGGAAGTATAGGGAGTGTGCGATGATGATCATATCAATCTTGGAACTATTTCCAACACTCATCGTCACTTCCCCTTAACTAGTCTCTGTTTATTATGTAACTCCTGTTTCGAGTTACTAATCTTAGCAACCGAACAAGTATTAAATACTCAGGGGTTACTATAAACACTAGTAAGGCACACATCAAACACCTGTATATCAAATATACCCTTGTTCACTTTGCCATCCTTCTTATCCACCAAATATTTAGGGCATTTCTGCTTCCAGTGACCATTTCCTTTGCAGTGTAAGCACTCAGTTTCAGGCTTTGGTCCAGCTTTGGTCTTCTTCAGGGAGTGACAACTTGTTTGCCATTCTACTTGAAGTTTCCCTTTCCTTCCCTTTGCCCTTTTCTTGAAACTAGTGGTCTTGTCAATCATCAACACTTGATGCTCTTTCTTGATTTCTACCTTCGTTGATTTCAACATCACGAAGAGCTTGGGAATCGTTTTCGTCATCCCTTGCATTATAGTTCATCACGAAGTTCCACTAACTTGGTGATGGTGACTAGAGAACTCTGTCAATCACTATCTTATCTGGAAGATTAACTCCCACTTGATTCAAGCGATTGTAGTACTCAAACAATCTAAGCACTTGCTCACTAGTTGAGTGATTCTCCTCCATCTTTTAGCTGTAGAACTTGTTGAAGACTTCATATCTCTCAACTCGGGTATTTGCTTGAAATATACTTCAACTCCTGGAACATCTCATATGGTCCATGACGTTCAAAACGTCTTTGAAGTCCCGATTCTAAGCCGTTTAAGCATGGTGCACTAAACTATCAAGTAGTCATCATATTGAGCTAGCCAAACGTTCATAACGTCTGCATCTTCTCCTGCAATAGGTCTGTCACCTAGCGGTGCATTAAGGACATAATTCTTCTGTGCAGCAATGAGGATAAACCTCAGATCACGGATCCAATCCGCATCATTGCTACTAACATCTTTCAACACAATTTTCTCTAGGAACATATCAAAAATAAACATATGAAAGCAACAACGCAAGCTATTGATCTATAACATAATTTGCAAAATACTACCAGGACTAAGTTCATGATAAATTAAAGTTCAATTAATCATATTACTTAAGAACTCCCACTTACACAGACATCTCTCTAGTCATCTAAGTGATCACGTGATCGAAATCAACTAAACCATGTCCGATCATCACGTGAGATGGAGTAGTTTCAATGGTGAACATCACTATGTTGATCATATCTACTATATGATTCACGCTCGACCTTTCGGTCTCCCTGTTCCGAGGCCATATCTGTATATGCTAGGCTCGTTAAGTTTAACCTGAGTATTCCGCGTGTGCAACTGTTTTGCACCCGTTGTATTTGAACGTAGAGCCTATCACACCCGATCATCACGTGGTGTCTCAGCACGAAGAAGTTTCGCAATGGTGCATACTCAAGGAGAACACTTCTTGATAATTAGTGAGAGATCATCTTAAAATGCTACCGTCAATCAAAGCAAGATAAGATGCATAAAGGATAAACATCACATGCAATCAATATAAGTGATATGATATGGCCATCATCATCTTGTGCTTGTGATCTCCATCTTCGAAGCACCGTCATGATTACCATCGTCACCGGCGCGACACCTTGATCTCCATCGTAGCATCGTTGTCGTTACGCCATCTATTGCTTCTACGACTATCGCTACCGCTTAGAAATAAAGTAAAGCAATTACAGGGCGTTTGCATTTCATACAATAAAGCGACAACCATATGGCTCCTGCCAGTTGCCGATAACTTCGGTTACAAAACATGATCATCTCATACAATAAAATATAGCATCACGTCTTGACCATATCGCATCACAACATGCCCTGCAAAAACAAGTTAGACGTCCTCTACTTTGTTGTTGCAGATTTTACGTGGCTGCTACGGGCTTAGCAAGAACCGTTCTTACCTACGCATCAAAAACCAGAACGATAGTTCGTCAAGTTAGTGCTGTTTTAACCTTCGCAAGGACCGGGTGTAGCCACACTCGATTCAGCTAAAGTGAGACAGACAGACATCCGCCAGCCACCTTTAAGCACGAGTGCTCGTAACGGTGAAACCAGTCTCGCGTAAGCATACGTGTAATGTCGGTCCGGGCCGCTTCATCTCACAATACCGCCGAACCAAAGTATGACATGCTGGTAAGCAGTATGACTTGTATCGCCCACAACTCACTTGTGTTCTACTCGTGCATATAACATCAACGCATAAAACCTAGGCTCTGATGCCACTGTTGGGGAACGTAGTAATTTCAAAAAAATTCCTACGCACACGCAAGATCATGGTGATGTCTAGCAACGAGAGAAGGAGTGTATCTTCATACCCTTGAAGATCGCTAAGCGGAAGCGTTTATCAACGCGGTTGATGTAGTCGTACGTCTTCACGATCCGACCAATCCAAGTACCGAAGGCACGGCACCTCCGAGTTCTGCACACGTTCAGCTCGATGACGTCCTCGCCTTCTCGATCCAGCAAGACGGGCGATGTAGTAGATGAGTTCCGGCAGCACGACGGCGTGGTGACGGTGTTGGTGAAGAACAATCTCCGCAGGGCTTCGCCTAAGCACTACGGAAACTATGACGGAGGATAAACTAGAGGGGACGGTTTGCCGGCACATGGCTTGGTGTTTCTTGATGTGTCTTTGGTGCTAGCCCTGCCCCTCTATTTATATGTTGAGTCCTGGGGTCAAAACTTGGAGTAAAAGCCTCCTCAAAGTCGGTTTTGCCCGAAAGGCAAGAGTCCTACACGGACTCCAGGGCTAGACGCCAGGGTTCCCGGCGTCTACCACCTAGACGCCAGGGTTCCTGGCGTCTAGCCTCTGGTCTCCGCAAAACTTCCTTTTGCACTTTCCATAAGCCTCGTGGGATTTCCCCTTTGGCCCAAATAACGTGTTCTCGTACCCAAACATTTCGGGAAACATCCGGAACCCCTTCCGGTGAATTCCGGAACCCTTCCGGAGATCAAACACTATAATCCCATATATCAAACTTTATCTCCGGACCATTCCGGAGTTCCTCGTCATGTCCATGGTCTCAACTGGGACTCCGAACAACATTCGGTTACCAACATGCATAACTCATATAATACTATATCGTCAATGAAACGTTAAGCGTGCGGACCCTACGGGTTCGAGAACTATGTAGACATGACCGAGACACATTTCCGGTCAATAACCAATAGCGGGACCTGGATGCCCATATTGGCTCCCACATATTCTACGAAGATCTTTTATCGGTCAAACCGCATAACAACATACGTTGTTCCCTTTGTCATCGGTATGTTACTTGCCCGAGATTTGATCTTCGGTATTCAATACCTAGTTCAATCTCGTTACCGGCAAGTCTCTTTACTCGTTATGTAATGCATCATCTCGTAACCAAATCATTGGTCACATTGCTTGCAAGGCTTATAGTGATGTGCATTACCGAGAGGGCCCAGAGATACCTCTCCGACAATCGGAGTGACAAAACCTAATCTCGAAATACGCCAACTCAACATGTACCTTCGGAGACACCTGTAGTACTCCTTTATAATCACCCAGTTACGTTGTGACGTTTGGTAGTACCCAAAGTGTTCCTACGGTAAACGGGAGTTGCATAATTCTCATAGTTACAGGAACATGTATAAGTCATGAAGAAAGCAATAGCAATATACTAAACGATCAAGTGCTAGGCTAACGGAATGGGTCATGTCAATCACATCATTCTCCTAATGATGTGATCCATTTAATCAAATGACAACTCTTTTGTCCATGGCTAGGAAACATAACCATCTTTGATAAACGAGCTAGTCAAGTAGAGGCATACTAGTGACACTATGTTTGTCTATGTATTCACACATGTATTATGTTTCCGGTTAATACAATTCTAGCATGAATAATAAACATTTATCATGATATAAGGAAATAAATAATAACTTTATTATTGCCTCTAGGGCATATTTCCTTCAATCTTGTATAGTTAGGTTGATTTTAATTGTTCCGTCAAACAAATTCAGAACCATATGCTTAGTTTGTTAGTTTAAAGGTTTTTGTTAGTTGTATGATGTATCAAATCTGAGACAGGGTCCTGTAAAAAATCACTCAATTATTTTGCCTCGATAGCTGTAGAACTGGGTAGCTTTGCTTCAACAAAAACAAGTTAGATGTAATGAAGAAACTAAGATGCCAAATATGTTATGTTCATTATATGATTTATATCTTGTGATATTGTTCCGGCTTCTTGCATCTGTATAACTTTCATATAAATTACCTGTGACAAATTGTCTCAACCCATTTCATTGTTTCTTACCACTGCTTTGTTCTTACCTTATAATATATTCTGAAAATGCTGATTTATTATAGGTCTACACTGATTATAAGACTTTGTTTAACCTGAAGGGTACATTCAATAGAACTTCTCGTACTGGGCCAAAAGTATGCCTCAATTTTCATGGCTTACTCTATATTTTCACTTTGCAGGAGAAATGCTTGTGGCGTGGGTCTAATGGCCTTTCAAATGCAATGTTACTATACATTGGTATCGATCTTTCACATAGTTCAACACCTGCCTTTTTTGGGTGTTCTGGCGATAATTCTGTATTTTGTGGGATGCTTGGTTTATCTTCTACAGAAATCTGATTGTAAATGATGATGATGAGAAATACACATACACCCCACTGAAGGAATTGAGACAATGAACCACATCTAACTTAGCTCTATTTTCTCTTAAGTCATGACATGCCATCCTCTGAATATAACTAGTGACCGTTAAACCTGCAGAACCTAAATAGCACTTTCTGAATTCTTTGATGCTACTGGCATGTCCTGGAAAATCTTAGGCACTTGCATAGCTCCCATGGAGTCAAATATGTTCATTCTTTGTCATTTGGTCATTGCTCATGAGTTTTCCTATACAAAATTGAAAATTAGAAAGTGTCTTTGTTCACCGAGTCATTATGATCTCCTGGAGTTTGTTCTAATTTTCTAGCAACTACCTATAAATCTATCATGTGGGTTAGGTTCTTGGCAGTGATATTGTTGAGAGGGCGAGGTATGCATATCACTCTTTGTGTAATTGACAGCTATCAAATGTTATTATCGATAGCTCTATTTTTTTTCTAGTTCATGAGTTCTTATTGATTAATATCGTAATAATCATGTTTGAATCAAGTAATCAGTTGGAACAGTTGCTATAGTCTTCAGCACCTGGAAACAATACAGAACTACTGGTTACTGGATGTGGAAGTTTTTCTTGGAATCAAGTGTTCCTGTTGACGTTTGATTCATTTACAGAAATTTGGTGTGGTTGTATGAGAAGAGGTGTGAATTAGTAACTGTATTGATGTCACAAGTGATTGATTTTGATGTGTAGTTCTGATATAAAAGTATTGGAAGGATTTGTGGAGTGCTTTTACCATTAACCTTTGTTTTTTGTTTATTCAATACCCATTTCTCCTGAGGGTTACATTCCGATAGGGATATGTAAGCTCTTTGCTGTCGCCCCAAAACCGTCAGGGAAATATGATGCACCGACAGGAATAAGTTCCCTGTCGGTTAGGCATTTTCTGTTTTCCCTGTCAAGCTATGGCTGACGGCTAACCCTGACGGTTGCCCGATAGAAAAATATTTCCCTGTCGGTTTCCCCTATTTTCTTGTCGGTATTCGACTCACAGGAAAATTTCGATTTTTGGTAGTGATGTATCTAGATATATTTTAGTTCTAGGTACATCCAATTTTATCTATTTGTGCGACAAGTATTTCCGGACGGAGGGAGTACTCCCTCCGAACAATCAAAGGATTCTACTTGAAAAGGAAAAATGGTTCAACTTCAATTTTGGCATGTTTCAACTTCAAGAAAAAACTTTATTTCAACCAAATTTGTTGCCAACTTTGAAGAGAAGAAACTGGCCAGTTTTCTACTTTCTATGTCACTGCGTTTGAACTGAAAATTGCAAAAAGAAAACAAGTTGCAGCCTTATAAGTTAACAAATTTAACTCACTTCAATAATAAAAATAGGAAAATAAAACGCTGGTGGAAGCAGTTTGCAGGACAGCCGGTGAGAGCTAGTGCGGCTGGAAGCAATGTAGCGTCTGGTCGGTCGGTGGCCTCGGAACTAAGACATGCACGCTACCGGCTATCCAACTACGGCCACTGGTATCTTCTTCCTCCGCGCCCTGAATGCAACATGCTACATGTGTAAATGCTCACGTCATGGCAACCCAACATCTGTGCCGCGTCCGTGGAAGTTCCGGTTCTCGGGTCGTAGAAATGCAACACCGTGTTGGGGAAGTGGGGCCGCGTCACCGAGTTTACCCGCATCCCTATCACAATCTTCCCATCCTCCAGCACCCCTAGTGGCTTCTCGACATACTCACGAGAGCGTGATGACGACAATGGTGGCCTGTTGCCGAGCACATGGTATGGCATGACAATCCTATGCAGCAAAGACCAGAGAGCCTGATCGGGTTCCATGAGGCACCACAGTTGCACGCGGCTGAGGCGATCGTCGTGGCACACGACCAGACGTCTGTCCAACCCGGCAAGACCGACGTCGCTGGTGCCCGCGGGGCCTCGGATGGCTGCCGGCCGCCACCCCTCGGTGTCCAGGTCGTACGCCATGATCCAGTCGGCGTCGTACTCGTCCATCCGGTGGCCGTCGACAACTAGGAAGTAGGCTACCCCCTCGACTACGGCCGTCTCCCTGCAGTTGGTATACGACTTCGTCGGCGGTGATACCACCCGGAACAGTGGCCTCCCTGTCTCCCTCCAAGGCTCCTGGCCGCCAGTGAGGGTGAGGATCTTGCAGACCTGCCCCTGATGTTGCGCGAGGGTGACCACGGCCAGCACCTTGTACTCTCCAATGGAGGTCACGCGGCCGAGCGAGTACGAGACGACCGCACAGTCCCGTGGCGACGCAGGTCTTGGCAAGAGGGAGACGGCACCCGTCACGTGGTCGAGGAGGTGGAGCCGCATGCCCAATCCCTGGACGCAGACCGCTCGGTCAGGACTCAAGGAGCGGGGGTGCTGTGTGGTGCTTTTGGCGCTAAGAGATTTTAGGCCAGGGCCGGGCATGGTGGTACACGCCAACGGCGCGGCGTTGGCACGGGTGACGGTGGTCATGAGCGGCGATGAAGTCCGGGTGGCAGAGCAAGGACCTCCACGCCCTGCAGACGGCACGGAAGCGGCAGAGCGGCTTGGCGGGGAGGGGGAGCAGGAGGTCGTAGAGCAGGTCCAGGGGCAGGATGCCATCGTTGGTTGTGGCGACGATAGGAAGATGGAGTGGAGCATGGAACGTCGCCGTCGCCATAGATTGGTTCGACATGTGAGGGTGCAAATACTTCTCTCCTGCTTTAATACCCAATAACAGATCAATCGAATCGAACCATATATTCTGCAGTTCGTTAGGTTTGTGTTCGTACGTGAGTAAATCTCCCATATTCCCATTGGATTTATGTGTCCAAATCCAAGTAGAGGATGCCACCACGACGCTATTAGGAAATTAAATTAGCTTTCCTTAACCTTTTCAAGAAAAAAAAAGCTTTCCTAACCAAATAGTTTTTTTTTTTGAGACAACCTAACCAAATAGGTAAGGCAAATGCTTCAAATCACCTGCACGCCACGTGCCTCATGGGCCGTCATCACCAGATTTGCAATTGGCCCGTTGTAGCAATTTTAGCATCGCAAGAACTGATCTGTTGCAGACCTATGAGGACGAAGACGATGTGGCAACATCCAAATCCACGCAGCACTGAACGAGAGATGGGCGTCACCTGACGCTTCGGCACAGGAGGCGGCAACCGCCCACCTCACCGAAGAGGAAGATGGCGGCGAGGTTGTAGCTGAGATCGGGCCCGATGGCCGTTGTTGCCACCCGCCTGCACAACGACCGTTGGCCGCACGGGGTATGCCTACCTCGCCGCAGAATAGGATGGTGGCGAGGCGACCAGGTCGGAGGACCGGTGCTAACCGGCGGTAGTGCGACAGCTGGGACTGTCGGTGCCCCTCCTCCCCTCACCACCGTTTAAGAGGAGCGTGTGGCGAACGGCCGACATTTTTTTTCTTGCAACATCCCCTGTTGCAAGAAAGATTTCTGTAACATCACTAGTGTTGCAAAACTTTCTTCGGTAACACCTATACATAGGTGAACACAAAAAAAAGCTGCAACATTAGCTCTGGTGCAAAGAATAATTCGCAACAATACCTCTCTTGCAAAAGTTCGGCAACATGAACCTTGTTACAATCGTCTGAGTGTAACATCATCCTTGTTGCAAAGCTGTCAGCTGAATCTGACGGCCAGCTCATGTTGAATCCAGTGGCTCGCGAGCCGGCGACTCTTATAAAAAGATCCGCACGCCGACGCGTAGCGTTAGTAAACCTAAAAGTTGTTGTCAAAGAGAAAGTTAGGATTTTTTTTGCTTTGTCTATCAGAAACGCTACATTTCAGCCGGCGGATCACACACGAGCGTCCTCCGCCTCCTCCGGACTACGTGTAGATTAGCATGGCTATTTCTGTATTTTTTTTCTGCAACATCATATGTGTTGCAAACTTTCCTTCTGGAACAACAACTATCTTGGAAAAAAGTCAAGGTGAAAAAAAAAACTTCTGCAATTTTTTTTCCGCAACATCATCGGTGTTGCAAAATTTTCTTTTGCAGCACATGTTGCAAAAACAGAAGATGTAAAAACAGTTCTCCAATTCTTTTCTGCAACATTGTTTGTGTTGCAAAATTTCTTCCACAACAACACCAAAACTGAAGCAAAAAAAATTCCACATATCCGCCAGCCGACGTGTAGCACGTCCCCTTTTGCAAGGCAAGCTTGTAAAGTACATGACTAGCAATGAGTAATAAAGGCTGCTTTCACTGAATTTTTTTATTTCCCTCAAAAAATAGGTGACAATAAAATATAGGAAGTATCAGTTACATGGTCTAATAATGAATAAATCTAATTACAATTTTACACTAATCAACCATCTAAAATTACTAACAAAAATGTCCACATATTCAAGAATCTTTTAATATTTACCATTTCTAATTAGATTTTCAAAAATTGAAAACTTGGGACGAGATAGTTCTTCTACTTTTCGAGTTGTTTGATTCTAAAATCGAGAAAGGTTGTAGATATTAAATAATGCTCATTGGCAGATAGGAGCTCGATATGTGATACTGCATCGTTGTACGGTGTGCCATTTTAAAAAAAAAATTGCGAGAAGGATCAGACTATTATAAAGATTCACCAGAAGTACAAAACACCATAAATATAATTAAATTACATCAAGGTCCCTGGAGCACTGAATGACCGTCGCCGCCGCCAGAACGTCGGGTAGAGGGAAGGCGAATCCACAATTTGACATGTGGTAGAGAACGACAATATTGGACGTAAGGACAATGATGTGCAAGCATGTGCCATGATTAAGGCATGTATAATAAAGAGTTTGGTCCAAACAATATTGCTTTGATCACATACGAACATTTATTTTTATAACCATAAAATACATTTAATGCAAAAGGCTATGGAAACAAAATCACTTGTCTGTCGCATTCGGGTACCTATAAACGGAGCTGAGTTTCACAATCAAGTTTTTTTCTCAACATAGATGCACGGGTCGGATCGTGAGCACTTTTCCTCCCTAATGGAGGATGGTTCTTCGGATCAATGATGAAGCCTACCGGTATGTGCTAGCTTTTCTACCTGTCAAATGCACCAGACCACCTCGAATGCAACGGTAGGGTGGTAGTATTTATTTCCCAGATGTCTACGTGCTTAACTTGCACCGTGCAGTAACTTGTGTTCCAGCTCCTCTCCCTGAATATAACAAGTTCCATGGTGGCAAAGTGATGTGGTTGCATCTCGCTACATGCATTCCATCTGTGAAAGTTCCGGTTGTCGTGTCATAATACCGCAGCACCTCATCAAACGCGGAGGGGCCTCGTGGGGCCACCCGCATCCACACGACGATCCTCCGGTCATCCAACACCGCTAGTGGCTTCCCAAAGTCCTCATGGGGCCGCCCCCATCCACACGCTGCTGGTAAATGGAGTTCATGGTATGGCATGACTATCCTTTGTCGCATACACCATAGAGGCAGGTCAGGATCCACAAGAAACCACAACTCGACATAGCCACGGCAATCGTCGTGGCACGCCACTAGTTGGCCTTCTAGTGTGGCTAGGATGAAATCATGCCGCCACACGGGACCTCGGATGGCACCCGGCTTCCACATCTCGTCTCCAAGGTCAAACGCCAAGATCCAGCCATGGTGCCGGTTGCGCTCCAGCTGTCTGCATGCTCCGGACACCAAGAAGTAGACGACCCCCTCGACGATAGCAACCTCACTGCTGTAAGTCGATGGCGCTAATGGCAATTTCACCCTAAGCAGTGGGCTCTCCGCCTCTCTCCAGGGCTCCCCGCCTTTGTCATCCAGGGTGAGGATCTTGCAGATCTGCTGCCCATGATTAACTGAGTTCGCGACGGTGAGCACCTTGTATTCTCCCGTGAAGGCCACACAACCAAGCGTACACAAAATAGACATGTGAGCCGATGCCAAAGGGTCGGGCAAGAGTTTGACGGCGCCAGTGATAGGGTCGAATAGGCAGAGCCGTCCGTCCTTGTCGTTGACAAGGACTGCTCGGGAAAGATTAACGCTAGCTGTCTCGTGCGGAAGCATGTGGCCATGTTGGCTTGAGGCATCAATGCTGACCCGCGTGATGACATCGCCGGAGTCCATGTCTAGGACATAGCCAGGGCAGTCGTAGCACACACCAATGGCGATGTTCGGGCCATGGGCGCTGGCGATAAAGTCCGGATGGCAGAGCACGGAGTGTCAGGAGGTGCATACGGCGCGGAAGCGGCAGATTGGCTTGATGGGGAGGCGCAGTAGGATGTCATAGAGCAGGTCCAGCGGCAGGACGCCGTCGTTAGCGGTGGCGTCGATCGGAACGGAGCTCAATCCCCGGTTTGGTGGGTGGAGCGTGGACGCCATCGTCGTCGCCGTGGACATTGATTGCTACTACGACGCAAACTTGGTCGATAGCTAGCCTTGGATCGAACGGGCTAATGGGTTTCTCTGGTCTCACTCTCGCCTCCTATGATAAACAAATAAAAACATACTGTGATACAGTCGGAGTTCTGTTTGTATCCTACCACGAAGACCTGAGTCCTTGACGACGCAACAATCAAAGTCGATGCACGTGTGACTACTATATTTGTGTTTGTAGCTGTCACGTTTAGATGTGTTTTCATCGGATTAGTTGCCTCGTCCGTGCCGTCCATGGACACGTACGTAGCCTTGACCGTCCGCTTCATCTTTAATCATGCATCTTCAATCATGACAGTACAGCGAAGAACGGAAATAATAAAAATTACATCTACTCCCTCCGTCCCTAAATATAAGTCCTTTTAGAGATTTTAATATGAACAAATACGGGGCAAAATGAGTGAATCTACACTCTAAAATATGTCTATATATATCCGTAGGTAGTCCATATCAAAATCTCTAAAAAAGACTTACATTTTGGAATAGAGTAATACATCCGTAGACCACCTAGCGACCACAAAAGAGACTTATATTTTGGGCCCGAAGCAAGCCACCGTCATCACCCCTCCCTCGCCGGTGCCGGGCAAAACTTGTTGCAGTAGACAGTCGGGAAGTTGTCTAAGGCCCCATAGGACTAGCACCATAATAACAACCGTCGCCAATGATGAGTAGCGTACATCGGAAGAATCCAACTTGAGGACACACGAACATGGACGAACGACGACTAGATCGGAGTAGATCCACCAAAGTCTGATGCACTTGAGACACACATCCACCTCACCTACCGACGATGCTAAACGCACCACCAAGACAAAGGGTTGGCAAGGAGAACCTTATCCCGTATTCAAGGAGCCGCCGCTATCTCCCTTGCTAACCAGGATAGAAACCCTAACAAAATGCAAAGAAACATCCAACGACGGGGCCCTCCCATCGGCAAGGTCTGGGATCCACAGAGCCCCATGGCCCTAAGGCCACCGGAGACGAGGTGGACCAGTGACGGCGCCGACGGGAGGCTATTTGAAGCACTTTTTTGGGAGAAGAGGCAGTGGTTGGGTGAAGATTGATGGTTAATGTGCCATAATTTATAGTTATGAAATATGAATATGTAAATTAATTTATTTACAGTTTAGACTTGCTAAGCTCACTTTTCTTTTATTCTTGAGTGTTTTACACTCCAGAATAAAGACACCTATTTTCAAGGGTACTCAAGCACTTTCATACTATTGGACTCAAAGTCACAAACCACGCAACCTTTCTGATTTTAGGTCGTCAATACTTAATGTTTATCATGAATTTTTTATATGAGAGTAAACTAGATTAATTAAGCTCTTGATTTAAAATCTACCAAAATTGTAGTTATTCGATAAGAGAAACCCATTTGCTCGTAGACTTTAGTGTTACTGCCTCATCTTACGGTGTGACATTGATGTACTCTTTTATATGTAAATAGCTAGGCCCCATTAATTATTTCTCTCAACATGCAAGTATGCCACATCATCACGCGACATGCATGTGAAAAGGCAAACCGCCACTATCATATGTCTCTGAACATGCAAGCATGCAACCTCACCAAACATGCATGAAAAAATACCCATCTTAACATGCAAACATACACTGGAATTAATATTCCATTTATAATTAATTAACATTTGACAACTATACATTGATCAAACATAATAAATTATTTTCAGTTTTAGCCTGTTATATTATTATAGTCATGTTTCATGCGACGAATCACATTAAAATATGTTGCAAGATATTTCCGCAACAACGCGAGTGGTATGATCTAGTTATAATTAAAACTGCGGCGTGAGAATATGGCATGCAGGAGGGACTAGAAGACTAGCGGTAAAACGATGATGTACAAGCACGCACCACAATTAATGCATGTATATTCTAAATTTGGTCCCCGAAAAGTATAGGTTTGGACACGAAGACATACTTTCTTGTATAACCATATAAAATGCATTAGACGCAAAAGGCAATGAAAACAGAATCATGTGTCCCTCGCGTAGTTTCACCACAACTACTATTTGAACAGTGTTTAACCCCGAGCAATGCTAGACATACGGAGGCTTTACAGGACTTTTACAGGCAATGCTGAGGTGGGCTGGTTTAATTGGTAATTAGATGAGGCGGGCCCCACCTTGAAACTCA
>NC_041389.1:705288871-705324657 GCF_002162155.2 Triticum dicoccoides | reverse complement strand
ATTAGTGAGGGGAGGAGGGTTGGTCTGTAAATCATTGTAAAACAAATCCGTACGTGTAGCATTTTTGTTTAACGCCCCATTTGAGCTTTCTACCCTGTCAAATGCACCACTCCGTTTCGAATGCAATGGTGGTAGTAGTATTTATTTTCCAACCGTCTACTTGTTTAATTTGCGCCCGATAGCTTGTGTACTCAGGATCCTCTCCCAGAATACAACAAGTTCCATGGCGGAAAGATAACGTGTTTGCATTTCATTGCATGCATTCCGTCACTGAAAGCCCCAGTTTTCTTGTCATAAAATTGCAGCATCACGTTCAGCATGTTGGAGACGTACCCTTGTGTTCCCACCGGCATGCACATCCACATGACGATCCTCCGGTCATCAAGCACGGCTAAGGGTTTCCCAAAATACTCGCAAGAAGTTCCCGGTGGCTGTGGTGACCATAGTTTATCGCATGGCATGACGATCATGTGCCGCATAGACCATAGAGGCCGGTGAGGGTCCACGAGAAACCACAGCTCGACAGAGGTCGCGTCATCATGGCACGCTTCGAGTTGGCCTTCTAGTGTGGCTAGGGTGAAACGCACATAACCGACGTGGGCATGGGAGGGCAGCAGGCTTCCACGCCTCGCTTCCAAGGTCAAACGCCATGATCTGGCGATGATGCTTGTTGAGCTTCAGCTGTGTGCGTGCTTGGCAGGTGACCAAGAAGTAGGCGACACCCTCAATGACGGTAATCTCTCTGCTATAGGTCGACGGCGGTGATGGCAATTCCACACTAAGCAGTGGGCTTCCCGTCTCTCTCCAGTGCTCCCTGCCGTTGTCATCTAGGGTGAGGATCTTGGAGATCTGCCGCTCATGCATAATTGAGTTGGCGATGGCGAACAATTTGTACCCTCCCGTGAGGGTGAAGGCCATGCACCCAAGCATACACCAAGTAGAAAAACTATGTGATGACGGTGGGTCGGGCAAGAGTTTGCCTGCACCGGTGATAGGGTCGATCAGGCAGAGCCGCCCGTCATTGTTATTGACGCGGACTGCTCAAGCGGTAGACTCCATGTGGCATCAATGTTGAACCACTTGATCATGTCGCCGGAGTCCATGTCCAGGATGTTGACGACATGGCCAGGGCCATCGTGGCACACGCCAACGGCGATGTGTGGGCCATGGGAGGCGGTGATGAAGTTCGGATGGCAGAGCAGGGAGTGCCAGGAGGTGCAAACGGCACAGAAGCGGCATATCGGCTTGACGGGGAGCCACAGCAGGATGTTGTAGACAAGGTACAGCGGCAGAAGACCGTCGTTAGCGGTGGCCTCGTTTGGAGCGGAGCTGGATAGCCGATTTGGTGCATGGAGCATGGACGCCATCGTTATCGCCATCGTCGTCGCCATCGTCGTCGCCATCGTCCTAGTGATGCAATAATTCTAACAATACGTGCCTTGCATGAGCACAACTTGAAAAATAAATATTACCTAACTGCGGGGATCGGAATTTTGTTATGCAAAAACTGTGGGGATTCTTGTCCTAGTTAGTATTAGTGTAAGAATAGGTTTTGTTGATTTAAAAAAGAGAGAATATGTTTTATTATTAATTATTATTACTGGATTTTAAATATTGCACAGAATCCATTCAAAAATCATATGAACATTTACGATCAAATACAAATTTAATCTCATGATTACATCTGCAAACTCAAAATTTAGTAGTGCTCTGAATACCCTAAGGGCATCTCCAACGATGAGACGTAAACCTCCCACAAAAATCCGGACTGACACGTCCGGACCATTTTTGACATGCAACACGGTTCTGAAATGTTCACAGACGTGCGGGTGTCCGAATTTCATATCCAAAGCAAATACGTAGTTGATTTGGGGGCGCCCGTACCACAGGCTGGAGCAGCCGACGCTAGCGCTTCCGAGCGAGTATTTTGATTTCAATACCCTAAAGACAAATTTCTTCAATGTTTAATGGTTTTACTAATTTTAGTCTCAAAATACCAAAAGAAGAAAAAAAAGAAATTAGATTGTTGAAACTCTATTTTACATATCTTGAGTGCTACAACAATGTTTTCAACTCACTACCAACAGCCAACTACACATTGGTTTATTGGCAAATTAGAAAAGCTCAGAAAATGTCAAATACACATTGGTTTATTGGCCAAGAAAATCTCTGTAAGTGATTGTTCCTTGTAGAGGAATCCTTCATCATATGGTGTGATATCGATGTTGAAATGTGAGATGGGCCTAGAGCCCATATGACAATTTCAGATTTGATCTCTAAGGGCCCATGTAGGTGGCATGACAAGGTGGTGGGAAGTTTAGTCCCACCATGCTAGTGGAAGAGAAGTTGGAGTGGTTTATAAGGGTGGCTCTTCTACATGCTATTGGAGCTTGAGAAGAGAAGAGGCCCTCGCGCGCTCCTCCTCCTCCGCTCGCCTCGCCTCGCCTCGCCTCGCCTCGCCTCGCCTCGCCTCGCCTCGCCTCGCCACGACGCGCCTCGTGTCGTGTCGTGTCGTGGTTCTAAGTCTGACAGTAGAGTGGGGGGTAGGTATGGAGAGGCAAGGTCCTAGCTATGGAGAGGTTGTAAACACAAGCGATGTACGAGTTCAGGCCCTTCTCGGAGGAAGTAAAAGCCCTACGTCTCGCAGCCCTGAGGCGGTCGAGTGGATTATATATGTATGTGTTACCGGGATGCGAACCCTTCTGCCTGTGGAGGGGGGTGGCTTATATAGAGTGCGCCAGGACCCCTGCCAGCCCACGTAATGAAGGGTTTAAAGTACATTAAGTCAGGGGCGTTACTGGTAACACCCCACATAAAGTGTCTTAACTACCATAAAGTCTATTCAATTACAGGCCGTTGCAGTGCAGAGTGCCTCCTGACCTTCTGGTGGTCGAGTGAATCTTCATGGTCGAGTCCTTCAATTCAGTCGAGTGGGTTCCTCGTAGGTCGACTGGAAGGTGATCTCTTCTAAGGGTGTCCTTGGGTAGGGCACTTAGATCAGGCCTATGACCCTATCCTAGGTACATGAATCCATCATTAGCCCCCGAATGGATTGAGGCTTGAGTGAGGAAGGAGTTGATGCTGTTTCCGATTGACTTTTGCATACTGGCTATGCGTTGTTCTGGATCAAGACCTTCTTTGTTGATAACGAGCAACTTTTCTTCAGTCAACTCGATCCATTCTTGTCTTTCGTTGAGTGATCTTTTGGACTTTGCCGGTTCCCGAGCGACGGATCGCAGGAAATCTCACGTCTGACAGACCGATCTGCCGTTCGCGGATTCTACAGGATACGAAATTTGGGGAAGCGCGCGAAGCGGGGCGGACCGCGGCGTTCGGATGGGATAGGACATAGATGCCTTGATCCCCGCGCCGCCTTTTCCGCCACGTATCACGTCAATGCAACTGTTTCGGGATATGATTAGACTGACCGGGTCCACCTGTCATCCACTCGGAAGGGATGTTATAAATGCGACCAGCGAGGGTTTTCTGAACAATGCTTCATCATTTCTTCTCTGCTCTCCTCGCCTTCGCCCAACGCGCCCGCTTCCGCCTCCGCAAAGCTCCTCTTCACGCATCTCGCCGGCAGCCATGGTCAAGGAGAAGACGGCGGTGCTGGAGCGCGCAAAGAAGGCGTCGGCGGCGGAGAAGGCGAAGGGGAGATCCACCAGTTGCAGCGGGTCTTCGTCTAGATCTCGCCTGCCGAAGGGCTGGGTCCAAGGAGATTGGATCCAGTCGACCATCACGGAGAAGGATCTCCTCGACATGGCCAACGACGGGCTGATCCCCCACGGCGTCGCAAGGCTTCCGGGGAAAGAGTGGCAGCCCAAGCCGGAAGAGGGTGAGTGCGTGCTTCTGGCCACCCATATCGACCGCGGATTTTCCTTGCCACCGAGTGTTTTCTTTCGTGGTTTTCTGAACTTCTTTGGAGCCCAACTTCACCACTTCACCCCGAACTCCATCGCATATCTTGCTGCGTTTGTATCCATGTGTGAGAATTTTCTGGGCTGTCGACCGCACTGGGGCTTGTTCAAGCACATATTCACGTGTCGCTCTCAGACCGTGAAGAAGGCGAGCCCAGGCGATGAAAGAACCCAAGTTTTCCAGATGTGTGGGGGCCTGGGAATCCAAGTGAGGAACAAGAGCACCTTCCCAGCAATGACGTTTCCCGAGTCGGTCAGAGGCTGGCAGTCGACCTGGTTCTACTGCCAGAACGAGTCGACGCCGGGGCAGTCGAGTGGACTTCCTCAATTCACCATGGACCGAGTGAACAAGCTCTCCTCTTTGAAGGTAATTTCGGAGGAGAGAGCTGACGTGAAGATGTTGATGGATCGCGTGGTGAAGTTGGTTCGAGACGGAGTTACTGGCATGGACCTTTTGGAGGTTTTTCTTAGGCGGCGTATCCAGCCTCTTCAGTTCCGGAGCCATTGCATGTGGTTGTACTGCGGAACTGAAGACAAGACTCGGATCCACCCGGAAGCAGTCGACGACGCCACGGTGGAAAGGTGGATGGCCGCGGTCACTGGGAACAAGGATAATCCCCGTGGATCCAGGAGGATTCCTCCACTCGACCGTCACAGTGTTCCAGACAAGGTATATTTGCTCTGCCTTCCATTGTATATTTGTCGTATTCTTTCTGTATGTTTTGCAAATCGGTCGATTGATCTCTGTCTTGACGTCTCTCAGGCCCTCACCGAGCTGTACTCGATGCCCAATGGAGCTCAGGCTCCGACTGAAGAGGGAGAAGCAAGCGGGGGCTAGAGCCAGGAGGAGTGGGACTCAGACGCTGCCGAAGATGACGACGATGACGACGACGATGATGAGGACGAGGAAGATGAGGAGGAGGAGGTAGCTCCACGGCGCTCGGAAAGGCGGTCAAAACTTGTCCATGACCCTGCGACTGAACATGGCAAGGGGGTTGCGACTGCCTCGCAGTCGACCAAACGCCCTCGGACCACTTCTCCGGCGTCGACTGAAAAGGCGCCGAAGCAGTCCAAGGTGGCTCCGTCAAAGCCAACCAAGCTCCTGCCGAAGATGAAGGTGTCCATCCCCACCATATCAGGGTAAACATGCTGCTTGAGTCTTCTTGTTTTGTACAAACTTTATCTCTAGTTGATACTTGAGTTGGTCGACTGACTCTTTGGAACTACAGTGCTGCTACTTCTGAGACCTCTGGCAAGGCTGACGACCATGAGATGGAGGACGCAACAACCTCAAACCCTGGTACTATACTTTTAATTCCGTTTTTTAGTCGACTGATTCATGATCTCTGATTCTGATTCTTTTCTGTAGCTCCATCCAATGTCTTCATCACTCTTCCTGATGATGATGAGGATGAGGAACCGCTGAAGCACAGAAAGAGCAAGAAAGCATCTGCCGGCAGGGTGGCCCAGGATGCGACGGCGCCCGAGACTCTGGTCACGGGGGAGGAGAACACCACTTGACACACCGTGTCCTTCGCGGTGCCGTTGACGAGTGCTCATCCTGCTTCGTCGAGTGCCGCACAACCTTCTCTTTTCACGACGCACCACGTCCCAGAGGACCAAGCCAGCGCTGCTAAGGAAGCGATACGCCAAGCGGGGATCATGATGGAGCAGGTGAAGACCATCCGGGATGCAAGCCAGGCAGCTTACGACGCCAGCTCCGCCCTTCAAAGCAATGTTAAGGTCAGTCGCCCACCGCCTGTTCTGTTAGGATATGCTATCAAAACTTTTCTTTCTGGAATCCATAGCAATCACCCACTAGGTGTGTCGATAAAAAAACTCCGTGTTAGTGGGGGCATGCTGAGTGCACCCGCTGGGTGTAGTCCCCAAGACTAAGGTCGACTGCTGGCAGTCGGCCTTAGTACAAGTAAAGGCTTTTCGTCATTCCACTGGGGCGAATGGATTTCCGAAACCGGTGGGGGCACGCTGAGTGCACCCACTGGGTGTAGTCCCCGAGACTGTGGTCGACTGCTCGCAGTCGATTACAGTCTGAAGAACATGTCTCTTTTTTTTGTGGGTCGACTGGTCGACTCTGTCTTGAATAGAACTAGTGGGGGCACGCTGAGTGCACCCACTGGGTGTAGTCCCCGAGACTACGGTCGAATGCTTGCATTCGGCTGTAGTCTTAGAAACGTATGATTTTCTCTTATCCACTCGGAAGTGAATTATCTTTGATATTTTGTCGATTGGTTCTTCGTAGAAATCCTGTGACCTTGCGGCTCGCTATACTGAGCTGGAGCAGAAGCACATTCAGCTCGAGCTGGATCTGAAGCTGGTTCAGGAGAATTTGACGAAGGTGAAGGAGGAGACCAAAGGTATGTTCGGTGAGACCTCGACGACTCCTTTTTCCCTTCATTTGTTTCAAAATCTTACCTTGTTGTAACTTGCAGGCAAGGTGAAGGAGGCCCAGAAGAGAAAAGACCTTGAGCTAGCTGAGAAGACCAAGCTTGCTGACGAGGAGTTAGCTTCAGTCACCAAGCTTGAACAGGAAAATACCAATCTGAAAGTTGCTCTTGGGATTGCCAACAAGGAAGTCGACCGACTGAAGACTGACAAGACTACTCTGACCGACAAGATCAACCAGTTGACTGGGAAGAAAAATGACCTGGAAGCCTTCCTGGGTGGACTTGCCAAGAAATTATTCCTTATGCTCGAAGGTAACCTTTTATACTCGACCAACATTTTCAACTGTGATGCTTCCATTCGACCACTGTCTTGACTCGGCGTTTGTCCTTGCAGAATTCTGTCGAAACTTTGAAGAAGAGACAAGCCAGTTGGAACCAAACCTTGACCCCGTCAATTCTCCAGTGAATGATGAAGTTGCCATGAATGTCTTCCGACTGGAGTCCCGTGTTGCAGCTGTCGTGGACTATCTTGCAAGACTGAAGGTCGCCACGTCCCGCATCGACTCGACGCTCTGGCCCAGGGCGACACTCCAGAATGACCTCGAGTCGCTGATGGCTCGACTGAACGCAGTCCCTGACCGAGTGCAGGAGTGGAAGAAGTCCTCGGCTCATTGCGGTGCAGATGTTGCTCTGTGTCTGGCCCGAGTCCACTGCAAAGATGCGCGAGAAGACAAGCTGGCGGCTCTCCGGGTGGCCAACACCAAGAAACACGACTTCAGGTCCTTCATGGAAACCTTCATCGCTGCTGCCACTCGGATCGCAGACGGAATCGACCTTGATGAGTTCGTTGCTCCTTCCAGCCCTCCACAGGAGGGGTAAAAAATTTCTTTTAAGCCCGACACTTTAAATTTGCCTCGGTATGCCGAGTGGAGTTGTAACCGATAAACCTTAACAGGCTTAGCGCCTGAGCACTTTCGGTTCCTTTAGGTATCGATCTGAACTTGGATTTGACGTTTGAATATCATTGCTTTTGGCTCGAAATGTCCTTTGCAGGTTCACAGCGAGATGCTCTCTGCAGTCGACTTATTCCTTAGGCGAGCACTGGGCTGCAGCTAAGCCTTCGAGTGAGAGGTTTGCTCTTCACTCGGTAGGGTTTTTATATCTTAGGCGAGCACTGGGCTGCAGCTAAGCCTCCGAGTGAAAAGTTTGCTCTCCACTCGGTAGGGTTTTTATATCTTAGGCGAGCACTGGGCTGCAGCTAAGCCTCCGAGTGAGAGGTTTGCTCTTCACTCGGTAGGATTTTTATATCTTAGGCGAGCACTGGGCTGCAGCTAAGCCCCCGAGTGAGAGGTTTGCTCTTCACTCGGTAGGATTTTTATATCTTAGGCGAGCACTGGGCTGCAGCTAAGCCCCCGAGTGAGAGGTTTGCTCTTCACTCGGTAGGATTTTCACATTGTACTTGTGGCGAAGCTCAGAGGAGAGGGTAACAGTCGACCTGCACCTCGCCTTCCTTGTGAGCGTACGTTGTACTTATGGCGTAGCTCAGAGGAGAGGGTCGCAGTCGACCTGCACCTCGTCCTTCTTACGAGCACACATTGTACTTATGGTGTAGCTCAGAAGGGAGGGTCGCAGTCGAGCTGCACCTCATCCTCCTTACGAGCGCACATTGTACTTATGGTGTAGCTCAGAAGGGAGGGTCGCAGTCGACCTGCACCTCGTCCTCCTTACGAGCGCACGTTGTACTTAGGCGAGTACTTGGACTGCAGCTAAGCCCCCGAGTGGAAGTCTGGCTTACCACTCGGTAGGATTTTTTATAACTTAGGCGAGTACTTGGACTGCAGCTAAGCCCCCGAGTGGAAGTCTGGCTTACCACTCGGTAGGATTTTTTATAACTTAGGCGAGTACTTGGACTGCAGCTAAGCCTCCAAGTGGAAGTCTGGCTTACCACTCGGTAGGATTTTTTATAACTTAGGCGAGTACTTGGACTGCAGCTAAGCCCCCGAGTGGAAGTCTGGCTTACCACTCGGAAGGATTTATATAACTTAGGCGAAACGGATTCGCGGCTAAGCCTCCGAGTGGAAGTCTGGCTTACCACTCGAAAGGATTTTTACAAACTTAGGCGAAACGGATTCGCGGCTAAGCCACCCACTGGCGGGAAAATTGTATTGGACAAAAATAAAAAGTGACAAAAATTATGAAGGAATTATGACACTATTATTTCAAAATCCATGAACTACAGAAGTACTTTATTACAACTCATCCGAGTGAAAAAACTTCAAGTGTAAAATGGGCGGATCAGATCCGCATTCCAAGCTCGGGGCTCTTCGATATTGTGTTCGACATTGTAAAGACGGTATGCCCCGTTGTGGAGAACCTTGGTGACGATGAAGGGTCCTTCCCAAGAAGGAGCGAGCTTATGTTGTTTCTGCTGATCCACTCGGAGAACCAGATCTCCTTCCTGGAAGGCTCGACCTCTCACATTTCTGGCGTGAAAGCGACGCAAGTCCTGTTGGTAGATGGTCGATCGTATTAGAGCCATCTCCCTTTCTTCCTCTAAAAGGTCGACCGCGTCCTGACGTGCTTGCTCAGCTTCTGCTTCGTTGTAGAGTTCAACTCGAGGAGCATTGTGAAGGAGATCACTCGGCAAGACTGCTTCAGCTCCATAGACCAAGAAGAATGGAGTTCTTCCGGTCGATTGGGTGTGGTCCGCAATCCCCAAAGCACCAAAGGGAATTCGTCGACCCATGCTCCATCCGCATGCTTGAGATCATGCATCAGTCGGGGCTTCAAACCCTTGAGGATTAAGCCATTGGCTCGTTCTGCTTGTCCATTCGACTGCGGATGGGCAACTGAAGCGTAGTCGACTCGTGTGCCTTGAGAGTTGCAGAAATCTCTGAATTCTTTCGAGTCAAAGTTCGACCCATTATCCATAATGATACTGTGCGGGACTCCATATCTGAACGTCAGCTCCCTGATGAAGGTAACAGCAGTGCCGGCGTCAAGATTCTTGATTGGTTTAGCCTCAATCCACTTGGTGAACTTGTCGACTGCTACCAGTACATGCGTGAAACCACTTCGACCTGTTCTCAAGGGACCGACCATGTCCAACCCCCATACTGCGAAAGGCCAGACGAGTGGAATGGTCTTCAGAGCCGACGCAGGTTTGTGTGACATATTGGAGTAGAACTGACATCCTTCGCACTTGTCCACTATTTCCTTCGCCATCTCATTCGCCCTCGGCCAGTAAAATCCGGCTCGGTATGCTTTGGCTACGATGGTCCGAGAGGACGCATGGTGACCACAGGTCCCCGAGTGGATATCATTGAGAATGATTCGACCTTCTTCTGGCATTATGCATTTTTGACCAACTCCAGTCGCGCTCTCCCTATATAACTGTCCTTTGATAACGGTAAAGGCTTTGGATCGACGGACGATTTGCCGAGCCTCTTCCTCATCTTCTGGGAGCTCTTTTCTCAGGATATACGCGATATAGGGAATTGTCCAGTCGGGGATGACCACTAAGACCTCCATGACCAAGTCAACCACTGCTGGGACCTCAACCTCAGTCGGATCTGTGGCACTCTTGGGCTGTGGAGCTTCTTCTGTGAAAGGATCTTCTTTGACTGACAGAGTGTGTATATGCTCCAAGAACACACCACTCGGAATGGCTTCTCTTTTAGAACCTATCTTTGCCAGATCATCTGCTGCCTGATTTTTCAGTCGGGGGATGTGATGGAGCTCTAACCCCTCAAATTTCTTTTCCAGCTTCCTCACTGCATTGCAGTATCCAGTCATGGCTGGGCTTCTCACGTCCCACTCCTTCATCACCTGGTTGACCACTAAATCTGAATCGCCATAGACCATCAGGCGACGGACGCCGAGTGAGATGGCCATGCGCAATCCATATAAAAGGGCCTCATACTCTGCCTCATTGTTGGAGGAATCAAAGTGAATCTGGAGCACATACCTAAGCTTATCTCCTCTGGGGGAAACCAAAACAACCCCAGCACCGGAACCATTCAGCATCTTAGAGCCATCAAAGAACATGGTCCAATGCTCCGAGTGAACTTCAGTCGGCTGCTGTTGTTCAATCCACTCGGCGAGGAAATCTGCTATTGCCTGGGACTTAATGGCTTTCTTTTCCTCAAACTTGATATCAAGGGGAAGAAGTTCAATCGCCCATTTCGCCACTCGACCAGTTGCATCTCTGTTGTGCAGAATCTCTGATAGTGGGGCGTCGCTGACGACTGTGATGGAATGATTAGAGAAATAATGAGCAACCTTCTTCGTGGTCATGTATATTCCATACACAAGCTTCTGATAATGAGGATATCTCTGCTTGGATGGAGTCAAGACTTCGGACAAATAATACACTGGGCGCTGAACTTTGAAGGCTTTTCCTTCCTCTTCCCGCTCGACCGTAAGCACTGTACTGACGACTTGTCCTGTGGCTGCGATATAAAGCAACAGAGGCTCTTTGCTGATTGGAGCAGCAAGCACCGGCTGGGTGGAGAGCAGAGCTTTTAGCTCGGCAAACGCTGCATCAGCTTCTGGATTCCACTCGAACTTGTCTGCCTTCTTCATCAGTCGGTAAAGAGGCAATGCCTTTTCACCGAGTCGTGAGATGAATCGACTTAATGCGGCCAAGCATCCAGTAAGCTTCTGGACATCGTGCACGCGCACAGGGCGCTTCATTCGGAGAATAGTACCGATCTTCTCTGGATTAGCATCGATCCCTCGCTCGGAAACGAGAAAACCGAGTAACATTCCACCAGGAACCCCGAATGTGCACTTTGACGGGTTGAGCTTGATATCATACCTTCTGAGGTTGGCAAATGTTTCGGCGAGGTCAGCAAGCAGGTCGGAACCCTTTCGCGACTTGACGACGATATCATCCATATACGCTTCCACATTCTGACTGATTTGAGTGAGCAGCCACTTCTGAATCATTTGCATAAATGTGGCTCCGGCATTCTTGAGGCCGAATGGCATGGTGATATAGCAGAAGCACCCGAATGGAGTGATGAAAGCTGTTTTTATTTCGTCGGGTCCATACAGACGGATCTGATGATACCCAGAATATGCGTCTAGAAAAGACAATCTCTCACATCCCGCGGTCGAGTCAACAATTTGATCTATACAAGGGAGAGGAAAATGATCTTTCGGGCAGGCCCGATTGACGTGCTTGAAATCAATGCACATGCGGAGTGACTTGTCCTTCTTGGGAACCATGACGACATTAGCGAGCCACTCGGAGTGGTATATCTCTCGGATAAACCCTGCCGCCAACAGTCGAGCCACTTCCTCACCAACAACCTTTCTCTTCTGGACGGCGGACCGCCGAAGATGCTCTTTGACTGGTTTTGCTGATTTGTCGACTCTGAGGCGATGCTCAGCCAGTCCCCTGGGAACACCTGGCATGTCAGCTGGCTTCCATGCAAAAATGTCCCAGTTCTCACGGAGGAACTGGATGAGCACTTCTTCCTATTTTGGGTCGAGCGTTGTGGAAATGTGGGTCGGGGCTGCATTGGGGTCGGTCGGGTGAATGTGGACAGGCTTCGTCTCACTGGACGACTGAAATGCAGATTCTGTGGCGGGTTTCTTGGATCGCAGCAAATCACTCGGATCTGCGTTTTGCTTATACTCTTCAAACTTGACTGTTGTCACCTGGGAATCGGCAATCTTCGAGCCCTTCTGAAAGCACTCTTCTGCCTTTTTCCGATCACCGGTGACAGTGATCACTCCTTTGGGACCTGGCATTTTCAGTTTGAGGTACACGTAACATGGTCGAGCCATGAACCGTGCATAGGCTGGCCTCCCCAAAATGGCGTGGTATGCACTCTGAAAATCCACGACCTCAAACGTCAACTTTTCCTTGCGAAAATGCTTTGAATCACCAAACACCACGTCCAGAGCTATTTGGCCGAGTGACTCAGCTTTCTTCCCTGGTATGACTCCGTGGAAACTCATGTTACTGGTGCTCAGTCGGGACATCGGAATGCCCATTCCTTTCAGTGTGTTTGCATACAACAAGTTCAGCCCACTACCACCGTCCATCAGCACTTTTGTCAGTCGAGTGCCTTCGACAACTGGATCGACCACCAAAGCTTGCCTCCCAGGGGTGGCAATATGAGTCGGGTGATCAGATTGGTCGAATGTGATGGGTGTTTGGGACCATCTCAGATAACTTGGTTTTGCTGGGGCAACCATGTTCACCTCACGGTTAATGACTTTCAGTCGACTCTTGCTTTCCACATCTGCGAAGATCATCAGAGTGGAGTTGACATGCGGATATCCTTCCTCACTGTCCTCTTTGTCTTCGGCCTTGTCCGACTCCTTCTCCTTGTCCTTAGACTGTTTTCCTTGAAACTGCTGAATCAGGAGTCGACACTGGCGAGTGGTATGCTTTGGGTAAATGATGTTGCCCTCTTCATCTTTCTTCGTGTGGATGTGACACGGCATATCCATCACGTCGTTTCCTTCTTTATCCTTCACCTTCTTAGGGTTCCAGGATCCTTTTGGCTTGCCCTTGAACTTTCCTTGAGTGACGGCCAGAGCCTCTCCAGGAGCTGCTGGTTCGGCTTTCCGCTTCTGCTTCCGACTGGAGTTTCCCTTCTCCGACTGACTCGACTTGTACTTGCCGCTTCGGAGTCGGTCTTCTTCCTCGCCGTTGGCGTACTTGGTAGCAATCTCCATCATCCAACTCAGGGTCATGTCTCCGGTTCGACCAAATTTCAAACTCAATTCTCTGTTCTTGACGCCATCCTTGAAGGCGCAGACTGCCTGATGATCAGACACATTTTCTACAGTATGGTGCAAATGTTGGGGAACGTAGTAATTTCAAAAAATTTCCTACGCACACGCAAGATCATGGTGATGCATAGCAACGAGAGGGGAGAGTGTTGTCTACGTACCCTCGTAGACTGAAGCGGATGCGTTGACGCAACGTAGAGGAAGTAGTCGTACGTCCTCCCGGTCCAACCGATCCAAGCACCGTTACTCCGGCACCTCCGAGTTCTTGACACACGTACAGCTCGATGACGCTCCCCGATCTTCGATCCAGCAGAGGCGCGGGGAGGAGTTCCGTCAGCACGACGGCGTGGTGACGATCTTGATGTTCTCCTGTCGCAGGGCTTCGCCTAAGCACCGCTACAATATGACCAAGGTGTAATATCGTGGAGGGGGGCACCGCACACGGCTAAGGAACGATCTCAATGATCAACTTGTGTGTCTAGGGTGCCCCCCTCGCCCCCGTATCTAAAGGAGGGAGGGAGGAGGAGGCCGGCCTAGGGAGGAGGCGCGCCATAGGGGAGTCCTACTCCCACCGGGAGTAGGATTCCCCCTTTCCTAGTCCAACTAGGGATCCTTCCATGTAGTAGGAGTAGGAGATTAGGAAGGGGAAGAGAGAAGGGAAGGAAGGAGGGGGTGCGGCCCCTCCCCCTAGTCCAATTCGGACTAGGCCTTGGGGGGCGCGCGGCCTGCCCTAGGCAGCCCCTCTCTCTTTCCCGCAGGGCCCAATAAGGCCCAATACTTCTCCCCGGCGAATTCCCGTAACTCTCCGGTACTCCGATAAATACCCGAATGACTCGGAACCTTTCCGAACTCCGAATATAGTCGTCCAATATATCGATCTTTACGTCTTGACCATTTCGAGACTCCTCGTCATGTCCCCGATCTCATCCGGGACTCTGAACTCCTTCGGTACATCAAAACTCATAAACTCATAATATAACTGTCATCGAAACCTTAAGCGTGCGGACCCTACGGTTCGAGAACAATGTAGATATGACCGAGACACGTCTCCGGTCAATAACCAATAGCGGGACCTGGATGCCCATATTGGTTCCTACATATTCTACGAAGATCTTTATCAGTCAGACCGCATAACAACATACGTTGTTCCCTGTGTCATCGGTATGTTACTTGCCCGAGATTTGATCGTCGGTATCCAATACCTAGTTCAATCTCGTTACCGGCAAGTCTCTTTACTCGTTCCGTAATACATCATCTCATAACTAACTCATTAGTTACATGCTTGCAAGGCTTAGGTGATGAGTATTACCGAGAGGGCCCAGAGATACCTCTCCGACAATCGGAGTGACAAATCCTAATCTCGAATTATGCCAACCCAACATGTACCTTCGGAAACATCTGTAGAGCACCTTTATAATCACCCAGTTACGTTGTGACTTGGTAGCACACAAAGTGTTCTTCCGGTAAACGGGAGTTGCACAATCTCATAGTTGCAGGAACTTTGTATAAGTCATGAAGAAAGCAATAGCAACATACTAAATGATCAAGTGCTAAGCTAACGGAATGGGTCAAGTCAATCACATCATTCTCCTAATGATGTGATCCCGTTAATCAAATGACAACTCTTTTGTCCATGGCTAGGAAACATAACCATCTCTGATAAACGAGCTAGTCAAGTAGAGGCATACTAGTGACACTATGTTTGTCTATGTATTCACACATGTATTATGTTTCCGGTTAATACAATTCTAGCATGAATAATAAACATTTATCATGAAATAAGGAAATAAATAATAACTTTATTATTGCCTCTAGGGCATATTTCCTTTAGTCTCCCACTTGCACTAGAGTCAATAATCTAGTTCACATCGCCATGTGATTTAACACCAATATTCATATCTGTATATGATTAACACCCATAGTTCACATCATCATGTGACCAACATCCAAAGGGTTTAAGGTGTGATCATGTTTTGCTCGTGAGAGAAGCTTAGTCAACGGGTCTGTCACATTCAGAGCCGTATGTATTTTGCAAATATTTTATGTCCACAATGCTCTGCACGGAGCTACTCTAGCTAATTGCTCCCACTTTCAATATGTATCCAGATTGAGACTTAGAGTCTTCTGGATCGGTGTAAAAGTTTGCACTGATGTAACTTTTACAACAAACTCTTTTATCACCTCCATAATCGAGAAACATTTCCTTAGTCCTTACTAAGGATATTCTTGACCAATGTCCAGTGATCTACTCCTAGATCACTATCGTACTCCCTTGCCAGATTCAGAGCAAGGTATACAATAGGTCTGGTACATAGCATAGCATACTTTATAGAACCTATGACTGAGGCATAGGGAATGACTTTTCATTCTCTTTCTATTTTCTGCTGTGGTCGGGATTTGAGTCTTACTCAATTTCATACCTTTGCAACACATGCAAGAACTCTTTCTTTGACTGTTCCATTTTGAACTATTTCAAAATCTTGCCAAGGTATGTACTCATTGAAAATCTTATCAAGCGTCTTGATCTATCTCAATAGATCTTGATGCTCAATATGTATGTAGCTTTTACTGAGGTCTTTTCTTTTTAAAGAACTCCTTTAAAACACTCCTTTATGTTTTGCAGAAAAATTCTACATCATTTCTGATCAACAATATGTCACTCACATATACTAATCAGAAAGGCTGTAGTGCTCCCACTCACTTTATTGTAAATACAGGCTTCATCGTAAGTCCATATAAAACTATATGCTTTGATCAACTTATCAAAGCGTATATTCCAACTCTGAGATGCTTGCACCAGTCCATAGATGGATCGCTGGAGCTTGCATATTTTGTTAGCACTTTTAGGATTGACAAAACCTTCTGGTTGCATCATATACAACTCTTCTTTAATAAATCCATTAAGGAATGCAGTTTTGACATCCATTTGCCAGATTTCATAAAATGTGGCAATTGCTAACATGATTCAGACAGAGTTAAGTATCGATACGAGTGAGAAAATCTCATCGTATTCAACACCTTGAACTTGTTGAAAACCTTTCGCAACAAGTCGAGCTTGGTAGATAGTAATACTACTATCAGTGTCCGTCTTCCTCTTGAAGATCCATTTATTTAACATGGCTTGCTGATCATCGAGCAAGTCAATCAAAGTCCATACTTTGTTCTCATACATGGATCATATCTCAGATTTTATGGCCTCGAGCCATTTCGCGGAATCTGGGCTCATCATCGCTTCCTCATAGTTCGTAGGTTCATCATGGTCTAGTAACATGACTTCCAGAACATGATTACTACACCACTCTGGTGCGGATCTCACTCTGGAAGTCCTACGAGGTTCTGTAGTAACTTGATCTGAAGTTTCATGATCAATATCATTAGCTTCCTCACTAATTGGTGTATTTGTCACAGGAACTGATTTCTGTGATGAACTACTTTCCAACAAGGGAACAGGTACAGTTACCTCATCAAGTTCTACTTTCCTCCCACTCACTTCTTTCGAGAGAAACTCCTTCTCTAGAAAGGATCCATTTTTAGCAATGAATATCTTGCCTTCGGATCTGTGATAGAAGGTGTACCCAACAGTTTCCTTTGGGTAATCTATGAAGACGCACTTCTCCGATTTGGGTTTGAGCATATCAGGATGAAACTTTTTCACATAAGCATCGTAGCCCCAAACTTTAAGAAACGACAGCTTTAGGTTTACTGCTAAACCATAGTTCATACGGTGTCGTCTCAACGGATTTAGATGGTGCCCTATTTCAAGTGAATGCAGATGTCTCTAATGCATAACCCCAAAACGATAGTGGTAAACCGGTAAGAGACATCATAGATCGCACCATATCTTATAAAATACGATTACGACGTTCGGACACACCATAATGTTGTAGTGTTCCAGGTGGCGTGAACTGTGAAACTATTCCACATTTGTTTTATATGAAGGCCAAACTCATAACTCAAATATTCTCCTCAACGATCAGATCGCAGAAACTTTATTTTCTTGTTACGATGATTTTCCACTTCACTCTGAAATTCTTTGAACCTTTCAACTATTTCAGACTTATGTTTCATCAAGTAGATATACCCATATCTGCTTAAATCATCTATGAAGGTCAGAAAATAACGATACTCGCCACGAGCCTTAATACTCATTGGTCTGTATACATCAGTATGTATTATTTCCAACAAGTTTGTTGCTCGTTCCATTGTTCCGAAGAACGGAGTTTTAGTCATCTTGCCCAAAAGGCACGGTTCGCAAGCATCAAATGATTCATAACCAAGTGATTCCGAAAATCCATCTTTATGGAGTTTCTTCATGCGCTTTACACCGATATGACCCAAACGGCAGTGCCACAAATAAGTTGCACTATCATTATTAACTTTGCATCTTTTGGCATCAATATTACGAATATGTGTATCACTACGATCGAGATCCAACAAACTATTTTCATTGGGTGTATGAGCATTGAAGGTTTTATTCATGTAAACAGAACAACAATTATTCTCTGACTTTAAATGAATAACCGTATTGCAATAAACATGATCAAATCATATTCATGCTCAACGCAAACGCTAAATAACATTTATTTAGGTTTTAACACTAATCCCGAAAGTATAGGGAGTGTGCGATGATGATCATATCAATCTTGGAACTACTTCCAACACTCATCGTCACTTACCCTTCAACTAGTCTCTGTTTATTCTGTAACTCCTATTTCAAGTTATTAATCTTAGCAACCGAACAAGTATCAAATACTCAGGGGCTACTATAAACACTAGTAAGGCACACATCAATAATCTGTATATCAAATATACCCTTGTTCACTTTGCCATCCTTCTTATCCACCAAATATTCAGGGCATTTCCGCTTCCAGTGACCATTTCCTTTGCAGTGTAAACACTCAGTTTCAGGCTATGGTCCAGCTTTGGGCTTCTTCGCAGGAGTGACAACTTGCTTGTCTTTCCACTTGAAGTTCCCTTTCTTTCCCTTTGCCCTTCTCTTGAAACTAGTGGTCTGGTCAATCATCAACACTTGATGGTCTTTTATTGATTTCTACCTTCATTGATTTCAACATCATGAAGAGCTCGGGAATCGTTTTTGTCATCCCTTGCATACTATAGTTCATCACGAAGTTCTAGTAACTTAGTGATGGTGACTAGAGAATTCTGTCAATCACTATCTTATCTGGAAGATTAACTCCCACTTGATTCAAGCGATTGAAGTACCCAGACAATCTAAGCACATGCTCACTAGTTGAGCGATTCTCCTCCATCTTTTAGCTATAGAACTTTGTTGGAGACTTCATATCTCTCAACTCGGGTATTTGCTTGAAATATTAACTTCAACTCCTGGAACATCTTATATGGTCCATGACGTTCAAAACGTCTTTGAAGTCCCGATTCTAAGCCGTTAAGCATGGTGCACTAAACTATCAAGTAGTCATCATATTGAGCTAGCCAAACGTTCATAACGTCTGCATCTGCTCCTGCAATAGGTCTGTCACCTAGCGGTGCATCAAGTACATAATTCTTCTGTGCAGCAATGAGGATAAACCTCAGATCATGGATCAAATCCGCATCATTGCTACTAACATTTTTCAACACAATTTTCTCTAGGAACATATCAAAATAAACATATGAAAGCAACAACGCAAGCTATTGATCTTACAACATAATTTGCAAAATACTACTAGGACTAAGTTCATGATAAATTAAAGTTTAATTAATCACATTACTTAAGAACTCCCACTTAGACAGACATCTCTCTAGTCATCTAAGTGATTACGTGATCCAAATCAACTAAACCATGACCGATCATCACGTGAGATGGAGTAGTTTTCAATGGTGAACATCACTATGTTGATCATATCTACTATATGATTCACGCTCGACCTTTCGGTCTCCGTGTTCCGAGGCCATATCTGCATATGCTAGGCTCGTCAAGTATAACCTGAGTATTCCGCGTGTGCAAAACTGGCTTGCACCCGTTGTAGATGGACGTAGAGCTTAGCACACCCGATCATCACGTGGTGTCTCGGCACGACGAACTTTGGCAACAGTGCATACTCAGGGAGAACACTTCTTGATAATTTTAGTGAGAGATCATCTTAAAATGCTACCGTCAATCAAAGCAAGATAAGATGCAAAAACGATAAACATCACATGCAATCAATATAAGTGATATGATATGGCCATCATCATCTTGTGCTTGTGATCTCCATCTTCGAAGCACCGTCATGACCACCATCGTCACCGGCACGACACCTTGATCTCCATCGTAGCATCGTTGTCGTTTACGCCATCTATTGCTTCTACGACTATCGCTACCGCTTAGTGATAAAGTAAAGCAATTACAGGGCGTTTGCATTTCATACAATAAAGCGACAACCATATGGCTCCTGCCAGTTGCCGATAACTTCGGTTACAAAACATGATCATCTCATACAATAAAATATAGCATCACGTCTTGACCATATCACATCACAACATGCCCTGCAAAAACAAGTTAGACGTCCTCTACTTTGTTGTTGCAAATTTTACGTGGCTGCTACGGGCTTAGCAAGAACCGTTCTTACCTACGCATCAAAACCACAACGATAGTTTGTCAAATAGACTCCGTTTTAACCTTCACAAGGACCGGGCGTAGCCACACTCGGTTCAACTAAAGTGAGAGAGGGATCAACTTGTGTGCTCTAGGGTGCCCCCCTACCCCCGTATATAAAGGAGGGAGGGAGGAGGTGGCCGGCCCAAGGGGGGGCGCGCCATAGGGAGGGGGAAACCTACTCCAAGTAGGTTTCCCTCTCTTTTCCTTATCTTATTTGGAGGGGGAAGGAAGGAGTACTAGTATTAGGAAGTAGTACTAGTAGTAGGAATAGGAAGAGGGGGAAGGAGAAAGGAAAGGGGGGGCCGGCCCCCCTCCCCAATTCGGATTGGGCTTGGGGGGGCGCGCCCCCTTCCCTTGCTCCTTCTCCCTTCCTCCTACATGGGCCCAATAAGGCCCATATACCTCCCGGGGGGTTCTGGTAACCTCCCGGAGCTCCAAACTCTTCCGGAACATTTCCGGTGTCCAAATATATCCGTCCAATATATCAATCTTTATGTCTCGACCATTTCGAGACTCCTCGTTATGTCCGTAATCACATCCGGGACTCCGAACAAACTTCGGTACATCAAAATACATAAACTCATAATATAACAGTCATCGAAACCTTAAGCGTGCGGACCCTACGGTTCGAGAACGATGTAGACATGACCGAGACATGTCTATGGTCAATAACCAATAGCGGGACCTGGATGCCCATATTGGTTCCTACATATTCTATGAAGATCTTTATCGGTCAAACCGCATAATAGCATACATTGTTCCCTTTGTCATCGGTATGTTACTTGTCCGAGATTTGATCCTCGGTATCCAATACCTAGTTCAATCTCGTTACCGACAAGTCTCTTTACTCGTTCCGTAATACGTCATCTCATAACTAACTCATTAGTTACATGCTTGCAAGGCTTAGGTGATGAGTATTACCGAGAGGGCCCAGAGATACCTCTCCGACAATCGGAGTGACAAAACCTAATCTCGAATTATGCTAACTCAACATGTACCTTCGGAAACACCTGTAGTACTCCTTTATAATCACCCAGTTACGTTGTGACGTTTGGTAGTACCCAAAGTGTTCTTCCGGTAAACGGGAGTTACACAATTCTCATAGTTACAGGAACATGTATAAGTCATGAAGGAAGCAATAGCAGAATACTAAACGATCAAGTGCTAAGCTAACGGGATGGGTCCTGTCAATCACATCATTCTCCTAATGATGTGATCCCATTAATCAAATGACAACACATGTCTATGGTTAGGAAACATAACCATCTTTGATTAATGAGCTAGTCAAGTAGAGGCATACTAGTGACTATATGTTTGTCTATGTATTCACACATGTATCATGTTTCCGGTTAATACAATTCTAGCATGAATAATAAACATTTATCATGATATGAGGAAATAAATAATAACTTTATTATTGCCTCTAGGGCATATTTCCTTCAGTCTCCCACTTGCACTAGAGTCAATAATCTAGATTACACAGTAATGATTCTAACACCCATGGAGTCTTGGTGCTGATCATGTTTTGCTCGTGAGAGAGGCTTAGTTAACGGGTCTGCAACATTCAGATCCATATGTATCTTGCAAATCTCTATGTCTCCCACTTGGACTTGGTCCCGAATGGAATTGAAGCGTCTCTTGATGTGCTTGGTCCTCTTGTGAAATCTGGATTCCTTTGCCAAGGCAATTGCACCAGTATTGTCACAGAAGATCTTCATTGGTCCCGATGCACTAGGTATGACACCTAGATCGGAAATGAACTCCTTCATCCAGACTCCTTCATTCGCCGCTTCAGAAGCAGCTATGTACTCCGCTTCACATGTAGATCCCGCTACGACGCTTTGTTTTGAACTGCACCAACTTACAGCTCCACCGTTTAATATAAACACGTATCCGGTTTGCGATTTAGAATCGTCCGGATCAGTGTCAAAGCTTGCATCGACGTAACCATTTACGACTAGCTCTTTGTCACCTCCATATACGAGAAACATATCCTTAGTCCTTTTCAGGTATTTCAGGATGTTCTTGACCGCTGTCCAGTGATCCACTCCTGGATTACTTTGGTACCTTCCTGCCAAGCTTATTGCTAAGCATACATCAGGTCTGGTACACAGCATTGCATACATGATAGAGCCTATGGCTGAAGCATAGGGAACATCTTTCATTTTCTCTCTATCTTCTGCTGTGGTCGGGCATTGAGTTCGACTCAACTTCACACCTTGTAGCACAGGCAAGAATCCTTTCTTTGCCTGATCCATTTTGAACTTTTTCAAAATTTTGTCAAGGTATGTGCTTTGTGAAAGTCCTATTAAGCGTCTTGATCTATCTCTATAGATCTTGATGCCCAATATGTAAGCAGCTTCACCGAGGTCTTTCATTGAAAAACTTTTATTCAAGTATCCCTTTATGCTATCCAAAAATTCTATATCATTTCCAATTAATAATATGTCATCAACATATAAAACTAGAAATGCTACAGAGCTCCCACTCACTTTCTTGTAAATACAGGCTTCTCCAAAAGTCTATATAAAACCATATGCTTTGATCACACTGTCAAAGCGTTTATTCCAACTCCGAGATGCTTGCACCAGTCCATAAATGGAACGCTGGAGTTTGCACACTTTGTCAGCACCTTTTGGATCAGCAAAACCTTCAAGCTGCATCATATACAACTCTTCTTCTAGAAATCCATTCAAGAATGCAGTCTTGACATCCATTTGCCAAATTTCATAATCATGAAATGCAGCAATAGCCAACATGATTCGGACAGACTTAAGCATCGCTACGGGTGAGAAAGTCTCATCGTAGTCAACCCCTTGAACTTGTCGAAAACCTTTTGCAACAAGTCGAGCTCTGTAGACAGTAACATTACCATCAGCGTCAGTCTTCTTCTTAAAGATCCATTTATTCTCAATGGCTTGCCGATCATCGGGCAAGTCAACCAAAGTCCATACTTTGTTTTCATACATGGATCCTATCTCAGATTTCATGGCCTCTAGCCACTTTGCGGAATCTGGGCTCATCATCGCTTCCTCATAGTTCGTAGGTTCATCATGGTCAAGTAACATGACTTCCAGAATAGGATTTCCGTACCACTCTGGTGCGGATCATACTCTGGTAGACCTACGAGGTTCAGTAGAAACTTGATCTGAAGTTTCATGATCAATATCATTAGCTTCCTCACTAATTGGTGTAGTCGTCACAGGAACCGGTTCTTGTGATGAACTACTTTCCAATAAGGGAGTAGATACAGTTATCTCATCAAGTTCTACTTTCCTCCCACTCACTTCTTTCGAGAGAAACTCCTTCTCTAGAAAGGATCCGAATTTAGCAACGAAAATCTTGCCCTCAGATCTGTGACAGAAGGTGTACCCAATAGTCTCTTTTGGGTATCCTATGAAGACACATTTCTCCGATTTGGGTTCGAGCTTATCTGGTTGAAGTTTCTTCACATAAGCATCGCAACCCCAAACTTTGAGAAACCACAACTTTGGTTTCTTGCCAAACCACAGTTCATAAGGCGTCGTCTCAACGGATTTTGATGGTGCCCTATTTAACGTGAATGCGGCCGTCTCTAAAGCATAACCCCAAAACGATAGCGGTAAATCGGTAAGAGACATCATAGATCGTACCATATCAAGTAAAGTACGATTACGACGTTCGGACACACCATTTCGTTGTGGTGTTCCAGGTGGCGTGAGTTGCGAAACTATTCCACATTGTTTCAAATGTAAACCAAACTCGTAACTCAAATATTCTCCTCTATGATCAGATCGTAGAAACTTTATTTTCTTCTTACGATGATTTTCTACTTCACTCTGAAATTCTTTGAACTTTTCAAATGTTTCAGACTTGTGCTTCATCAAGTAGATATACCCATATCTGCTCAAATCATCTGTGAAGGTGAGAAAATAACGATATCCGCCACGAGCCTCAACATTCATCGGGCCACATACATCTGTATGTATGCTTTCCAACAAATCTGTTGCTCTCTCCATAGATCCGGAGAACGGTGTTTTGGTCATCTTGCCCATGAGGCACGATTCGCAAGTACCAAGTGATTCATAATCAAGTGATTCCAGAAGTCCATCAGTATGGAGTTTCTTCATGCGTTTTACACCGATATGACCTAAACGGCAGTGCCACAAATATGTTGCACTATCATTATCAACTCTGCATCTTTTGGCTTCAACATTATGAATATGTGTATCACTACTATCGAGATTCAATAAAAATAGACCACTCTTCAAGGGTGCATGACCATAAAAGATATTACTCATATAAATAGAACAACCATTATTCTCTAATTTAAATGAATAACCGTCTCGCATCAAACAAGATCCAGATATAATGTTCATGCTCAACGCAGGCACCAAATAACAATTATTCAGGTCTAAAACTAATCCCGATGGTAGATGTAGAGGTAGTGTGCCGACCGCGATCACATCGACTTTGGAACCATTTCCCACGCGCATCGTCACCTCGTCCTTAGCTAATCTTCGCTTAATCCGTAGTCCCTGTTTCGAGTTGCAAATGTTAGCAACAGAACCAGTATCAAATACCCAGGTGCTACTGCGAGCATTAGTAAGGTACACATCAATAACATGTATATCACATATACCTTTGTTCATTTTGCCATCCTTCTTATCCGCCAAATACTTGGGGCAGTTCCGCTTCCAGTGTCCAGTCTGCTTGCAGTAGAAGCACTCAGTTTCAGGCTTAGGTCCAGACTTGGGTTTCTTCTCTTGAGCAGCAACTTGTTTGCTGTTCTTTTTGAAGTTCCCCTTCTTCTTCCCTTTGGCCCTTTTCTTGAAACCAGTGGTCTTGTTGACCATCAACACTTGATGCTCCTTTTTGATTTCTACCTCCGCGGCTTTCAGCATCGCGAAGAGCTCGGGAATAGTCTTGTTCATCCCTTGCATATTATAGTTCATCATAAAGCTCTTGTAGCTTGGTGGCAGTGATTGGAGAATTCTGTCAATGACGCTATCATCCGGAAGATTAACTCCCAGTTGAATCAAGTGATTATTATACCCAGACATTTTGAGTATATGCTCACTGATAGAACTGTTCTCCTCCATCTTGCAGCTATAGAACTTATTGGAGACTTCATATCTCTCAATCCGGGCATTTGCTTGAAATATTAACTTCAACTCCTGGAACATCTCATATGCTCCATGACGTTCAAAACATCGTTGAAGACCCGGTTCTAAGCCGTAAAGCATGGCACACTGAACTATAGAGTAGTCATCAACTTTGCTCTGCCAGACGTTCTTAACATCGTCAGTTGCATCAGCAGTAGGCCTGGCACCCAGCGGTGCTTCTAGGACGTAACTTTTCTGTGCAGCAATGAGGATAATCCTCAGGTTACGGACCCAGTCCGTGTAATTGCTACCATCATCTTTCAACTTTGCTTTCTCAAGGAACGCATTAAAATTCAACGGAACAACAGCACGAGCCATCTATCTACAAACAAACATAGACAAGCAAAATACTATCAGGTACTAAGTTCATGATAAATTTAAGTTCAATTAATCATATTACTTAAGAACTCCCACTTAGACAGACATCTCTCTAGTCATCTAAGTGATCACGTGATCAAAATCAACTAAACCATGTCCGATCATCACGTGAGATGGAGTAGTTTCAATGGTGAACATCTCTATGTTGATCATATCTACTATATGATTCACGCTCGACCTTTCGGTCTCCGTGTTCCGAGGCCATATCTGTATATGCTAGGCTCGTCAAGTATAACTTGAGTATTCCGCGTGTGCAACTGTTTTGCACCCGTTGTATTTGAACGTAGAGCCTATCACACCCGATCATCACGTGGTGTCTCAGCACGAAGAACTTTCGCAACGGTGCATACTCAGGGAGAACACTTCTTGATAATTAGTGAGAGATCATCTTAAAATGCTACCGTCAATCAAAGCAAGATAAGATGCATAAAGGATAAACATCACATGCAATCAATATAAGTGATATGATATGGCCATCATCATCTTGTGCTTGTGATCTCCATCTTCAAAGCACCGTCGTGATCACCATCGTCACCGGCGCGACACCTTGATCTCCATCGTAGTATCGTTGTCGTTACGCCATCTATTGCTTCTACGACTATCGCTACCGCTTAGTGATAAAGTAAAGCAATTACAGGGCGTTTGGATTTCATACAATAAAGCGACAACCATATGGCTCCTGCCAGTTGCCGATAACTTCGGTTACAAAACATGATCATCTCATACAATAAAATATAGCATCACGTCTTGGCCATATCACATCACAACATGCCCTGCAAAAACAAGTTAGACGTCCTCTACTTTGTTGTTGCAAATTTTACGTGGCTGCTACGGGCTTAAGCAAGAACCTATCTCACCTACGCATCAAAACCACAACGATAGTTTGTCAAATAGACTCCGTTTTAACCTTCACAAGGACCGGGCGTAGCCACACTCGGTTCAACTAAAGTTGGAGAAACAGACACCCGCTAGTCACCTGTGTGCAAAGCACGGCGGTAAAACCAGTCTCGCGTAAGCGTACGCGTAATGTCGGTCCGGGCCGCTTCATCCAACAATACCGCTGAACCAAAGTATGACATGCTGGTAGGCAGTATGACTTATATCGTCCACAACTCATTTGTGTTCTACTCGTGCATATAACATCAAACCATAAAAACCTAGGCTCGGATGCCACTGTTGGGGAACGTAGTAATTTCAAAAAATTTCCTACGCACACGCAAGATCATGGTGATGACATAGCAACGAGGGGAGAGTGTTGTCTACGTACCCTCGTAGACCGAAGCGGAAGCGTTGACGCAGCGTAGAGGAAGTAGTCGTACGTCCTCCCGGTCCAACCGATCCAAGCACCGTTACTCCGGCACCTCCAAGTTCTTGACACACGTACAGCTCGATGACGCACCCTCGATCTCCAATCCAGTAGAGGCTCCGAGGGGGAGTTCCGTCAGCACGATGGTGTGGTGACTATCTTGATGTTCTCCTTTCGCAGGGCTTCACCTAAGCACCGCTACAATATGACCGAGGTGTAATATCGTGGAGGGGGGCACCGCACACGGCTAAGGAACGATCAATGATCAACTTGTGTGCTCTAGGGTGCCCCCCTACCCCCGTATATAAAGGAGGGAGGGAGGAGGTGGCCGGCCCAAGGGGGGGCGCGCCATAGGGAGGGGGAAACCTACCCAAGTAGGTTTCCCTCTCTTTTCCTTATCTTATTTGGAGGGGGAAGGAAGGAGTACTAGTATTAGGAAGTAGTACTAGTAGTAGGAATAGGAAGAGGGGGAAGGAGAAAGGAAAGGGGGGGCCGGCCCCCCTCCCCAATTCGGATTGGGCTTGGGGGGGCGCGCCCCCTTCCCTTGCTCCTTCTCCCTTCCTCCTACATGGGCCCAATAAGGCCCATATACCTCCGGGGGGTTCCGGTAACCTCCCGGAGCTCCAAACTCTTCCGGAACATTTCCGGTGTCCAAATATATCCGTCCAATATATCAATCTTTATGTCTCGACCATTTCGAGACTCCTCGTCATGTCCGTAATCACATCCGGGACTCCGAACAAACTTCGGTACATCAAAATACATAAACTCATAATATAACAGTCATCGAAACCTTAAGCGTGCGGAACCTACGGTTCGAGAACGATGTAGACATGACCGAGACATGTCTATGGTCAATAACCAATAGCGGGACCTGGATGCCCATATTGGTTCCTACATATTCTATGAAGATCTTTATCGGTCAAACCGCATAACAGCATACGTTGTTCCCTTTGTCATCGGTATGTTACTTGTCCGAGATTTGATCGTCGGTATCCAATACCTAGTTCAATCTCGTTACCGACAAGTCTCTTTACTCGTTCCGTAATACGTCATCTCATAACTAACTCATTAGTTACATGCTTGCAAGGCTTAGGTGATGAGTATTACCGAGAGGGCCCAGAGATACCTCTCCGACAATCGGAGTGACAAAACCTAATCTCGAATTATGCTAACTCAACATGTACCTTCGGAAACACCTGTAGTACTCCTTTATAATCACCCGGTTACGTTGTGACGTATGGTAGTACCCAAAGTGTTCTTCCGGTAAACGGGAGTTACACAATTCTCATAGTTACAGGAACATGTATAAGTCATGAAGGAAGCAATAGCAGAATACTAAACGATCAAGTGCTAAGCTAACGGGATGGGTCCTGTCAATCACATCATTCTCCTAATGATGTGATCCCATTAATCAAATGACAACACATGTCTATGGTTAGGAAACATAACCATCTTTGATTAATGAGCTAGTCAAGTAGAGGCATACTAGTGACTATATGTTTGTCTATGTATTCACACATGTATCATGTTTCCGGTTAATACAATTCTAGCATGAATAATAAACATTTATCATGATATGAGGAAATAAATAATAACTTTATTATTGCCTCTAGGGCATATTTCCTTCAAACATGCCCTGCAAAAACAAGTTAGACATCCTCTACTTTGTTGTTGCAAATTTTACGTGGCTGCTACGGGCTTAGCAAGAACCGTTCTTACCTACGCATCAAAACCACAACGATAGTTTGTCAAATAGACTCCGTTTTAACCTTCACAAGGACCTGGCGTAGCCACACTCAGTTCAACTAAAGTGAGAGAGACAGACACCCGCCAGCCACCTTTAAGCACGAGTGCTCGTAACGGTGAAACCAGTCTCGCGTAAGCGTACGCGTAATGTCTGTCCGGGCCGCTTCATCTCACAATACCGCTGAACCAAAGTATGACATGCTGGTAGGCAGTATGACTTGTATCGTCCACAACTCACTTGTGTTCTACTCGTGCATATAACATCAACGCATAAAACCTAGGCTCGGATGCCACTGTTGGGGAACGTAGTAATTTCAAAAAATTTCCTACGCACACGCAAGATCATGGTGATGCATAGCAACGAGAGGGGAGAGTGTTGTCTACGTACCCTCGTAGACTGAAGCGGAAGCATTGACGCAACGTAGAGGAAGTAGTCGTACGTCCTCCCGGTCCAACCGATCCAAGCAACGTTACTCCGGCACCTCCGAGTTCTTGACACACGTACAGCTCGATGACGCTCCCCGATCTCCGATCCAGCAGAGGCGCGGGGAGGAGTTCCGTCAGCACGACGGCGTGGTGACGATCTTGATGTTCTCCTGTCGCAGGGCTTCGCCTAAGCACTGCTACAATATGACCGAGGTGTAATATCGTGGAGGGGGGCACCGCACACGGCTAAGGAACGATCTCAATGATCAACTTGTGTGTCTAGGGTGCCCCCCCGCCCCCGTATATAAAGGATGGAGGGAGGAGGAGGCCGGCCTAGGGAGGAAGCGCGCCATAGGGGAGTCCTACTCCCACCGGGAGTAGGATTCCCCCTTTCCTAGTCCAACTAGGGATCCTTCCATGTAGTAGGACTAGGAGACTAGGAAGGGGAAGAGAGAAGGGAAGGAAGGAGGGGGTGCGGCCCCTCCCCCTAGTCCAATTCGGACTAGGCCTTGGGAGGGGGGGCGCGCGGCCTGCCCTAGGCAGCCCCTCTCTCTTTCCCGCAGGGCCCAATAAGGCCCAATACTTCTCCCCGGCGGATTCCCGTAACTCTCCGGTACTCCGATAAATACCCGAATAACTCGGAACCTTTCCGAACTCCGAATATAGTCGTCCAATATATCGATCTTTACGTCTCGACCATTTCGAGACTCCTCGTCATGTCCCCGATCTCATCCGGGACTCCGAACTCCTTCGGTACATCAAAACTCATAAACTCATAATATAACTGTCATCGAAACCTTAAGCGTGCGGACCCTACGGTTCGAGAACAATGTAGACATGACCGAGACACGTCTCCGGTCAATAACCAATAGCGGGACCTGGATGCCCATATTGGTTCCTACATATTCTACGAAGATCTTTATTGGTCAGACCGCATAACAACATACGTTGTTCCCTTTGTCATCGGTATGTTACTTGCCCGAGATTTGATCGTCGGTATCCAATACCTAGTTCAATCTCGTTACCGGCAAGTCTCTTTACTCGTTCCGTAATACATCATCTCATAACTAACTCATTAGTTACATGCTTGCAAGGCTTAGGTGATGAGTATTACCGAGAGGGCCCAGAGATACCTCTCCGACAATCGGAGTGACAAATCCTAATCTCGAATTATGCCAACCCAACATGTACCTTCGGAAACACCTGTAGAGCACCTTTATAATCACCCAGTTACGTTGTGACTTTGGTAGCACACAAAGTGTTCTTCCGGTAAACGGGAGTTGCACAATCTCATAGTTGCAGGAACTTTGTATAAGTCATGAAGAAAGCAATAGCAACATACTAAACGATCAAGTGCTAAGCTAACGGAATGGGTCAAGTCAATCACATCATTCTCCTAATGATGTGATCCCGTTAATCAAATGACAACTCTTTTGTCCATGGCTAGGAAACATAACCATCTCTGATAAACGAGCTAGTCAAGTAGAGGCATACTAGTGACACTATGTTTGTCTATGTATTCACACATGTATTATGTTTCCGGTTAATACAATTCTAGCATGAATAATAAACATTTATCATGAAATAAGGAAATAAATAATAACTATATTATTGCCTCTAGGGCATATTTCCTTCAGTCTCCCACTTGCACTAGAGTCAATAATCTAGTTCACATCGCCATGTGATTTAACACCAATATTCATATCTGTATATGATTAACACCCATAGTTCACATCATCATGTGACCAACATCCAAAGGGTTTAAGGTGTGATCATGTTTTGCTCGTGAGAGAAGCTTAGTCAACGGGTCTGTCACATTCAGAGCCGTATGTATTTTGCAAATATTTTATGTCCACAATGCTCTGCATGGAGCTACTCTAGCTAATTGCTCCCACTTTCAATATGTATCCAGATTGAGACTTAGAGTCTTCTGGATCGGTGTAAAAGTTTGCACTGATGTAACTTTTACAACAAACTCTTTTATCACCTCCATAATCGAGAAACATTTCCTTAGTCCTTACTAAGGATATTCTTGACCAATGTCCAGTGATCTACTCCTAGATCACTATCGTACTCCCTTGCCAGATTCAGAGCAAGGTATACAATAGGTCTGGTACATAGCATAGCATACTTTATAGAACCTATGACTGAGGCATAGGGAATGACTTTTCATTCTCTTTCTATTTTCTGCTGTGGTCGGGATTTGAGTCTTACTCAATTTTGTACCTTTGCAACAAATGCAAGAACTCTTTCTTTGACTGTTCCATTTTGAACTATTTCAAAATCTTGCCAAGGTATGTACTCATTGAAAATCTTATCAAGCGTCTTGATCTATCTCAATAGATCTTGATGCTCAATATGTATGTAGCTTTTACTGAGGTCTTTTCTTTTTAAAGAACTCCTTTAAAACACTCCTTTATGTTTTGCAGAAAAATTCTACATCATTTCTGATCAACAATATGTCACTCACATATACTAATCAGAAAGGCTGTAGTGCTCCCACTCACTTTATTGTAAATACAGGCTTCATCGTAAGTCCATATAAAACTATATGCTTTGATCAACTTATCAAAGCGTATATTCCAACTCCGAGATGCTTGCACCAGTCCATAGATGGATCGCTGGAGCTTGCATATTTTGTTAGCACTTTTAGGATTGACAAAACCTTCTGGTTGCATCATATATAACTCTTCTTTAATAAATCCATTAAGGAATGCAGTTTTGACATCCATTTGCCAGATTTCATAAAATGTGGCAATTGCTAACATGATTCAGACAGAGTTAAGTATCGATACGAGTGAGAAAATCTCATCGTATTCAACACCTTGAACTTGTTGAAAACCTTTCGCAACAAGTCGAGCTTGGTAGATAGTAATACTACTATCAGTGTCCGTCTTCCTCTTGAAGATCCATTTATTTAACATGGCTTGCTGATCATCGAGCAAGTCAATCAAAGTCCATACTTTGTTCTCATACATGGATCATATCTCAGATTTTATGGCCTCGAGCCATTTCGCGGAATCTGGGCTCATCATCGCTTCCTCATAGTTCGTAGGTTCATCATGGTCTAGTAACATGACTTCCAGAACATGATTACTACACCACTCTGGTGCGGATCTCACTCTGGAAGTCCTACGAGGTTCTGTAGTAACTTGATCTGAAGTTTCATGATCAATATCATTAGCTTCCTCACTAATTGGTGTATTTGTCATAGGAACTGATTTCTGTGATGAACTACTTTCCAACAAGGGAACAGGTACAGTTACCTCATCAAGTTCTACTTTCCTCCCACTCACTTCTTTCGAGAGAAACTCCTTCTCTAGAAAGGATCCATTTTTAGCAATGAATATCTTGCCTTCGGATCTGTGATAGAAGGTGTACCCAACAGTTTCCTTTGGGTAATCTATGAAGACGCACTTCTCCGATTTGGGTTTGAGCTTATCAGGATGAAACTTTTTCACATAAGCATCGTAGCCCAAACTTTAAGAAACGACAGCTTTAGGTTTACTGCTAAACCATAGTTCATACGGTGTCGTCTCAACGGATTTAGATGGTGCCCTATTTCAAGTGAATGCAGCTGTCTTTAATGCATAACCCCAAAACGATAGTGGTAAACCAGTAAGAGACATCATAGATCGCACCATATCTTATAAAATACGATTACGACGTTCGGACACACCATAATGTTGTAGTGTTCCAGGTGGCGTGAACTGTGAAACTATTCCACATTTGTTTTAATATGAAGGCCAAACTCGTAACTCAAATATTCTCCTCAACGATCAGATCGCAGAAACTTTATTTTCTTGTTACGATGATTTTCCACTTCACTCTGAAATTCTTTGAACCTTTCAACTATTTCAGACTTATGTTTCATCAAGTAGATATACCCATATCTGCTTAAATCATCTGTGAATGTCAGAAAATAACGATACTCGCCACGAGCCTTAATACTCATTGGTCTGTATACATCAGTATGTATTATTTCCAACAAGTTTGTTTCTCGTTTCATTGTTCCGAAGAACGGAGTTTTAGTCATCTTGCCCAAAAGGCACGGTTCGCAAGCATCAAATGATTCATAACCAAGTGATTCCGAAAATCCATCTTTATGGAGTTTCTTCATGCGCTTTACACCGATATGACCCAAACGGCAGTGCCACAAATAAGTTGCACTATCATTATTAACTTTGCATCTTTTGGCATCAATATTACGAATATGTGTATCACTACGATCGAGATCCAACAAACTATTTTCATTGGGTGTATGAGCATTGAAGGTTTTATTCATGTAAACAGAACAACAATTATTCTCTGACTTTAAATGAATAACCGTATTGCAATAAACATGATCAAATCATATTCATGCTCAACGCAAACGCTAAATAACATTTATTTAGGTTTTAACACTAATCCCGAAAGTATAGGGAGTGTGCGATGATGATCATATCAATCTTGGAACTACTTCCAACACTCATCGTCACTTACCCTTCAACTAGTCTCTGTTTATTCTGTAACTCCTGTTTCGAGTTACTAATCTTAGCAACCGAACAAGTATCAAATACTCAGGGGCTACTATAAACACTAGTATGGCACACATCAATAATCTGTATATCAAATATACCCTTGTTCACTTTGCCATCCTTCTTATCCACCAAATATTCAGGGCATTTCCGCTTCCAGTGACCATTTCCTTTGCAGTGTAAACACTCAGTTTCAGGCTATTGTCCAGCTTTGGGCTTCTTCGCAGGAGTGACAACTTGCTTGTCTTTCCACTTGAAGTTCCCTTTCTTTCCCTTTGCCCTTCTCTTGAAACTAGTGGTCTTGTCAATCATCAACACTTGATGGTCTTTTATTGATTTCTACCTTCGTTGATTTCAACATCACGAAGAGCTCGGGAATCATTTTCGTCATCCCTTGCATACTATAGTTCATCACGAAGTTCTAGTAACTTAGTGATGGTGACTACAGAATTCTGTCAATCACTATCTTATCTGGAAGATTAACTCCCACTTGATTCAAGCGATTGAAGTACCCAGACAATCTGAGTACATGCTCACTAGTTGAGCGATTCTCCTCCATCTTTTAGCTATAGAACTTTGTTGGAGACTTCATATCTCTCAACTCGGGTATTTGCTTGAAATATTAACTTCAACTCCTGGAACATCTTATATGGTCCATGACGTTCAAAACGTCTTTGAAGTCCCGATTCTAAGCCGTTAAGCATGGTGCACTAAACTATCAAGTAGTCCTCATATTGAGCTAGCCAAACGTTCATAACATCTGCATCTGCTCCTGCAATAGGTCTGTCACCTAGCGGTGCATCAAGGACATAATTCTTCTGTGCAGCAATGAGGATAAACCTCAGATCATGGATCAAATCCGCATCATTGCTACTAACATTTTTCAACACAATTTTCTCTAGGAACATATCAAAATAAACATATGAAAGCAACAACGCAAGCTATTGATCTTACAACATAATTTGCAAAATACTACTAGGACTAAGTTCATGATAAATTAAAGTTTAATTAATCACATTACTTAAGAACTCCCACTTAGACAGACATCTCTCTAGTCATCTAAGTGATTACGTGATCCAAATCAACTAAACCATGACCGATCATCACGTGAGATGGAGTAGTTTTCAATGGTGAACATCACTATGTTGATCATATCTACTATATGATTCACGCTCGACCTTTCGGTCTTCGTGTTCCGAGGCCATATCTGCATATGCTAGGCTCGTCAAGTATAACCTGAGTATTCCGCGTGTGCAAAACTGGCTTGCACCCGTTGTAGATGGACGTAGAGCTTATCACACCCGATCATCACGTGGTGTCTCGGCACGACGAACTTTGGCAACAGTGCATACTCAGGGAGAACACTTCTTGATAATTTTAGTGAGAGATCATCTTAAAATGCTACCGTCAATCAAAGCAAGATAAGATGCAAAAAGGATAAACATCACATGCAATCAATATAAGTGATATGATATGGCCATCATCATCTTGTGCTTGTGATCTCCATCTTCGAAGCACCGTCATGACCACCATCGTCACCGGCGCGACACCTTGATCTCCATCGTAGCATCGTTGTCGTTTACGCCATCTATTGCTTCTACGACTATCGCTACCGCTTAGTGATAAAGTAAAGCAATTACAGGGCGTTTGCATTTCATACAATAAAGCGACAACCATATGGCTCCTGCCAGTTGCCGATAACTTCGGTTACAAAACATGATCATCTCATACAATAAAATATAGCATCACGTCTTGACCATATCACATCACAACATGCCCTGCAAAAACAAGTTAGACGTCCTCTACTTTGTTGTTGCAAATTTTACGTGGCTGCTACGGGCTTAGCAAGAACCGTTCTTACCTACGCATCAAAACCACAACGATAGTTTGTCAAATAGACTCCGTTTTAACCTTCACAAGGACCGGGCGTAGCCACACTCGGTTCAACTAAAGTGATAGAGACAGACACCCGCCAGCCACCTTTATGCACGAGTGCTCATAACGGTGAAACCAGTCTCGCGTAAGCGTACGCGTAATGTCGGTCCGGGCCGCTTCATCTCACAATACCGCTGAACCAAAGTATGACATGCTGGTAGGCAGTATGACTTGTATCGTCCACAACTCACTTGTGTTCTACTCGTGCATATAACATCAACGTATAAAACCTAGGCTCGGATGCCACTGTTGGGGAACGTAGTAATTTCAAAAAACATCCTACGCACACGCAAGATCATGGTGATGCATAGCAACGAGAGGGGAGAGTGTTGTCTACGTACCCTCGTAGACTGAAGCGGAAGCGTTGACGCAACGTAGAGGAAGTAGTCCTACGTCCTCCTGGTCCAACCGATCCAAGCACCGTTACTCCGGCACCTCCGAGTTCTTGACACACGTACAGCTCGATGACGCTCCCCGATCTCCGATCCAGCAGAGGCGCGGGAAGGAGTTCCGTCAGCATGACGGCGTGGTGACGATCTTGATGTTCTCCTGTCGCAGGGCTTCGCCTAAGCACCGCTACAATATGACCGAGGTGTAATATCGTGGAGGGGGGCACCGCACACGGCTAAGGAACGATCTCAATGATCAACTT
>NC_041389.1:705266059-705288580 GCF_002162155.2 Triticum dicoccoides | reverse complement strand
GGAGGGAGGGAGGAGGAGGCCGGCCTAGGGAGGAGGCGCGCCATAGGGGAGTCCTACTCCCACCGGGAGTAGGATTCCTCCTTTCCTAGTCCAACTAGGGATCCTTCCATGTAGTAGGAGTAGGAGACTAGGAAGGGGAAGAGAGAAGGGAAGGAAGGAGGGGGTGCGGCCCCTCCCCCTAGTCCAATTCGGACTAGGCCTTGGGGGGGGGGGCGCGGCCTGCCCTAGGCAGCCCCTCTCTCTTTCCCGCAGGGCCCAATAAGGCCCAATACTTCTCCCCGGCGAATTCCCGTAACTCTCTGGTACTCCGATAAATACCCGAATGACTCGGAACCTTTCCGAACTTCGAATATAGTCGTCCAATATATCGATCTTTACGTCTCAACCATTTCGAGACTCCTCATCATGTCCCCGATCTCATCCGGGACTCCGAACTCCTTCGGTACATCAAAACTCATAAACTCATAATATAACTGTCATCGAAACCTTAAGCGTGCGGACCCTACGGTTCGAGAACAATGTAGACATCACCGAGACACGTCTCCGGTCAATAACCAATAGCGGGACCTGGATGCCCATATTGGTTCCTACATATTCTACGAAGATCTTTATCGGTCAGACCGCATAACAACATACGTTGTTTCCTTTGTCATCGGTATGTTACTTGCCCGAGATTTGATCGTCGGTATCCAATACCTAGTTCAATCTCGTTACCGGCAAGTCTCTTTACTCGTTCCGTAATACATCATCTCATAACTAACTCATTAGTTACATGCTTGCAAGGCTTAGGTGATGAGTATTACCGAGAGGTCCCAGAGATACCTCTCCGACAATCGGAGTGACAAATCCTAATCTCGAATTATGCCAACCCAACATGTACCTTCGGAAACACCTGTAGAGCACCTTTATAATCACCCAGTTACGTTGTGACGTTTGGTAGCACACAAAGTGTTCTTCCGGTAAACGGGAGTTGCACAATCTCATAGTTGCAGGAACTTTGTATAAGTCATGAAGAAAGCAATAGCAACATACTAAACGATCAAGTGCTAAGCTAACGGAATGGGTCAAGTTAATCACATCATTCTCCTAATGATGTGATCCCGTTAATCAAATGACAACTCTTTTGTCCATGGCTAGGAAACATAACCATCTCTGATAAACGAGCTAGTCAAGTAGAGGCATACTAGTGACACTATGTTTGTCTATGTATTCACACATGTATTATGTTTCCGGTTAATACAATTCTAGCATGAATAATAAACATTTATCATGAAATAAGGAAATAAATAATAACTTTATTATTGCCTCTAGGGCATATTTTCTTCAGCAAAGTGATCCACCTCTGAATATACTCTCTGAGAGTCTCATTGGTTTTCTACACACAGACTTGCAGCTCTGTCAATCCAGCTGGTCGCTTGCAAGTTCCTTCAAAGGTTTTGACGAACACTCGGGACAAATCTTCCCAAATGTAAATACTGCTAGGAGGTAACTGATTCAACCACGCTCTGGCTGAACCTTCCAACATGAGGGGCAAATGCTTCATGGCCACCTCGTCATTCCCACCACCAATCTGAACAGCCACTCGGTAATCTTCAAGCCAAGTTTCAGGCTTGGATTCACTAGTGAACTTGCTGACTCCTGTTGCCAACCTGAAATTGGGGGGAATCACAGCGGCTCTGATAGCCCTGCTAAAACATTCTGGACTAGAAACATGCACTCGACTGCTCGTGGGCGCATCTCTCTCGGGTCCGCCTCGATGGTCTCTGTTCTGGTCGACCAAGCCTTGCACGATAATGGATCGCGCATCGAAGCCTGGTTCCCTGGGGTCGATTGGAGCTCTTCGCCCCACACTGAGCTGACGCCTGTCATCCTGTCGCCGAGGAGCGTAAGACCCATCCCTCGGAGGGGAAGCGGGCACTCGACGCCTGTCATCTCGGTCATGTCGGTCTTCATACTGATCTCGCCGATTGTCGCGCCCTTCCTGCCGCGGAGGCGATCTGGGACTGTGAGCCGACTGAACCGTATTCGCAGCGACGGATCGACTGTGAATTCTGTTGCGCGACTGCGACACGGCTGAGTTCTGATCTCCTGCTGTCCGGAGCAAATCTCTGATCTGCATCAAACCTCTGCCAGCCTCCGACTGAGAGGGCTGGATGGACTCTGCTATACGAGTTGCAGCTGCTAAATTCTGGATTGGGGTCGATATACCTGAGTCGGTGGAAAGAGTTGACGTCGATTGGCGTCGGGAACTCGTTGCCGCGCGCGCTCGTCGAGTGCTCGCTGGAGGTTCTCCAGACGAGCGCGTTCAGCCAGATTGGCCAAACATGCCTCCTCCAAGGCACGAGCCTAGGGGGTTTCTCCCGCGATGGGAGTATGCAGGGCATCCATGTTCCTGCGGCGAAGCTCCTCCCTCTGCAGAGAGTCGAGTGTCTCGGGCTGGTACTCTTCGTGGTCTCGAACGGGGTCGCCTCCGCCGCCTGCCCCGCCCTCATGGGCGAAGCCAGGAGGACTGCGGGGTCCGTTGACCATCAGGATTTCCGCCGCTGGATCACTGCTATCGCATTCGGAGGCAGTCTCTACGGAGCCAGTCGACAGATCGAACAGGCCGTAGAGAGACTCGTCGGGCTCAATTGCCGCGACCTGGGCGGTGGCCGTCTGGCGAGCCACCGCGTGCTTCACCCACCGCTGCAGCCTCGACCGACCAGAGCGCTTGCGCTGGTGGGAGACCGGACGGGTGACCGATTGGGGAGTCGACCGATATGGGGTCGACGGTTGCCGCAGCAGAACGCCGCGGACACATGCGCGAAAATGCGTCGCACCGCGAACGGGGAGCGCGTCAATGTCGAGAGTCGTCGGCGACAAAGGTGAGAGCGCCGAGACAAAGGTGAGAGCGCCGAGACGGATCTCGCGCCCCTCGACCAAAACTCCAGCAGTCATCATGATGAAAGTACTCGGAAGTATCGCAACTTCTCCACAAAATCGCTAAAACACCTGCCCCACGGTGGGCGCCAACTGTCGTGGTTCTAAGTCTGACAGTAGAGTGGGGGGTAGGTACGGAGAGGCAAGGTCCTAGCTATGGAGAGGTTGTAAACACAAGCGATGTACGAGTTTAGGCCCTTCTAGGAGGAAGTAAAAGCCCTACGTCTCGGAGCCCTGAGGCGGTCGAGTGGATTATATATGTATGTGTTACCGGGATGCGAACCCTTGTGCCTGTGGAGGGGGGTGGCTTATATAGAGTGCGCCAGGACCCCTGCCAGCCCACGTAATGAAGGGTTTAAAGTACATTAAGTCAGGGGCGTTACCGGTAACGCCCCACATAAAGTGTCTTAACTACCATAAAGTCTATTCAATTATAGGCCGTTGCAGTGCAAAGTGCCTCCTGACCTTCTGGTGGTCGAGTGAGTCTTCATGGTCGAGTCCTTCAATTCAGTCGAGTGGGTTCCTCGTAGGTCGACTGGAAGGTGATCTCTTTTAAGGGTGTCCTTGGGTAGGGCACTTAGATCAGGCCTATGACCCTACCCTAGGTACATGAATCCATCACCACGGGTTGCGGGATTGAGCCGAGCCGAGCCACGATCTGAGACGTCGGATCGTGGGCTACCGACTTGGACGTGGGTTCAGCCCACGTCTCTCCACGCGCGGCCGCACATATATAGGTGGGGCGCTGCCAACCCTAGCCGCCGCGAAAACAGAACGCATCTCTGCCTCGCCCACGTCGTTCCTCTGCTGCTGCTGCCGCCGGCGACTCCATCCCGTTCACCGCGTACACGGTTGACGGGAGAGCAGGTCTCCGAAACTCCGTCTCTCTGGTTCCTGTACGGGAGAGAGGCGAATAGGTTTTTGGGAAGCGACTACGCGACTGCTCGCCTCCGATCCACTACTTCCTCTACGTCCGCGCCGTCTCCGTCATCACCATGTCAAGCAACGCCGAGCGTGCCGCCGCCGAGAAGACCGAGGCCGACAAGAAGGCCGCCGAGGACGCTTCTGCTGCTGCTGTCACCGCGGCGGCGGCTTCTGCATGGCCTACTGGAGGGTATACCGCGTTTATCCCTCTCCTAATAATTTCTGTATTAGCAGTACTAGCATCATGTGTAGATTTGTCTACTATTTGCGTAGTACGTGCTTGTTTAGATCAGTACCAATATGTTCCTAGTTCTGTCAATGCCATGCTAGTTATCTACTTATGGATTAAATTAGTCGAAAAATTGCCTATTTTCTCAGCAATCCAAAAACATATTATGTGTAGGAATTTTTCGGCAAGTGGCTTTGCCGCTGCAATGAAACCGGATAAGTTTACCGGTACGCATTTAAGCGTTGGCAGACAAAGACCACTTTATGGCTCACGGCTATGAACGTGTTCTGGGTCACCGGTGTGTCCACGGGAACGATTGCTCCTGAACAGGAGAAGGCGTTCAGGGAGGCAACCACCGTGTTTCTCGGAGCTGTTCTTACCGTGATCGGAGATAAACTGGTCGATGCATATTTACATGTGCATGTCGCCAAGGACTTGTGGGAGGCGCTCGAATCTAAGTTCGGGGCCGCCGATGCAGGGAGCGAGATGTATATTATAGAGCAGTTCCATGATTACAAGATGGTTGAGAACCGTCCTGTACTGGAGCAGGCTCATGAGATAATATGCATTGTTAAGGAGCTTGAGCTTCTGAAGTGCGAGTTACCGGGCAAGTTTGTCGCGGGCTGCATAATCGCTAAGCTCCCCAATTCCTGGAGGAACTTTGCCACCACTCTGAAACATCAGAGGCGTGAATTCTGTATGGAGGATGTCATTGGCCATCTGAGTGTTGAGCAGAATTCGAGGGCAAAGGACTCGCACGGAAAAGGGGTCGAAGGGACTTCTGTCGCCAACATGGTGAACCAGAGGAACTTCAACTCCCACAAGTTCAAGGGAAAGAACGGTGTCCAACAGAATACCGACTTCAAGAAGAAGGGTAAGAAGACCTTCAAGAAGAACAAGAAGGATGAGGGCTGCTTTACTTGTGGTTCGACTGAACATTGGGCCAACAAGTGCCCAAACAAGTTTAAGAAGTCAGGACAGGACTCCAAGTCTGTCAACATGATTGTGGGCAACAATGAGAATGGTGCATCTGGGTACGGTAATTTATTTACTGTTTTTTCAGTGTTTCAGCCTACCGATTGGTGGGTGGATACAGGTGCAGGTGTTCATGTGTGTGCTGACATTTCATTGTTCTCTTCTTACCAGGTCACAGGCCACGGGTCCGTATTGATGGGGAATGGCGCGAGTGCTTCTGTTCATGGTGTTGGCACGGTCGATCTGAAGTTTACTTCGGGAAGGATCGTGCAACTGAAGAATGTGCAGCATGTCCCCGCCATCAAGAAGAACCTCGTTAGTGGCTCCCTTCTATGTAGAGAAGGGTTTAAGTTGGTATTCGAGTCTAATAAATTAGTTGTTACTAAGTATGGACTATTTGTTGGAAAAGGTTATGAGAGCGGAGGGATGTTCCGCCTTTCCCTCGCAGATTTCTGTAATAAAGTCGTGAACCATATTCATTCGAGTATTAATGAATCTGAGGTTTGGCATTCACGTCTTTGTCACATAAGTTTCGGTGTTATGACGCGGCTAGCTAAGTTGGATTTAATCCCGAGTTTCACTTTAGCCAAAGGTTCTAAGTGCCTGTCATGTGTGCAAGCTAAGCAACCTCGCCAGCCTCACAAGGCTGCGGAGGAGAGACACTTGGCACCATTAGAACTCATACGTTCTGATCTTTGTGAGATGAACGGTGTATTGACTAAAGGTGGAAAGAAATACTTCATGACATTGATAGAAGATTCCACTAGATATTGCTATGTGTATCTGTTAAATACTAAAGATGAGGCTCTACACTACTTTAAAATCTATAAGGCAGAAGTTGAGAATCAACTTGAAAAGAAAATTAAACGATTCCGTTCAGATCGTGGTGGAGAGTACTTCTCGAGTGAGTTTGATTCTTTCTGTGCGGAACATGGCATTATTCATGAGAGGACGCCTCCCTATTCACCCCAGTCAAACGGGGTTGCCGAGCGGAAAAACCGTACTCTAACTGATCTGGTTAACGCCATGTTAGATATGTCGGGTTTATCCAAGGCATGGTGGGGGGAGGCTATATTGACGGCATGTCATGTCCTGAATAAAGTTCCGATGAAGGATAATGAGATCACTCCATATGAGAGATGGGCAAAGAGAAGGACAACACTCTCGTACTTGCGTACTTGGGGATGTTTGGCGAAAGTCAACGTGCCGATTCCCAAAAAGCATAAGCTTGGACCCAAGACTGTGGACTGCGTTAATTTGGGCTACGCTAAGAACAGCGTTGGCTATAGATTTCTAGTAGTGAAATCTGAGTTACCTGACCAGAAGGTCGGTACAATCATAGAGTCTAAGGATGCTACATTCTTTGAGGATATTTTTCCTATGAAAGATATGCAAAGCACTTCTAGACAGGAATCTGAGGAGACTCCTGAGCCTGCCATTCCTATGGAATATTATGAACGAACACATGATGAAAATCCTGAGGAGGATGACGAGGAAACCCTTGGTAGGGGCAAGAGACAAAGGACTGCAAAGACCTTTGGTGATGATTTCTTCGTGTACCTCGTGGATGATACTCCCACTTCTATTTCAGAAGCGTATGCTTCTCCAGAAGCTGACTACTGGAAAGATGCGGTCCTTAGCGAGATGGATTCCATCATGGCTAACGGGACATGGGAGATCACTGAGCGTCCCTATGGTTGCAAACCATTGGGATGTAAGTGGGTGTTCAAGAAAAAGCTTAGGCCCGATGGTACGATTGAAAAGTACAAGGCTAGGCTTGTGGCCAAGGGCTATGACCAGAAAGAGGAGGAAGATTTCTTCGATACTTATTCACCTGTGGCTAGACTGACCACCATTCGAGTATTACTCTCGTTGGCGGCCTCACATGGTCTTCTCGTCCATCAAATGGATGTTAAGACAGCTCTTCTGAATGGAGAGCTAAATGAGGAAATCTACATGCAACAGCCAGATGGCTTTGTGATAGATGGTCAGGAAAGAAAGGTGTGTAGGTTGCTGAAATCTTTATATGGCCTGAAGCAAGCACCTAAGCAATGGCATGATAAGTTTAATACAACTCTGACATCTGTTGGCTTCGTTGTTAATGAAGCTGACAAATGTGTATACTATCGCCATGGTGGGGGCGAAGGAGTTATACTGTACCTGTATGTTGATGACATACTGATATTCGGAACAAACCTCAAAGTCATTGAGGAGGTCAAATCGTTTCTGTCTCAGAACTTTGAGATGAAGGACCTTGGTGTGGCTGATGTTATCTTGAACATCAAGCTACTGAGAGATAATGAGGGTGGGATCACACTTCTGCAATCCCATTATGTTGAGAAGGTGTTGAGTCGCTTTGGATATTCGGACTGCACACCATCTCAAACACCATATGATCCTAACGTGTTGATTCGAAAGTCCAAAGGCATGGCTAAAGATCAATTGAGATATTCTCAAATCATTGGTTCACTGATGTACCTAGTGAGCGCAACGAGGCCTGACATCGCGTTTGCTGTGAGCAAACTGAGCCGGTTTGTTTCCAAACCAGGTGATGTACATTGGCATGCTGTTGAAAGAGTTATGCGCTATCTGAAAGGTACTATGAATCATGGACTTCACTATACCGGAAACCCGTCAGTACTTGAAGGGTATAGTGATGCGAATTGGATCTCTGATGCTGATGAGATGAAGGCCACAACTGGGTATATGTTTACTCTTGGAGGTGGCGCTGTTTCCTGGAAGTCTTGCAAGCAAACGATGTTAACGAGATCGACAATGGAAGCAGAATTAACAGCATTAGACACTTCTGGTGTTGAAGCAGGATGGCTTCGAGATCTTTTGATGGACTTGCCACTGGTTGATAAACCGGTTCCGGCTATCCTTATGAACTGTGATAATCAGACTGTCATCACCAAGGTGAAGAGTTCAAAGGACAATATGAAGTCCAACAAACACATAAGAATGAGATTAAAAGCTGTCAGAAAATTAAGAAACTCCGGAGTGATAGCGCTGGACTATGTCCATACAGCTAAGAATCTGGCAGATCCCTTTACGAAAGGGCTATCACGTGTAGTGATAGATAGTGCATCGAGGGAGATGGGTATGAGACCCACATGGGTTGCCATGGTGGTAACCCAACCTATGTGATCGGAGATCCCGTGAAGTAGGGCCTGGGAAAACAAGCCAGTGGTGAACTGAGGAGAGTAACTTTACTAACCCACTCCGTTGGAGATGCAATACTCTCGGAAACTGTATGGAAGGATGACTACTGTCTTAATGTGTTCCAAGGCTTATATGTATAAGCAAGATGCTATCCTACAGAGCGATCTTTGGAGGAACACACCTATGTGAGCCTGACTGCTAGTCACAGTCTATGAGATTGGGGTGATCTCTAGTAAGCTCATGAATAGGCCAGGAGTGTGACTTATATGCTCCACCCGAGGGGTCAGCCTTCGGCAGCCCAGTACTAGTAAGACATGTGGTGAAAGTTCTTTACGCCAGACTGACAATTCAAGGCATAGTCCATTGTTCAGTTGTGAAGGAGTGTAGCTACTTGCTCTAGGTGAAGCTCAACCTTATCAGGTCTTCACTGAAACACTAGTATATCAAAACAGCGTTTGGAACAAAGGACAAAGTGGGCCCGTGAGATCTGGTGGGGGATTGTTGAAATGTGAGATGGGCCTAGAGCCCATATGACAATTTCAGATTTGATCTTTAAGGGCCCATGTAGGTGGCATGACAAGGTGGTGGGAAGTTTAGTCCCACCATGCTAGTGGAAGAGAAGTTGGAGTGGTTTATAAGGGTGGCTCTTCTACATGCTATTGGAGCTTGAGAAGAGAAGAGGCCCTCGCGCGCTCCTCCTCCTCCGCTCGCCTCGCCACGCCACGCCTCGCCACGACGCGCCGCGCCGCGGGATTGAGCCGAGCCGAGCTCACTCCTATGCGCTTCTTTTTGCCGGTCAGGAATGGAGTCTTTGACAGGTAGGGCCACGATCTGAGACGTCGGATCGTGGGCTACCGACTTGGACGTGGGTTCAGCCCACGTCTCTCCACGCGCGGCCGCACATATATATGTGGGGCGCTGCCAACCCTAGCCGCCGCGAAAACAGAACGCATCTCTGCCTCCACGCCCACGTCGTTCCTCTGCTGCTGCTGCCGCCGGCGACTCCATCCCGTTCACCGCGTACACGGTTGACGGGAGAGCAGGTCTCCGAAACTCCGTCTCTCTGGTTCTTGTATGGGAGAGAGGCGAATAGGTTTTTGGGAAGCGACTACGCGACTGCTCGCCTCCGATCCACTACTTCCTCTACGTCCGCGCCGTCTCCGTCATCACCATGTCAAGCGACGCCGAGCGTGCCGCCGCCGAGAAGACCGAGGCCGACAAGAAGGCCGCCGAGGACGCTTCTGCTGCTGCTGTCACCGCGGCGGCGGCTTCTGCATGGCCTACTGGAGGGTATACCGCGTTTATCCCTCTCCTAATAATTTCTGTATTAGCAGTACTAGCATCATGTGTAGATTTGTCTACTATTTGCGTAGTACGTGCTTGTTTAGATCAGTACCAATATGTTCCTAGTTCTGTCAATGCCATGCTAGTTATCTACTTATGGATTAAATTAGTCGAAAAATTGCCTATTTTCTCAGCAATCGAAGCCATCATCTAAGTGTTGTGCAAAAATGTGGCAGGTGGGAGTCCAGGGATGAGGGGATTGGCCTGTGAGCACCGGTGCTAGTCCGGGACTTGAATCCTATGAGTTGGTTCCATCACAAGGTACGTAAACATCAAAGCTATTGTCAGTTCACGATATCAAGGTATATGACACAAAGTGTGGGCCTACTACTAGTTAAAACTTAATCCAAACTCCTGACCCATCCAGTTTGGTTAAAAAGTACCACGTGTGTGCCGGCGGCAACATAATCATATAAGTTGAACAGTTGGAAGACAAGTGCACATCTGTTGCCTCCCGTTTCTGAGAATCTTTACTCAAGTAAACCAGCATCCTTAAGAACAGTCTCAAAATTCTCCTCGCTCTCCCAGCTTGGGACCTCCTGTACTTTGTGTTGGAAGTAGTTCTCGATCTTTGTCATCAAAATGTCATCGGTTGCACCGCATAGCAGGTTGAACACAGCTCCTGTCACGAGCATCGATTCAGTTAGGAATATATCCCACAAAATAAGCATTGTTATTGGACAACACGGTAGCTGTTAATTTGGCATGAATAATTTTCATGATTAGACAGATTCTATGTTTTTAGTGTACAAAACCTATAAGCGTTCAAGTAAATTGTGTGAACAATCCAAGAAAATCAGTTTACAATCAAAACAAACATATAATATCCATAATCGACAAGCAATGGTCACATAAGTTCTATCATATATCCTCATAAAGAAGCTCAGAATTGTTGGCAAATCTTATTCACAACATTACCAAAACTGATTCTGGTGAGAAGTTCAATCTCAGGGTAGAATATCATTAGGTTTACTAAAGGTGGCATGTTTTCTTATTACTCAGGTTCGGTCTGCCTTTACCCCCAAGCCATTTGCATTTGTCACGATGTTGACCATTATTATGCTTATAACGGCTGCATGTGATACTAATTACAATTTATTTTATGTAATGCTAGAATAGAATACAGTCATCATCTCCCACTATTTGTTTTGGAAAGTATGCGATACATAAATAAATTTACCTTTTCGGCCAAAGCGCCCAGCTCTGCCAATTCTGTGCAGGTACACCTCATAATCAGGCTCATCTCTAGAATTATATTTGATTGGCATGTCGTAGTTGATGACCAGATTGACCTTTCAAGGGGATAATATTAGAATTAGAAATTCAACCTGTGAGTAAATTCGGTATGACACACATAGTACCTGTGATTGGTCAAAACCTCGGCAAGAAGATCAGTTGATATAAGAACCTTGGTGTACCCATCTTTGAATTCTTGTATTACCTTTTCCCTCTCTGAGTGGTCGAGGGATCCTTGAATTGAGGAACACACATAGTCCTCTTTTGTCAAAGCATTATGAAGATTCTTAGTACTTATCTTTGTTCACACAAATATGATAACCTGTCCAACCTTTTGACCAAACTCAAAAATCTTGTCCCTTATGACCTCTATTTTGGCTATCTCATCGGGGACTCGGACTTTATATTGCTTTACTTTGTCCAAAGTAAGATCTTCCTTCTTCACAAATATCTCGTTTCCATCCTTAATGACCGTTGTAATAAAATCCTTCACTTTCTCGTTGAAGGTTGCAGAAAACAGAAGCAGCTGGCATAAAAGAATTCAAATAAGAAAAAGGCACCATACAAAAAGAGAAACAAACACATCGAGGCAAGAAATTTTATGTGTACTAAGAATGTTCGTAATGTTTTGACAAAAAAGGCACCATATAAAAAAGGCTAGTTGAATGGCACATCCATGGAATTACGCCAAGAGTTACAAGCATCACAAAGGATTATCCGCCACGTGGACTAGGCTAGTGAGATATCAAAGCAAATCAACACAATATATGGATGAATGTAAAGTTGCAGGCAATGACGCCCAGTGGATGGTTTTAAGATTACTATGACTAGATGATACCCCTTAAGACGTAGTGTGGATCAACTACTTAATTATATATAGGACAGGAGTTCCCAATATACAATTAGCCAGTTACATAGATAATGCCATAGCACACGATTTCTTTTTGTACTCCCTCCGTTCCTTTCTACTCCGCGTATAAGTTTTGGTCAAAGTCAAACTATACAAAGTTTGACCAAATTTATATTAAAAAATATGAACATCTACAATACTTAAACTATATAATATGAAAATACATTTCATGGTGCATCTGAAAATGTTGATTTCATTTTGTGAATGTTGATATTTTTTAATATAAAATTAGTCAAACTATGCAAAGCTTGACTTTGACCAAACCTTATATGCAGACTAAAAAAAACGGAGGGAGTAAGTCCTAAACTAGGAACAACAAAGATGCCCATGGATGGATATGCATTGTTCCAAAAAACTAAGAATAAGGTGTGTTGCTTCAAACATAAAGAAAATTGAATATCACAATCAGAAAAACTTGCAAAATTAAATACAACCCACTGCATCACCAAATGACCCATTTACACCATAAGCTATCTACCTATCATTAGCAACCGGTAGAAGTTCAACAAGCAGCACATGAGCACATACAAAGTACATGAACGTTCCAAGCAGCCCTTTTTCTAATAGTGAACATGTTGTTTCCAGTAAGAAGTCCCAAGTCTCAAGATTCAAAATATTTTCTAGAACACATGATTGCCATAACAACGGACATTCAATTTCGAAATATCCGAGTGTGCAAGTTGTTGCGTGTGATTCTACTGTCAAAGTCAAAAGTAGTCACATGACCAAAAGTGTTACCTGACAATCACCAGCACTGCTCTGTATATCCTTCATGATCCTTTTAGAATCACTCATAAAGTTCTCCTGCAAGAACATTCACCGGCACAAGAAGAGATGGCTCGTTAAATTTAATAGAAGATACTTTACATGAGCTAAAGCCACTATGTGCTGGACGGAAGTTCATCGGCAGATATGGTGTGGAATTTTGGTGCGGCAAAGTTTTGTTCTAGTTATAAGAATATGTCTACTCTGAGTAAATAGCATAAAACTACTACTTTTATAGGTTAGGGTTTCAAAAAATTACCGGTTTTTAATTTTTCTCAGATAACTACCAAATGAGTGGTCGGCTGTTTCAAAAAACCCAAATCGTCAAGTGCTTTACAATTAATCGTGATGATGACAGTTCGGACCCGCACCTAAACAAACCGTTTGTTTGACTGTTTGTTTGACTGTTAACTGACATGCGGGGCCCACATGTCAATGTCTCTCCCTCATATATTTTTTACAAAAAGCAATCAGGTCCCTCCAAATTTTTCAGAAAGCAATCGGGCCCCTGAACAAATTTGAAAAAAGCAATCGGGTCCTCCCGTGGCTGTGCTTTGGATCGAGAGCTCGCCGGCCAGCAGCCATGGCCCCGCCGCGTGGTCGCCGTCGCGCACCGCCATGGGGCTCTGCCCGTGGTCGCCGTCGCGCGCCGCCATGGGGCTCCGCCCGTGGACACCGCCGCGCCATGGGGCTCTGCCTGTGGTCGCCGTCGCGCACCACCATGGGGCTCCGCACGTGGCCGTCGCCGTGCCATGGGGCTCCGCCTGGATTCGTGCCCGCACCGCAGCAGCGCCATGGCGACGCCTGGAGTCGCCGCAGCCTGCCATGGCGACGCTTGGAGTCGCCGGCTGCCAGGGGTCGCCGCTTGGGTCGCTGCCTCGCGCCATTGGGTTGCTTCGTGCACGTGCGGCCGAGCGCAACACGAGGAGGCCACTTTCCCGGCGGCGGGCGTAGAGAGGTAGGGTGAGTAGGAGGTGGGCCGGAGTTGAGCCCCGGTGATTGCCAGCGGCGGGCGGAGTATCCCTTCTTCCCCCTCGATCTGTTCTCCCCCCTGTTCGCCTGGGTGCTTTGATTTTTTGCATCATGACTGACATGTAGGCCCCGTATGTCAGTTAACGGTCAACTAACGGTCAAACAAACGGTTTGCTTGCAGGCGGGCCCGGCCTGTCATAAGCCGGATCAATTCTAAATCATGTGGCCTTTTGGGTTTTTTGAAACAGCCGACCACCCATTTGGTAGTTATCTGAGAAAAATTAAAAACCGGTAGTTTTTTATAACCCTAGCCTGTAAAGTAGTAGTTTTATGCTATTGACTCGTCTACTCTTGGAAACTCAACAATAATATATGCCATTGGGGCAACAGATAATGTATTTTGCCTATTCTTTTTTCCACCAAGGCAAAACATGAACGAGGAGCATTTGGACATCACACGTAACATCACATGACTGCACTATGATGACAACCCTTAATGCTTACTAGTCACATATGTAGGATACTAGCTAGAATTATGAACTTCAGAGATTCATCGACTTGTACCGTACACTTCACGGGAGGAAAGGCGTCTGAATAATATTGGGTATATTAATTGATTATGACTCGAACTGATAGATGAGAAGAGAAGTCAACTGTACCTCAGCAAGCATATGGTCTGCCTCGTCGAACACGAGAATCTTAATCTCCCTTGTGGCAAGCTTCTTCTTGGCAATCCACTTAATGAGCGTCCCAGAAGTACCAATCACCACCTGATCAGTCACCGCTGGCATCTTGGAGATGGGCATGTAATCCTTGAGAGCCGGCGAGATGGCACAGGCACAGGTAATGCCAGTAAACCTGCTCATCCTCATGAGCACAGATTTATTCTGCACAAAGCAACAAATAAGATTCAGCACAGTGCTGCGGTTTGTTATTAGTATCCAATAAGGAGTAGATGAGAAACCTGCTGCGCAAGCTCCCTGGTAGGGCAGATGCAGATGGCCTGGGGAATCCTGCGGGTGGGGTCGACGCGGCTGAGCATGCCGAGGACGAAGCAGGTGGTCTTGCCGGAGCCGTTGTGCGCCTGCGCGACGAGGTTCTTGTAGGGCGGCGTGAGGATCATGGGAAGCGTGACGGCCTGGATCTTGCTGGGGCGGCTGAACCCCATCTCGTCGTGCAGACCCTTGAGCAGCTCCGGCGTGAGCTTCAGGTCCTCGAAGGTCGTCGCGGATTCGTACACCGTGCCGCCAGACGCCACCTGCAAAGCACCAAATCAGGCAACCGACATCGAGACTGGTATGGCTAGCGAGGGCAAAGCAGAGCAGAAGCGCCTACGGCTTGGATTTGGGAGTCGTCGTCGTAGTCATCCAGCAGAGGCGGTCCGCCGCCGGCGCCGTCCTCCGGCGCCAATAGCGAGAGCGCTTCCATCTTCTTCTGGTTCTCGTCCACCGCCGTCTCGAAGGCCTTAGGATCGTCGACGTCGGCCGGGGACTTCTTCTCCAACTCGGGGTTGGCGGCGTCGTCGGCCATTGGAACGAGACCAAGAAAAATCGATAGCGTTTCCGGTTGCGAGTCTTGCGACCTCGAGCCAAAACTCGATTCGCCAGGAATTTGTGTAAAACGTTTTGAATATATTTGGCGGCGCGGACGTGCACGTGCACCACAAGGAGTCGTCCAAACAAGCCGTAGCCTTTTCTCTTTCGGACCGGAATCGAACCAAAGATATATCCGACACCGTCTTGGTCTAGATCTGCACTAACTCAGGAAAGTTTATCAAGCAAGTGTTGATTCACGTCGTCGATGTGCTAGCTAGTACGAGAGAACTTTTTTTCTGACAATTGCTCACAAGTCATGCATGAGAACGTCAAGGATAAACACTGTGTTAGGGCAACTCCAACGCGCCGACACATTTGGTCTATGCGTGATCGGAGCGGATGAAAACGCTGGCCCAATAGGCTGACGCAAATCCAAATCGCGGACTCATGTTCGTGTGGACACATTTCAAGCCCAAACCACGGACACGAGATCGACGCGCCGCGCGTCCCCTCTTTGTCCGCCTCGGGCCTGCCTGTGGGCCACCCGACCACCACTACGGTCATAGTCAATGCCTACCTACCACCGAGGGCCTGCCTGGCAGTGAGTGGAAGCGTCCGGAGTCATGGAGACATACGGGTGGCAAGGCGTCGTGCGGGAGTGGGTCAGTGATACGTCTTCAATGTATCTATAAACTATGCATCAAGGAGCATGAACAAAATAGTCTGCTTGACTTTTTGTTCTAGTTGGTCTTTGCGCAACCGGTTGTAGTCGGTATTTTCACAGTTAAAGATAGTTGGGAAAAAAACCTTTTGGTCTCTTCAAATGGTTCACTTAATTTCATTTATGTTTCACATAGTTCGTTTTACTTGTAGGCTGTTGGTCACAAAATGAACAACATATCAGCACAAATTTGATCTGTCACATTAATTATGTGTGATCTGCTGCTCATGACTGACAAGTTATTAATACCTGATGAATGTCTTATACAATCGATCACCGTCGGCATGACGTCAGACACGAAAGGAGCTAGCACTCCGCACTTGTACTCGCCTACCGACTCGACTTGGATTCAAATAACTCTTTAGTTATATGGTCGAGGTATATTGACTCTTCGGTATAATATATGGAGTTTTTAAGGTTTAGGGCCTTGCTTTCTATTTCGCACCGGGGCCCCGAATTCCTGGAGACAGCCCTGGGTGGCAAGGCGTCGTGGGGGAGTGGGTTAGTGATATGTCTCCAATGTATACATAATTTATGAATCAAGGAGCATGAAAAAAATAGTTTGCTTGAATTTTGTTGTGGTTGGTCTTTGCGCAGTTGGTTGTAGTTGGTATTTCCACGGTTGAAGATGGTTGGGACAAAAACCTTTTGGTCTCTTCAAATGGTTCACTTTACTTCCATCTATGTTTCATATAGTTCATTTTACTTGTATGTTGTCGGTCCCAAAATGAACAACACATCAGCACATTATCTAAATTAAGTATGAACAACAACATACAATGAATAACTAAGTAATTACTATGAACATATCTCAATTAAGTAAGAACAACAACATACAGTGAATAACTAAGTACTCCCTACGTTTTTATTTAATCCGCGTATTAGCTTTGGTCAAAGTCAAGCTTTGCAAACTTTGACAAAGTTTATAAACAAAAATATTAACATGTAAAATAACACATCAATACCATTAGATTCACTATTGAATGTACTTTCACATCATATACATTTGTTATGGTAAATGATTACATTATTTTCTATTAACACTACTAGGAAAAGGCCTACTAATGGCGCACCTAATTTGGCCATTAATGGCGCATTAGTGGTGCGCCATTAGTGCCACTCCATTAGTATATTTTACTAATGGCGCACCACGTATCTGGTATACTAATCTTCTCCCAAAGTTACGGGGCTATTTTGCCGAGTTCCTTAGAGAGAGTTGTCTCGCGCCCCTAGGTATTCTCTACCTACCCACCTGTGTCGGTTTCGGCGCACCTCTGATGCGCCATTAGTGTATACAGAAGTGCGCCATTACTATGCCTCCCAGGGGCCATGTATACCCAGGTGCTCTGGCATACTAATGGCGCACAGCAACAAGATGCGCCATTAGTAACCTCGGCATACTAATGGCGCACTGTTTAATGATGTGCGATTAGTATACTTTGTCATACTAATGGCGCACTGTGATGTGATGCGCCATTAGTATGAATATTAGGTTTTTTTTTATTTTTTATTTTCTGTATTTTGCACAGGTTGCAAAATATATAATTGGACAAAATATAGACAACACACATCAACAACAGATTCATCGAATACAATAGAAGATTAGTCTTTGAATACAATTCATCATATTAGTATACGAATACAATTCATCATATTAGTCTCCAAATTGAAAAGATCGAACAAAGATAGAACATTATATTACAAGTCTCGAGACCGCGAGTAGCGAGTTTGTCTTCACATTACAAGTCGATATCGATCATCTAAACTACCATCACATAGAAGAGAGCTGCGGTCATCACGATGAGCATCATCACGATGAAACTCGTCTTCATCCGGTTCCTCCAACGCTCCCTCCCCTCTCCCGCTAGATAGAGGGCGTATCTAGATTCGGCCTCAGCCCTAGTGGTGTACCCTTTGTAACTGTTACCGCTGAATCGGTGAACCTGTCTCCGACACTCCTCCCAGTCGTCGTAGACTCCGGGAACCTTACCCTTGTACACGACATACGTCGGCATCGCTATGCACTAGCCAAACGAAACGTTAGTACCAATTCACAGACAATACATAAGCAATATATAAGTATGCAACAGAACGATCGGAAGAGAAAAGCAAGACATTAATAGCATCGATTACATCTAAGTTGAACGACTCTCGAAACCAAAGAGACATACTACAAGTTCATTAAAGTTTAATTACAACATGAGCCAATCGATGTTTCAGAACTAGACACAGCATCACTGCTTTCGACTCGACTCAAGGGACCGGAGCATGGATGAAGCCGCCGTCTATCGTGGGAGTCATGAAATAACGGTCGTTGTCAGCCTGCATTTGTAGCATTGTGTCGATGTCACTGTTGGACGGTTGATTGTTGAGGTAGAACTGCCCCGAAGTACGAAGGACATCTTGATGGATGATTTCCACAAACTCCGTCTGGATGCGAAAGAATTCTTGTCGGAGGTCCGCGTCCGGGATTGCCGACACGCTCTTTGCCCAATATTTGAGTTTACTCGGTAGCAGAAGTTGATGATGGTCCCGTACGATCGCCCGCATGTGATGGATGGCGTAGTAGGCACCCTTCTGACCGCCAGGCGGCTGCTTGACGCAGCAGAACGTCGTATTGTGGGAGAACACGTGCTTGCCGTACTTACGAATAGGCTTGGTGAAGGTGCCTCCAGATTTGGCGTAGCCGGGGAGAACATCATCAAGAACCTTCTTGACATTTGTGTAGTCTACGTTCGACTGACGGTCCGGGTCGAAATACGTGGCCATGGAATATATTGGGCTTAGGAGGATGAGCGTGCAATGTGTGTCACTGCAGAAAACACAGAATGTTAAAAGAAAAACGATCGAAATCTAAGAATTCATTTGTTACGGGCCGGTTGAGGGGAGGACTTACTCGGGAAAGTAAGGCACGAGGAAGTTATCCTTATCTTGGTTTGCCAGAATGACGCCTTCGAGGTAAGAACTCGCGACTTGTCGGTCCCCAGCGCTGCCCAAGATCTTGGCACGCATGTAGAAGGGGTCGACTATCACGATGTCCGGGGTCTTGTCGCGAATGATCCGCATCTCCATACTCAGCGAAAATAGCCGAACGAAGGTGTAATGCAGCGGATGAAGGTTCAACATAGCGTGGATGTCATCAAACCGCAGGACGATCGTACGCCCGATGGAGTTATCCACAAAGCCCTTGCCCTCTGGCACCTTGGCCGCGAAAATTGGGTATGCCACATCCTTCTCTCTGAGACGCCGCTTCTCCAAAGAAAGAACACTGTCATGCAGACTCCGCATAGCACCAGTTGCAGCATTGAGCATATTTGTCGGTAGCATCGCCCTACCCGCCACATGCACCCTCCTCGAGATATCCTTAGGTGAAGGTGGCCCGTCCTGAGCACGGATCATACTCGGTGCCAGCTGGCTCGCACCCTTCTTAGTCTTTCTTTTGCGTGCCTTCTTCTGGGGGTGTATTCCTTACCAGAACAAGCTCAAGCTTCCTGGTCTTTGGATCCGTGGTAAGCTCCTTTGTTTTCGGGTCCTTCTTGTACCGGGCCCTGACAAAGTTCCTGGTCTGCTTGTCACCGTATTTATCGAAGAGGGGCGGTAGGCCTTGCTCGGCACGGTCCGCCTCCTCCTTGTCCCATATAGGCTCCGCCACTCTGTAACCGCCGGGACCGAGTGTGTGTTCCCCTATGTTCAGCTCCCGCATTTGTTTCCCCCACTCACTTGATTGGGAGTTTGCGGTGCTCGAGCAATTGATCTTGAAGTCGTTGTAGTCATCTTCGGTGATCGAAGGATTTTTCTCCTTGATCTTCTCATAACTCTCACCTTTCTCGATCATTCTCTTGACATTGCTTTTCCAAGTAGACAGGGCCTTGCTCATCTTCGTGAGGGCAGCATTGTTCACTTTATTCCCTTTGAGGCTTGTGTTTGCAAATTCAGCGGGGAACTTGTATCGTTCGTGCAGCTTCGTGAAGAGGAGGTTGCGCAAATTCCGTCGGTCAGGATGCCTCAGGTTCTCGGTGTTGATCGAGACGGTGCTCCGGAGAATGCACCCAAGCTGAAGCGAGTACCCCTTGACTATTCGTTCGGGCGCCGTTGGATTCTCGTTGGAGTCCACTTCAGTAACTTCCTCCTTGAGGGTGAGGAGCACGATCGGGCGCCGGTCCTTCCGTTGCCTCTTCGGTTGGCTGCCATCTGTGCGTGCGCCGCCATCATTAGTGGTGGCATCCTCGGCGGCACCATCAGTGGTGGCATCAGTGGGGTCATCCTCGGCGGTACCATCAGTGGTCTCAGGATCGGTGGGGAAGGCGGCGTCCTCATACAACTGAGGTTGGTCCTCCATCTCCTGGGACAGCTCCCAGAATGCCTTGCCGCCCGAACCCCCGGCCTCATCGTTGTTGGCCATGTTTCTCTCTAAATAGGAACAAAGTTTGGTCAAAAAGTTGGTTAGGGTTTGTCGACACCGAGGCATCCTAAAAGCTAAGCTTTTATCATTGAGGGTTTTTCGATGCCGAGGCACCCTAAAAGCCTAAGCATTCATCATTAGTCACAAGTACCCCATATGTCCTATTTTTAGCAAAGTCATGCTAAAATTCACGAAAAATTTCAGCATGACCTTTGCTGAAAATAGGACATATGGAGTACCCGAATTTGCTGGAACGGAAGTTAATCGACATTCCAGCAAACTCAAGGGCCTCTCGGGTGGACAAGGCAAAAAAGGCCTCCATCACAACATGGAAAATACATTGGCATGTGAAGAGGTGAAACAATATATGCATCTCCAAACAGTATCATTCAACATTTTGGACAAACAGAGCACTTTAGTCCTTTGTTTTTGCTAACTATCTATTCTTTCTTCATGATAAAATCAGGAGCCCCATATAAACAGTCTAAACAGCACATGTGTGACCAACATCAACAAAGTCAGGTTGTCCTAAGAGGCTAAGATATTTGTATCAACTGGCATAGCTCCATGCAAATTACAGAATTAGTACATCAAAAACAAAAATAACCAGCATGTTGCCAACAGTCTAGACAGCACAGCATGACCAACACCAACGAAGTCAAGTTGTCCAAAGAGGGTAAGATATTTGAATGTTCCATGCACACAAAACGACAGCAGATGTCTACTCTAGTTTTAGGGCACACAGCCATTTACTCTTGATCAGGTGCTAAGTCAAGGCATAATGACAAACTCATATTTGATTATTACAACTACCGACAGTGAATATCACATCTCAAGGAGATGGATCAGAAATATTGTGCATACAACATTAGTATACACAAGCTGATAGGAAAACTTACAATGAAGATAGCATGCTGACAAATCAACTGTCAAGTATTACGGAGAAATGAATCATTATTTCTAATCTGATACTACACACATTTGAATAGAAACCAAATTCTAACAAGCAGTAGGTATTCATAGTAACATACTACAACATGGCAGGCTTATTTGTTCCATGCATGCAAAAGATGGACATTCAAAACCAAGACATAAATATCAGCCTTAGTGAAACTACAAGTTGTACAGCAGAGCAACATGGCAATCAGTGCTGCATATGGCATGAAAGAACCTGGGCAGGTATAAACTAGAAAGATCAGTACTAAACTGCCATTCATTCTTGTTAGTTCAAACCCCAAGTTATGCATATTTGATTCAGTTGCAGACCAGTTTATACAATTGACATGGAGTGGACCAGAACAACAAAACTAGATAAACTAGCACACTGGTGCACAATAGCAGCTTGGTTAAAAATCAAGTAACAGTGCAAATTCTTTTATCAAGCAGAAAATGGATACCCTACAACCAGACCATTAGGCACAAGTCATGTATCACAGCATCAATGCATCATTTGGATGACCTATAAGTTACAATGGATAACCCGTTGCCAAATAAGATTGGGTAACATATAGCCAGGCTAGAATGGATATCCAATAACCAAATTCCAACAGGTATTAGACAGGCAGATTTGTTCCAATTCATGCAAAGTGACTTTCAAAATCAAGACAGAATTGAACAGGTCGCACCGTGGCTTACCAACAAAATAAGATCGGAGGGAGGCGGGGCGGCGAGGCGGCGGCGTCGGGAGAGGAGAGGGCGGCGTCGCGGCGTCGGGGCGTCCGGGCGGAGACGAGGACGACGAGGCGGCAGGGCGGCGGCGTCGGGAGAGGAGAGGACGGCGTCGCGGCGTCGGGGCGTCGGGGCGGAGACAAGGACGACGAGGCGGCGGGGCGGCGGCGTCGGGAGAGGAGAGGGCGGCGTCGCGGCGTCGGGGCGTCGGGCCAGCGGCGTCGCGGCGTCGTCGAGGCGGCGGGGCAGCGGCGTCGGGAGAGGAGAGGGGAAGGGGATCGAGGGCGAGGGCGAGGGAGAGAGATAGGTTTGGGCCGCCGGGGAGAAATATCGATGGGGGCGGCACAATACTAATGGCGCACCACCCCTCGATGCGCCATAAGTACATCCATACTAATGGCGCACCTCACCCTGGTGCGCCATTAGTATTTTTTTATTTCTGCTCGAGCCAACAGGTTATCTTCCACCTGACCTGATCCACACCAAGTTCCCTCTACTAGCTTGACTGGTCAGCAGCTAGTTCTCACACCAGGAGGTCCTGGGTTCGATTCCCAGCATCCACAATTTTTTTATGCATTTAAAATGTTGTTTGATACTTATTTGTGTTTAAATATGTTCAAACTTGTTTAAATCATAACAGTAATATTTTTTTATAAGACAGTAATAATTTTTTTAAAAATATCATCAAACAGTAATGCCGGTGGAGCGGGGGAGGGTGCGCGGGGTGCGGGGGGTCGGCGGTTGAGTAGGGGAGGGGTG
>NC_041389.1:705239389-705265939 GCF_002162155.2 Triticum dicoccoides | reverse complement strand
GTCGGCGGCGGCGGTTGAGTAGGGGAGGGGTGCGGGGGGTCGGCGGCGGCGGTTTAGTAGGGGAATCGAGGGTGCGGGGGGTCGGCGGCGGCGGCCGGTGGACCGGGGGGTGCTCGGCGGCGAGGGGACCGGATCTGGCGAGGTGGGATAGCGATCGAGATGGAGGGGGATCGAGATCGAGTGTCCATGAAATTTAAAAATATTCATGATAGTTCAAAAAGTGCCCATGAAATACAATCGAGAAATGAAAGCTACAATTTAAATACAATCGATCTTAGCTAGCTATCTGTTCACAATCTTCTTGCCCTTCTTTTTTGCAAATGGAGTTCTTCTGTGGAACGGACATCCTTTAGGTAGGGTGGTCCTGCTTCTTCTTGTGGTGTATGCTGCTACTTCGTCATCGTTGTCATGTTCGATCCTCGGGTCGCCGTACTTGTCGAAGTCTTGCTCATTGGCTACTCCATCCATTCCGATGATCTTCCTTTTGCCTCTCCTCACGACAACACGACCGGGCTTTGACGGGTCGGTAATGAAGAAGCATTGGTCCACTTGGGAAGCCAGTACCCATGGCTCATTATTCGCGGTGACGTTTGCGCCCGCGGTCTTGGATTTGGCTTCGGGTATAACCATGGTGGTGAAATACCGGTCTTCTTTTAGGACGCTCTTCGCCCATCTGACACGGAACATCGGGACCTTCTCTCCAGCGTAGCTCAGCTCCCAGATCTCCTCGATCCTTCTGTAGTATCTGTCCTTGTCGTTACCGGTGTAGGATTCCATCGTTACCCCGGAGTTCTGATAACCATCGCTCTTCATGTCCTTGGCCTCTGTGTAGAATGTGTAGCCGTTGATATCTTACGCCTCATAGGTCATCAGGTTGTGCTCGGCGCCCTGTGACAAGGCGAATATGAGTTGTTCTTCCGCGGAAGAATCATCATGTAAAGGGTACGACAGAAGCTTCTGCTTGAACCAACGCGTGAAACATGAGTTGTGCTCTTTGATTATATCTCCGTCCGTCCTCTGTTGGCCCCGGTCATTGTACGTCTTCGTGCCAGAATGACATGTTCTCGTCGAAGCATGCGTCAGTCATTTTGTGTTTTACCATCATCTCCAGAGCCATGAGCGTTACTTTCAGGCGGGTATCCTCGGGCCTGCATCCTTGATACAATGGAGTAACCGCGTCTAACTCAAGTTGATCCATCTTGGCTTTCTCTCGGGCGGCAGCTCTTTGCGTTATCCGTCTGCTTGAGAAGCAGCTCTTGAATATGAGGGTCCTGCACCCAGCCCATCGATGGTCCAGCGTCGTCTGCTCCGCCGGCATCATCATCTTCATGATCATCCCCGTCATCTGCTCCGGCATCTTCCTCATCATCATGTCCTGCATCTTTTACATGATGACTGTGTACAGCATCACCGTCGTGATCATCTCTTGGGGATTCTTCGTCTTCTCGCCCGCCCGAGCCGCGGTGGTTATCTTGCTGCCCTTCCTCATTTCTTTCCCGGCCCCCATGGACGACTTCATAGTCATCTTCATCACCTTGCCACCGATAGCCATCCATGAAACCACGCAAGAGCAGGTGGTCCCGCACCTGCCCGGAATCCGGGTCTGCAATAAGGCTCTTCAGCTTGCATCTTCGACACGGACATCTTATCTCCGTCTCGTTCTTTTGAAGCATCTCGGCCTTCGCGGACCTCAAAAACCTATTCACGATGCCTTCGGTCATCGTGCGGACCATGGTCGCCTGCGGGGTAGAGCAAAACGATATTTTAGAACCAAGAAAAAATTTGGCATGACTTTCCCTAAAAATAGGACCAAAAAGAATGCTTAATGCCAAAATTCTCGCCGAAACGGAAATGAATCAACATTCTGGCAAAATATTGGCAACTATCGCATTTTAAATACCGGTACACCTCCAAACACAAACACATATGCAACACCACAAACATATGCAACACCACGAACATACATAGATCTAGCTAGGCCATAAAAAGTGCATGTGCACATTGTTGTAGGGAGAACAACATAAATATAGCTTCCCCCTTACTTACCTATCAAAACAAGGTAATTTAACCACTTAATTTGAATGAATCTATGGTGGAAATGAGGTGAAAAAGAGGAGGCACCCGAGACAAGGAGGAGGCGGTGGAGAGAATGAAGTGGGGAGAAAGTGAGTGTGGGTAGGACAGGGTGTCCAAAATATCTTGTTGCTGCCCACTTACTAATGGCGCACCAACCATAAATGCGCCATTAGTAATCCAGGTTACTAATGGCGCACCTTCTGGTGGTGCGCCATTAGTAGTTTTGCAAAAAAAACATACTAATGGTGCACTGCTACACAGTGCGCCATTACTAGTTTAAACTAGTAATGGCGCACGGTGGAAAAGTGCGCCATTAGTAGTTTTGCAAAAATAGGAATAAAAAATATAATAAAAAACAACATTGGTGGCGCACTTTCCGACAGGTGCGCCATTACTAGTTACAACTAGTAATGGCGCACTTCGTCTGGATGCACCATTAGTATGTTTGGACAGGCGCACTAGTTCAAAAAAAATTTGATACTAATGGCGCACCTGTGTGTTTCAACACTAATGACGTATCAGAAGGTGGTGCGCAATTAGTATATACTAATGGCGCACTACTTGTCTGGTGCGCCATTAGTGTCAATCCCATCTATAGGCCTTTTTCTAGTAGTGTAACTTGGATAAAATTTATCAAGTTTGACTCCAGTCAAATCTAATATGTAAAGTAAATAAAAACGGAGGGAGCAATTACTAAGAAGGCACAAACACACCACAACACACATCCCGACCCTGGTGACGTCTCCCCAAGGAGATGACAGGGGCGAACACTCATGCCGCCAGAGACCCTCACACTACTGCTTCCCCATCCGCCGCTGCCACCAGCATAGAGCCATGTGGCGTTGGGCCCGGCGCCGAAGGAACCGGGATCAGGATGTGGAGGCGATCTCCTGGTGCAGCTGGGGCGTGTCCAGAGGGAGTTGCACGAAGCAGGCAGGGCTGCGCCCCTGGTCATGCGGTGCCCATGCTACCCTCCATGACCCGCGAGATCCAAGGTCTCCAGCGATAGTGGACATGGCGGTAGCTGCGGATCTGGATCCCATCCAAATCTATCGTCAACTCTTCATGTGGATGGTCAGCGACGCGATGAGGGCTCCGGTGAGGGGTTGGAGGATCTCCGCCGGTGAACTGGTGGTGGCATACGTCTTCATGGCGAAGCTCCACGCGGTTCCGGCCAGCCGTGAGATCACGACGATGCGGCTTTCGGTGAAAACCGCGCTTGACTGCGGTCTTAGTGGATGATCGCGTCTTCTCTGATGTTGTTTCCTTCTCGAGGCATCGTTGTTGCAGGTCACGTCAACTCGATCAGGATGTTCCGGGGGAAACCCTACATCTAGGTCTACCGGATTGGACCATGACGATGCCTTCAGTGTCGTTCTCCCTCTTGGGGGCCTCGTTTTGGATCAAGTGCTTGCTGGAGGGGACAAGAGGAGGAGCGGTGTTACATCGACCGCAAGGCCGACGGCGGATCCTGGCAGCATGGCACTGCGGAGTTTCGGCGACAGGCGCGTGTGGATGGATACGCACATGGTGGTGGCGTTGTCTTGTGCCGTGGTGGCGTCGAAGGCATGCCTGGCAAGGTTGGCGCGTCAGTACCCGTTCTGGAGATGGGTTGGTGGAAGACAATGGCAGCGGCCTCTGAGAGTGCGCCGGACCGGTGTGTGACCGAGTCCCGGCATTGTGGCATGGATGAGCATCCGGCTAGAGATGTTAGGCCTTGGTGTGATGTTTGTTTGGTATTCGGCTCAAACATTCGGCACCCCTTCATCAAGGTAACATGAGTAGTGACAGGTGTTGCCAAGATGGTGGCTTCAGACTTATAGATGTATTACTTCGTAAGGTCTTTGTGTATAATTAATAAAATGACCGCATGAATCGCCTAGATGCAGAGGCCGGGGGTATATCTTCCTTTTCTAAAAAAAACATTACTAAGAAATAGGCAGCCCGAAAATTCCTTTCGATAGTTCGTTTAACGTCCACTAAATAGTTGTTTTCTATGCCAATTGCGGCAACGGGTCATCTAGTATAATAAAAATGGCTATGTACATCGTTGGATGCATAGACCGGGGGTTTCAACCTCATTTTCAAAAAAAGATAACAAAAAATAATCCTAAATCAATAAAAGATCTCACAAGAAAATTATATGAGAATAAAATTTAGTAAATTTCCACTTGGAATATTGGCATCATTAATAAATATACACCGGTAAGCCATCTAAAGATCTAGTACAATAGTAAAAGAGTGCATGTAGTGAAGATGCAAGAGTGGCAAATTTTATGCACCCAATTTTATTCCCTGGAGTTGCAATTTGGAGCCAAATTAGTTTTCAATTTCAAGTGCTTTTGTCTTCATCTGCTAATTAAAGAACAATATCTTCCAAAAATAGAGAATTGGGAATCCACACACTTATATTACATGAAAAGATCATAGAAAACAATAACCCGCAAAAAAACAATAACCCATGTCCCGTTAGCCATGATGGAATCCATCTCGCTACGGACCGCATCCTTCCAGTAGTCAGCTTCTGGAGAGGCATACGCTTCTGAAATAGAAGTGGGAGTATCATCCACGAGGTACACGAAGAAATCATCACCAAAGGTCTTTGCAGTCCTTTGTCTCTTGCCCCTACCAAGGGTTTCCTCGTCATCCTCCTCGGGATTTTCATCATGTGTTTGTTCATAATATTCCATAGGGATGGCAGGTTCAGGAGTCTCCTCAGATTCCTGTCTAGAAGTGCTTTGCATATCTCTCATAGGAAAAATATCCTCAAAAATGTAGCATCCTTAGACTCCATAATTGTACCGATCTTCTGGTCAGGTACCTCAGATTTCACTACTAGAAATCTATAGCCAACGCTGTTCTTAGCGTAGCCCAAATTAATGCAGTCCACGGTCTTATGTCCAAGCTTACGCTTTTTGGGGATCGGCACGTTGACTTTCGCCAAACAGCCCCAAGTGCGCAAGTACGAGAGTGTCGTCCTTCTCTTTGCCCATTTCTCATAGGGAGTGATCTCACTATCCTTTGTCGGAACTTTATTCAGGACATGACATGCCGTCAATATAGCCTCCCCCCACCATGCCTTGGATAAACCCGATGTATCTAACATGGCGTTAACCAAATCAGTTAGAGTACGGTTTTTCCGCTCGGCAACCCCGTTTGACTGGGGTGAATAGGGAGGCGTCCTCTCATGAATAATGCCATGTTCCGCACAGAAGGAATCAAACTCACTCGAGAAGTACTCTCCACCACGATCTGACCGGACTCGTTTAATTTTCTTTTCAAGTTGATTTTCAACTTCTGCCTTATAGATTTTAAAGTAGTGTAGAGCCTCATCTTTAGTATTTAACAGATACACATAGCAATATCTAGTGGAATCATCTATCAATGTCATGAAGTATCTCTTTCCACCTTTAGTCAACACACCATTCATCTCGCAAAGATCAGAATGTATGAGTTCTAATGGTGCCAGGTGTCTCTCCTCCGCGGCCTTATGAGGCTTGCGAGGTTGCTTAGCTTGCACACATGAACAGAAGCACTCGCGCCATTCCCCATCAATACGGACCCGTGGCCTGTGACCTGGTAAGAAGAGAACAATGAAATGTCAGCACACACATGAACACCTGCACTTGTATCCACCCACCAATCGGTAGGCTGAAACACTGAGAAAACAGTAAATAAATTACCGTACCCAGATGCACCATTCTCATTGTTGCTCACAATCATGTTGACAGACTTGGAGTCCTGTCCTGACTTCTTAAACTTGTTTGGGCACTTGTTGGCCCAATGTTCAGCCGAACCACAAGTAAAGCAGCCCTCATCCTTCTTGTTCTTCTTGAAGGTCTTCTTACCCTTCTTCTTAAAGTCGGCAGTCTGTTGGACACCGTTCTTTCCCCTGGGCTTGTGGGAATTGGAGTTCTTCTGATGCACCATATTGGCCACAGAAGTTCCTTCGACCCCTTTTCCGTGCGAGTCCTTTGCCCTTGAGTTCTGCTCAACACTCAGATGGCCAATGACATCCTCCACAGAGAATTCACGCCTCTGATGTTTCAGAGTGGTGGCAAAGTTCCTCCAGGAATTGGGGAGCTTAGCGATTATGCAGCCCGCGACAAATTTGCCCGGTAACTCGCACTTAAGAAGCTCAAGCTCCTTAACAATGCATATTATCTCATGAGCCTGCTTCAATACAGGACGGTTTTCAACCATCTTGTAATCGTGGAACTGCTCTATAATATACATCTCGCTCCCTGCATCGGCAGCCCCGAACTTAGATTCGAGCGCCTCCCACAAGTCCTTGGCAGACCGCATATGTAAATATGCATCAACCAGCTTATCTCCAATCACGCTCAGAACTGCCCCGAGGAACACCACGGTGGCCTCCTTAAACGCCTTCTCCTGTTCAGGAGCAATCGTTCCTGTAGGAGTCACACCGGCGACCCAGAACACGTTCATGGCCGTGAGCCATAAGGTGGTTTTAGTCTGCCAACGCTTAAAGTACGTCCCCGTAAACGGGGACGGTTTCAGTGCAGCAGCAAAACCAGAATTCGAAAAACTCCTACAGAAATTAGGTTTTTGGATTGTTGAGTAAATAGGCAGTTTTTCGATTAAATTAATCCATGAATAAATCATGAGCATGACATGGACAGCATTGATAACATACTGATTATGATCTAACAGAGCATGTACTACGCATATAGTAGAGAAATCTACGCATACCGCTAGTACTGCTACAACAGAAAGAAACACGAGAGGGATAAGCGATGTATACCCTCCAATCGGCCACGCGGTGGCGGTGGCAGTGACAGCAGCCGCGGCATCCTCGGCGGCCTTCTTGTCGGCCTCGGCTTTCTCATCGGCGGCACGGTCGGTGTCGGTCGACATGGTGATGATGAAGGTGATGCGGACGTAGATGAACAGAAGCGAGCAGTCGCGTAGTCGCTACCCAAAAACCTAATCGCCCCTCTCCCCGTACAGGATCCGGAGAGGCGTGGTTTCGGAGGCCTGCTCTCCCGTCAACCGTGTACGCGGTGAACGGGACGGAGTCGCCGGCGGCAGCAGCAGCAGAGGAACGACGTGGGCGTGGAGGCGGAGATGCGTTCTGTTTTTGTGTCGGCTAGGGTTGGCAGCGCCCCACATATATATGTGCGGCCGCGCGTGGAGAGACATGGGCTGAACCCACGTCCAAGTCGGTAGCCCACGATCCGACGTCTCAGATCGTGGCCCCACCTGTCAAAGACTCTCCGTTCCTGACCGGCAAAAAGAAGCGCATAGGAGTGAGCTCGGCTCGGCTCAATCCCGCAACCCGCGGCGCGTCGTGACGAGGCGTGGCGTGGCGAGGCGAGCGGAGGAGGAGGAGTGCGCGAGGGCCTCATCTCTTCTCAAGCTCCAATAGCATGAGGGAGAGAGTCCCTTATAAACCACTCCAACTCTCCTTCCACTTCCAAGGTGGGACTAAACTTCCCACACACCTAGTGCCATATAACCCACATGGGCCCTTAGAGATTTTTCAGAAATTGCAATATGGGCCTAGAGCCCATCTCAGATTTCAGCAATCCCCCACCAGATCTCGAGGGCCCATAGTGTCCTCTGTTCCAAATACTGTTTTGATATACTAGTGTTTCAGTGAAGACCTGTTAAGGTTGAGCTTCACCTAGAGCAAGTAGCTACATTCCTTCACAACTGAACAATGGACTATGCCTTGAATTGTCAGTTTGGCGTAAAGAAGTTTCACCACATGTCTTACTAGTACTGGGCTGCCGAAGGCTGACCCCTCGGGTGGAGCATATAAGTCACACTCCTGGCCTATTCATGAGTTTACTAGAGATCACCCCAATCTCATAGACTGTGACTAGCAGTCGGGCTCACATAGGTGTGTTCCTCCAAAGATCGCTCTGTAGGATAGCATCTTGCTTATACATATAAGCCTTGGAACACATTAAGACAATAGTCATCCTTCCGTACAGTTTCCGAGAGTATTGCATCTCCAACGGAGTGGGTTAGTAAAGTTACTCTCCTCAGTTCACCACTGGCTTGTTTCCCCAGGTCCTACTTCACGGGATCTCCGATCACATAGGTTGGGTTACCACCATGGTAACTCATGTGGGTCTCATACCCATCTCCCTCGATGCACTATCTATCACTACACGTGATAGCCCTTTCGTAAAGGGATCTGCCAGATTCTTAGCCGTATGGACATAGTCCAACGCTATCACTCCGGAGTTTCTTAATTTTCTGACAGCTTTTAATCTCATTCTTATGTGTTTGGTGGACTTCATGTTGTCCTTTGAACTCTTCACCTTGGTGATGACAGTCTGATTGTCACAGTTCATAAGGATAGCCGGAACCGGTTTATCAACCAATGGCAAGTCCATCAAAAGATCTCGAAGCCATCTCGCTTCAACACTAGATGTGTCTAATGCCGTTAATTCTGCTTCCATTGTCGATCTCGTTAAGATCGTTTGCTTGCAAGACTTCCAGGAAACAGCGCCACCTCCAAGAGTAAACATATACCCAGTTGTGGCCTTCATCTCATCAGCATCAGAGATCCAATTCGCATCACTATACCCTTCAAGTACCGACGGGTATCCGGTATAGTGAAGTCCATAGTTCATAGTACCTTTCAGATAGCGCATAACTCTCTCAACAGCATGCCAATGTACATCACCCGGTTTAGAAACAAACCGGCTCAGTTTGCTCACAGCAAACGCGATGTCAGGCCTCGTTGCGCTCGCTAGGTACATCAGTGAACCAATGATTTGAGAGTATCTCAATTGATCTTTAGCCATGCCTTTGGACTTTCGAATCAATACGCTAGGATCATATGGTGTTTGAGATGGTGTGCAGTCCGAATATCCAAAACGACTCAACACCTTCTCAACGTAATGGGATTGCAGAAGTGTGATCCCACCCTCATTATCTCTCAGTAGCTTGATGTTCAAGATAACATCAGCCACACCAAGGTCTTTCATCTCAAAGTTCTGAGATAGAAACGATTTGACCTCCTCAATGACTTTGAGGTTTGTTCCGAATATCAGTATGTCATCAACATACAAGCACAGTATAACTCCTTCGCCCCCACCATGGCGATAGAATACACATTTGTCAGCCTCATTAACAACGAAACCAACAGATGTCAGAGTTGTATTAAACTTATCATGCCATTGCTTAGGTGCTTGTTTCAGGCCATATAAAGATTTTATCAACCTACACACCTTTCTTTCCTGACCATCTATCACAAAGCCATCAGGCTGTTGCATGTAGATTTCCTCCTTTAGCTCTCCATTTAGAAAAGCCGTCTTAACATCCATCTGATGGACGAGAAGACCATGTGAGGCCGCCAACGAGAGTAATACTCGAATGGTGGTCAGTCTAGCCACAGGTGAATAAGTATCAAAGAAATCTTCCTCTTCTTGCTGGTCATAGCCCTTGGCCACAAGCCTAGCCTTGTACTTTTCAATCGTACCATCGGGCCTAAGCTTCTTTTTGAACACCCACTTACATCCCAGTGGTTTGCAACCATAGGGACGGTCAGTGATCTCCCATGTCCCGTTAGCCATGATGGAATCCATCTCGCTATGGACCGCATCCTTCCAGTAGTCAGCTTCTGGAGAGGCATACGCTTCTGAAATAGAAGTGGGAGTATCATCCACGAGGTACACGAAGAAATCATCACCAAAGGTCTTTGCAGTCCTTTGTCTCTTGCCCCTACCAAGGGTTTCCTCGTCATCCTCCTCGGGATTTTCATCATGTGTTTGTTCATAATATTCCATAGGGATGGCAGGCTCAGGAGTCTCCTCAGATTCCTGTCTAGAAGTGCTTTGCATATCTCTCATAGGAAAAATATCCTCAAAGAATGTAGCATCCTTAGACTCCATAATTGTACCGATCTTCTGGTCAGGTACCTCAGATTTCACTACTAGAAATCTATAGCCAACGCTGTTCTTAGCATAGCCCAAATTAATGCAGTCCACGGTCTTATGTCCAAGCTTACGCTTTTTGGGGATCGGCACGTTGACTTTCGCCAAACAGCCCCAAGTGCGCAAGTACGAGAGTGTCGTCCTTCTCTTTGCCCATTTCTCATAGGGAGTGATCTCACTATCCTTTGTCGGAACTTTATTCAGGACATGACATGCCGTCAATATAGCCTCCCCCCACCATGCCTTGGATAAACCCGATGTATCTAACATGGCGTTAACCAAATCAGTTAGAGTACGGTTTTTCCGCTCGGCAACCCCGTTTGACTGGGGTGAATAGGGAGGCGTCCTCTCATGAATAATGCCATGTTCCGCACAGAAGGAATCAAACTCACTCGAGAAGTACTCTCCACCACGATCTGACCGGACTCGTTTAATTTTCTTTTCAAGTTGATTTTCAACTTCTGCCTTATAGATTTTAAAGTAGTGTAGAGCCTCATCTTTAGTATTTAACAGATACACATAGCAATATCTAGTGGAATCATCTATCAATGTCATGAAGTATCTCTTTCCACCTTTAGTCAACACACCATTCATCTCGCAAAGATCAGAATGTATGAGTTCTAATGGTGCCAGGTGTCTCTCCTCCGCGGCCTTATGAGGCTTGCGAGGTTGCTTAGCTTGCACACATGAACAGAAGCACTCGCGCCATTCCCCATCAATACGGACCCGTGGCCTGTGACCTGGTAAGAAGAGAACAATGAAATGTCAGCACACACATGAACACCTGCACTTGTATCCACCCACCAATCGGTAGGCTGAAACACTGAGAAAACAGTAAATAAATTACCGTACCCAGATGCACCATTCTCATTGTTGCTCACAATCATGTTGACAGACTTGGAGTCCTGTCCTGACTTCTTAAACTTGTTTGGGCACTTGTTGGCCCAATGTTCAGCCGAACCACAAGTAAAGCAGCCCTCATCCTTCTTGTTCTTCTTGAAGGTCTTCTTACCCTTCTTCTTAAAGTCGGCAGTCTGTTGGACACCGTTCTTTCCCCTGGGCTTGTGGGAATTGGAGTTCTTCTGATGCACCATATTGGCCACAGAAGTTCCTTCGACCCCTTTTCCGTGCGAGTCCTTTGCCCTTGAGTTCTGCTCAACACTCAGATGGCCAATGACATCCTCCACAGAGAATTCACGCCTCTGATGTTTCAGAGTGGTGGCAAAGTTCCTCCAGGAATTGGGGAGCTTAGCGATTATGCAGCCCGCGACAAATTTGCCCGGTAACTCGCACTTAAGAAGCTCAAGCTCCTTAACAATGCATATTATCTCATGAGCCTGCTTCAATACAGGACGGTTTTCAACCATCTTGTAATCGTGGAACTGCTCTATAATATACATCTCGCTCCCTGCATCGGCAGCCCCGAACTTAGATTCGAGCGCCTCCCACAAGTCCTTGGCAGACCGCATATGTAAATATGCATCAACCAGCTTATCTCCAATCACGCTCAGAACTGCCCCGAGGAACACCACGGTGGCCTCCTTAAACGCCTTCTCCTGTTCAGGAGCAATCGTTCCTGTAGGAGTCACACCGGCGACCCAGAACACGTTCATGGCCGTGAGCCATAAGGTGGTTTTAGTCTGCCAACGCTTAAAGTACGTCCCCGTAAACGGGGACGGTTTCAGTGCAGCAGCAAAACCAGAATTCGAAAAACTCCTACAGAAATTAGGTTTTTGGATTGTTGAGTAAATAGGCAGTTTTTCGATTAAATTAATCCATGAATAAATCATGAGCATGACATGGACAGCATTGATAACATACTGATTATGATCTAACAGAGCATGTACTACGCATATAGTAGAGAAATCTACGCATACCGCTAGTACTGCTACAACAGAAAGAAACACGAGAGGGATAAGCGATGTATACCCTCCAATCGGCCACGCGGTGGCGGTGGCAGTGACAGCAGCCGCGGCATCCTCGGCGGCCTTCTTGTCGGCCTCGGCTTTCTCAGCGGCGGCATGGTCGGTGTCGGTCGACATGGTGATGATGAAGGTGATGCGGACGTAGATGAACAGAAGCGAGCAGTCGCGTAGTCGCTACCCAAAAACCTAATCGCCCCTCTCCCCGTACAGGATCCGGAGAGGCGTGGTTTCGGAGGCCTGCTCTCCCGTCAACCGTGTACGCGGTGAACGGGACGGAGTCGCCGGCGGCAGCAGCAGCAGAGGAACGACGTGGGCGTGGAGGCGGAGATGCGTTCTGTTTTTGTGTCGGCTAGGGTTGGCAGCCCCACCTGTCAAAGACTCTCCGTTCCTGACCGGCAAAAAGAAGCGCATAGGAGTGAGCTCGGCTCGGCTCAATCCCGCGGAGGAGGAGGAGTGCGCGAGGGCCTCATCTCTTCTCAAGCTCCAATAGCATGAGGGAGAGAGTCCCTTATAAACCACTCCAACTCTCCTTCCACTTCCAAGGTGGGACTAAACTTCCCACACACCTAGTGCCATATAACCCACATGGGCCCTTAGAGATTTTTCAGAAATTGCAATATGGGCCTAGAGCCCATCTCAGATTTCAGCAGTCTCCAAGGTCAAACGCCATGATCCAAGCATGCTGCACGTCGGGCATGCCGTCCGGCTTGACCAGGAAGTAGGCCACCCCCTCGACCACAGCGACCTCCCTGCTGTAAGTCCATGGCGGTAGTGGCGCTAGCAAACTGTACCCTGGGCTTTCCGTCTCCCTCCAGCGCTGCTCCCCGCCATTATCGTTGAGGGTGAGGATCTTGCATATCTGCTGCCATGGATGCTTAGCTGCGTTCGCGATGGCGAGCACCTTGTACTCTCCCGTCAAGGCGGCGCACCCAAGCGTGCACAAAGTAGACATGTGGTTTGATGCCGGCGGGTCAGGCAAGAGTTTGACTGCGCCAGTGGCAGGGTCGATCAGGTGGAGCCGCCCGTCGTTGCCCACGACACAGACTGCTCGTTCAGGACTCACGTCGGGCGTCTCGTGCGGTGGCGTCGTGTCGTGGCGGCTTGTGACGTCAATGCTCACCCGCTTGAGGACGCGGCCAGAATCCATGTCCAAGACGCTGACGACGACATCGCCAGGGCCGTCATAGCACAGGCCGACTGCGATGCGCGGGCCAGGTTGAGCGGCTGCGATGAAATCCAGGTGGCAGAGCAGGGAGTGCCATGCGGTGCAAACGGCCCGGAAGCGGCAGACCGACTTGGCAGGAAGGCGCAGTAGGATGTCGTGGAGCAGGTCGAGTGGCAGGACGCCGCCGCCGTCGTCCTCCGGCGCCGATAGCGAGAGCGCCTCCGTCTTCTTCTGGTATGTGTCCACTGCCGTCTCGGTGGCCTTAGGAGCCTCGACGTCGGCCGGGAACTTCTTCTCCATCTCGGGGTTGGCGGCGCCGTTGGCCATCGGGAAGAGACCAAGAGAATCGATAGCGTCTTCGGTGCCGATAGCGTGTTCAAAAGCAGTCGATTCGCCGTTTGAGGGTTTGTGTTTGTGTTAAACGTGTTGAATATGTTCAGCGCCGTCCACGACAAGGAGTCGACCAAACAAGCTATATCTGTTTTTTTTTTCTTTTCCTTTTTCTTTCTTTTATCCAAACAAGTTATATCTGACGACACCACCGTGTTCGTCTAGATCTGCACTAGATTAGGAAACTTTATATCAAACACAAGTACTGATTCACTCCGTGGAGGTTCTAGCTAGTACGGGAGTTTTTTTTAACACAGTACAATCGAAATCGAAGTGGCTGACATACATGAGCATATACTTACATTTATGAACGAACACACGCATACCCGAGAGACTGAGCCAGCATAGCATCTTGAAATTGACGAAGTCACCACAGGTGTCTCGTACTTGACAGGAACATCTCCTCCCACTAAACGAACATGGCTGAAATGTCTTAAAAAATATAGAAAAATCAGAGCACCAATGTCAAGTATAAGACTTGAACCCCTATTGGGAGGGGATACCACTGTCCAGCTAACCATCCAACCACAGATTCATTCGTAGAGAGCTTTTTTTTTCCCGACAGTTGCTCATAAGCCATGCATGAGAAAATCAAGGATTAACACTGTTATACACTATGTTCATGGTCCAATGATAGTTTGGACAATTACTAGTAGCTATGATTGCATCTCTTCTATTATGATGATGAATTGCTTGGCTCTTTATTTTGTATTCGCTTCGTCCGGGTTACCCGATTCCCTTGTATTTTGTGTTGAAGTTTGACCATTAATTTCACTAGGTAAATGATCGTGTCAAGCAACCGGATGAGTTTTCGGCCGGTCACTCCCAGCACGCGTCCTAGGGTGGACCCTCGAACAGGTTTTGCCTCTTTTCCCTTGTCTCCTTGTGATGATTCTCATCCATTCGTTCTTCAAGCGCATGATTAGCCTGGAAAGCGTCGCCGCCACACCGTCCAAACCTAACACACTGACTCCCTATGGAAAATCTCAGACAAATTTCCCAGGACGTTGTATGATAAGCCTGGATCTAATATCGAACTCTAGAACCACATGAATGTGTGTCACGCAGAAACCATCCCAGATAAATTTTGTTTTTCAACTATACTACATGACAGTGTTGCTGGTCTATTGTAATTTAGTAACTCCCTGTCCTGCATGCAATATGCTAGTCGTGTCTTGTTCTCAAAATCGCTGATTCGCGGGTTGTAGAACCGCACCATGATATTTGCTGAGAGCTATAGTCGGGCTCCGATGGCACAACCACGTGTTCCACACAACAATCCTCTCAAATTTTTGGCTTAGATATTATACTGATATCTTTTGGCTCCGAGACTGGCCACGATGCCTGACAAGGTGTAGTTGGCCACCACGCCTCATTGTCTAGGTCGAATGCCATGATCCATAAATTATGGATGTCAACTTTAGGCCCGACAAGGTACCTAGCGAGCACCAGAAAGTAGGCAACCCCACCGATGGCGGCAGCCCTACTGCATGAAGAAGATGGTGATGCCAACTAAAACAAAGGGTTCTCGATGACCCTCCCGCAGTAGGCACCATGGACACCCAAGGTGAGAATCTTTCATGTATGACACACATCTGCTACAGAGACAAACAAGCTAGGGTGGTGACAGTGGTGGGCCGTGTGTGGTGATGAAGTTATCCGGGTAGCAGAGCATGGAGCACTGTGACATGCAAATGGCGCGGAAGCTATAGAGTTGGTGTGGAGGCAGAGCGGGATGTCAGTCTAGGTGAAGGAACTCAACATTGATTATTGGTGCGTGGAGGTCGAGCGTCATCGCCATACTTAGATTGGTTTGACATGATGCCAAAAAGTTCTTCTCCCCCTCGTAATTTCTAATCAATTAAATTTCAAATAAAGTCAAACCATCAAATCATATCGTAATCAGTTGGGGTTGTTTGCATCTTCCAAAACATAACAGGACAACCCTGACAACACACTTAATTATGTATGTTTAGGACTTAGATGACTACCACACGTCAGGTGCGAGCACATGTCAACTCCGAACGTCTTTGACGACAAGTTTAGTTACGCGAGGATGACAACTTTAGTTGGCAAGCATGGCAATTTTCGTGCTTCGTCTTATTTTGGAATTCGTCCTCTTTGGGTGACTGGAATTGCCATCGAAAAACACCAGGGCCGGGTGCCACGCACCTGATGTGTGACACTTATCTTTTGGATATGCTTATTGTTGTACGTGTGACCTGCTGCACGAAACTGAGTTCATATTTTTCACGGTTACATTTTTTTCCATCCTATTGGTTGCTTCATACATGCCTTGCATAAACCAGTTGTGGAATTCATGTATGCAACTGTGCACTGAAATATGTGTAAGTTCTTTTCAGGTGAAACTGTTGTCAAATATTACAACAGCAGTCTGCATAATATGCTTATAGCTAGCACTCTTAATTTGTGTAAAACCAAATAAACTTATGTATGGTGAGATCTGTGCTGATGTGCCCATGTGATTTGTACTCACCATGTTGAGAAATACAGCAAGTGTAGTCTCCGTGCATGATATGCCTACAAACCACGAAAAAAGATGTACAACACGAAAGATCTTTTGCAAGATAAATGTAATGATATTATTCTTGCATCCTTAGTTCCAATACTTATACATACTGGAGGTCAAAGTTCTTAAACATTGATTTGATGAATAAACTTCTTGAAAAAAAATTGATGCATAACTACACGTCTTATATTTTTCGATAGATGGAATTGTTATTTGTGTAAGCATTCCAAAATCAGTACAAGATCTAAGTTACTTTCAACTTAGGGAAATTAAATCAAACTAAAATTTGGTAAATTTGCATTGTGAATATAGGTATCATTAACGAATCAGTCTTAACAACAAAAATATACACCAATAAGCCATCTAAAGATTTATTATTGAAGAGCGCACGTAGTCAAGAGTAGTGAATTTTCACGCACCATAATTTTATTACGTGGAATTACAATTTGGAACCAAATACCCTTTTCCGATTTTGATGTGGTCTTTTGTGCTCATACCCTAATTAAAGAACAATATCTTCTGAAAATAGGGAATTACAGATTAACATACACTTATATATTACCAAAAACGAACTACAATACGACCACTATTATGGATCGGATGAAATGCATGGACAAATTAACCCAAACATACTTCAATTTCACACCAAGTTTCTTACTGAAGGATGCACAGATCAGATCTTTACCAATACGGTCCTGAAAAGATGATGCTCTAGATGAATGACGTGTTGTCTACTGATTAAGTGAACTGTTAGCTCTCTAATGCTGCTCTTCCCCTTCCTCTTCCTAAATGCAATATGCTCCACGAGTGTACGGTCACATCGTTGCACTTTGTAACATGCATTTCATCCGTGCAAGCCCAGGTTCTCGGGTCATAATACCGCATCACCGCATCCAGCGTGTTGCTGAACCCTGGTGGGGCCACCCGCATCCATACGACGATCTTCCGATCGTCTCTCACCGCTAATGGCTTGATAAAATATTCGTGAGAGGTCGCCATTGGTGACTGGAGTTTTGGATATGGCATGAGAATCCTTTGCCGCATAGACCATAGAGCCTGCTGAGGGTCAACAAGAAACCACAGCTCATAGGTTTGGTAGTTTTCATGGCACGCGACGAGTTGGCCTTGTAGTGTGACCAAGGTGACATTGTTTTCGCGTGCCGGGCCTCGGAGGGCATCCGGCTGCCACACCTCGTTTTGGAGGTCAAACGCCATGATCTAGCAATGACGCAAGTTGGGCTCCATCCATGCGAGTACGTTGTAGTGGTACGGGGACACCAGGAAGTAGGCCAGCCCATCGACTAGAGCAACCTCTCTGTTGTAAGTCCATGGCGGTAGTGGCAGTACCACATTGAACCGCGGGCTCCCCGTCTCCCTCCAGCGCCGCTCCACGCCGTTGTCGTCGAGGGTAAGGATCTTGCAGATCTGTCGGACATGATTAGTTGAGTTCGTGATTGCGAGCACCTTGTACTCTCCTGTCAATGCCGCGCGCCCAAGGGTGCACCAAGTAGACAAGTGGTCTGTTGACGGTGGGAAGGGCAGGAGTTTAACTGCGCCGGTGCTAGGGTCGATCAGGCGGAGCTGCCCGTCCTTGCCGACAACACAGACTGCTCGTTCAGGACTCACGCCGGGCGTCCCATGCCTGCCGTGGTGGCTTGTGGCGTCAATGCTTACCTGCTTGAGGACGTGGCCCGACTCCATGTTGAGGACGCTGAGGACGATGCTGCTAGGGCCGTCGTGGCACACGCCGACTGCAATGCTGGGGCCAGGTTGGGCTTGGGCGGCAGCGATGAAGTCCGGATGGCAGAGCAGGGAGTGCCATGAGATGCAGACGGCGCGGAAGCGGCAGATCGACTTGGCAGGGAGGCGTAGCAGGATGTCTTGGAGCAGGTCTAGCGGCAGGACGCCGTCGTTGGCGGTGGCGACGATGGGAGGGCCAGGAGCGGGCCTGGATCGCCTGGCTGCTGGGTGGAGCGTGGACGCCATGCTCGCCGTATGTAGCCGACGCAAACTTTTCCAATCTCGTCCGACCGAATTTGCTAGATTTCTCCCGTACGTGTTTGTGTTTGTATATCCAGCAAGCAGGACCAAAACACAAAGGAATCCTACCTGTTGACGACGTTGTCTCTTTTTTTAGGGTAGTTGACAACGTTTTCGCGTTAGATTTATTTTTTCGTTGCAATAATTAGTTGCCTCGAACGTGCCTTTTTTTTAAGTTGCCTCGAACGTGCCTTTTTTTTTAAGTTGCCTCGAACGTGCCTTGCATGCGCACATAGCACGGCATTGCATGAACTATACTTTTTTCTTTCAAATGACATGGCATATGCCCTAAAAAAATGACATTGCATATGTGGTAAGCCCATCTTGAAAGTTATAAATATATTATTCGCAAAAACGTTACAATTATCTCCTTATAAACCTACGATCTTCAAGGTGAAAACCTACGATCTGATCTTCGATGGTCCGATCAGGCGACGGCGGCGCTTGCGCGTCGTTCTCTTCTTGAAGATGTCGCTTTTGAAGAACCTTCTTCGTAGTCCTTGTGCTGTCAAGAGATGATTCGGGCCGATGGACACTGTTGTATGTCGTCAATTATTGTTTCATCGCTTTCGGAATTTTTTTCTTTTTCCCCTTCGCCTAGGCATAGCTTCGGTCTTGAATGACTTTTCTATTTGCCGACGTGATACTTTGCGTGTGTGTTAGTGTTGGCTGTGTGCATCCTATTTATGCAGAGGCCGAGTGTCTACTCACAATAATTGTATCGCTTGATGCTGATTTTGAGTCAACAAAAAACACCCTTTGTTGAAAATCTCCTTCTAAACAAACAAAACACCTTTTGTTTCAGATGATATGGCATATGTGGTATACGGCCGCTACAGATCTTTTTTAAAAGATTATCCGGGTCATGTGCCGTCAGATCTGGCGCATCGAATGGCCGAGCGGCACCCTCCACCATCACAACACATGCCTTATTGCAGTTTTTTTTTTCTGCAGGAGTGGTCATGTTGCAGAAATTTTAAGATTTTTTGGCAACAAAGGTCTTGATGCATATTCTCTTTTTTCCAAGAGAGGTCTTGTTACATATTAATTTGTTTTTGCAACAAAGGTCTTCTTGCAAAACTTTTTTGCAACAGAGGTCTTGTTGCATATTTGTTTTTGCAATCGATGTCTTGGTGCGTAAACGTCTCCACGTTGCGCAGAACTAGCACAACTGCGGTAATTGTTGCTATGGTGGGACTGGCAATTGCGACTACGCTCGGGGAGCGTCATCCAAGGATGGCCACACCAGTGCTACCGCGGGACGGCAGGGCGACTGCGGAAGCAACTCCCCATGGTGCAAGTGAACTCTGGTGCTCCCACGGGACGTTGAACGCGGCTTGAGATCTTGTTGCAGAGGCAAGACAGATGGAACCTGCAAGGAGATGAGAGTTCAGAGCGAGAAAGAGAGGAAAATGGTTGGGAGAAGAAGGTGGAGATTTTCGGAGAGAAGGTGAGGGGCACGTGGTTGTTTGGGGGATAGCGAAAACAAATGTGAATGTGTATAAAGAACGGTTGGATCATGATGGTCCAGCGATTGCGCGGGCGGCTGAACTCTACCCGTGATAGGTCGGCTCAAGAGAACTATTTTCCTTCCTTTTACCACGCATATACGATTTAACTTAAGTCGGACTTTGTATAGTTTGACCTAATTTATATTTGAAATATGAACATGATAATATTAAAGATATACAATATAAAATTTAATTCCATTAGGTGTCTAATGATATTCATTTGACATTGTGAATGTTGATATTTTGCCTATAAAGTTGTTCAAACTTGATGAAGTTTGACTTAAGACAAGACATATATGCGGAGTAAGAATTAGTGGTGGAGTATGAACATTCACGACTACAAATTTTATTTCATGACATTTAAAATTTGGAACCAGATAGATTTTAAATTTCTAGTTGTTTGATTACCCTAGAGAACATTATCTTCCAAGATAAGTGAATTTCCTAATTTATGAAATCTCAAAATAATCTTGCATTTGAGTTTGAATTGTTGAAATTACTAAAATTTATATTCAAAATTATCATATAATAGATCAAATGTTTTCTGATATCCGTTCCAAGTTCTTGTAAGGTGATAACATCATGTTTCCAATTTTTTATTATTTTGAATAGCCTAAAGACCACAACACTTAATTTAATTTCATATTTTTGGGCTTGAAATCCCAATAGAAAAAGTTTAATTCACTTATCATGAAATTTGTAATACAAGTAAGATTAGCTTTGAACCATATAAATATTAGGCTCAAATTACCAAAATACTGCAACAAATCTGGAAATACACTTATCACTAGCTGACAGGGCCTTGAGAAGTTCACCGTGAAATGGCACAACAATGCAATTACTAAAAGCGATGTAGCACAAGGTGACTTATGGGAGAGGAAGATATGATTGGCCCATTGCAGATGTAAAAGATGACTGGACGACGACCTGTGGAAGCATGCATCATGAGATATGTTTGTGGCCCGATTATAAATATTGTCTGCAAAAGGTTTCATCCAACCAAGAACAACATTTGCTTGACTGGATTAAAATCCATTCGATCACTATAAATTTGCTACATGAGAATGGCATGTAGAACTAAGTCACTTGTGCTTCCATGCACATCGACAAAATAATCCCATTGAGCATGAGCTTCAAGATTTCCAAAAGCTCCTTGTTCCAGCACTGAGCTGGTTTCTCTCCTATCCTCAGTTAGTGGTAGTGCCCGACGAGTTATGTGGTGCTGCGTTGGGGCATTAGTTTGGGCGTTGTGGCATATTCGGAACAAAGTCGAAGGTTCCTTCCCGTCTCATCCCGCTGACGTGATCTTAAAATGTGTCATCTTCTTGCAGCAATGGTCGCCGCTGGGAAGGCATCAAGACGCTGATCTACTGCAGCTCGCTCTTGCCCGTCTCAACAAGTCTACGCTTTGGCAAGAGCTCCTGTGCCGCCTCCCTAGGGACGTGAGGCACCTTTTGGTTTCACCTGTACGAGCCTGCGCTCTGGTTTAGCCTTTTGTGGCTTGTAACCCAAGACTTCCCTCCTAACGCTTGATCTTGTGAGGGTGTTGCTTTTGTGTAAGACTATGGTTTCGTGTACGCTGCCTGATGTGAGCTTTATTAATTTAAAGCCGGACGCCTTTGGCGTCTTTGTTCTAAAAAAAGCTCCTTGTTGGGCATTTCTTCTCTGCCACCCAGATTCGTCCTCAAGATTGTCATCTGTTGATTAGTGCTAGTCTTGCTACCCCTATCTAATGCACTTAGCATCCTACTGCCATGCCTCACTATCTAGAGTGAACGCCATGATCAAGCATAGACGTCTGCGGTCTACGACCTACGATAGTACACACGCAGCACTCGGGTGTAGGTGCATGATCCCGTTGATTACGACAATGGAAGCCCATATTTGCCCATATAGTATTTTTTTTTCACTATTAAAAAGATATTGAATAGCTTCTGATTAAAATCCCAAAATAAATGTGCATTTATTTATAAATGTTGAAACCAAAATACCCTTCAAGAAACTTCATGCTACCGAGCTCAGCAAAGAACTTCGACATGGGCAGATCAATTTCTCAACATAGCCTATGACAACATAAGTAAACCGAAATATCATTGTTGCGTGTGGTGGATGAGTCAGATATAAAGCGCAGGTGAAATTGTGTAGCAAGCTAGCTCTGCGATGCCGTTGGAAATCATGTGATCCAGAACTAACTCTTAAACACTGTATTATATAATGCTTGAACAAAACTCGTATGGAAAGAAGCAACTATGAATGCAAGAGAACCGGAGCAATTTGTGCAAAATAATCATAACTCACTTCAAGTATTTCATAATGGCTAAAAATTTTGCATAAAATTTATCTGGAACAATTTGCAGAAGTTTTTCGTAACTCCCTCTATTTCATAATAATGGCTGAAAATTTTGCTTAAAATTTTCGATCAGTTAACTGTCCTGAACGTGCGATGGTTGGTTCAGAGGAAGGAGCAGCTACAGGTGTCACTGGCCTGGCCCGCCAGGACCGCCCGCCCCGCCCAGCCCACCAGGACCGCCAGGAACGCCCGGCCCGCCAGGCATGCCATTGCCGCCCTTACCGCCGGAGCCATCGCCGCCGCGGCCACCGACCCCGCCAGGCGCGCTGAAGCCTCCCTCCCCTCCGCGCCCGCCTTCCCCCGCCGATGACGCCGTCTCCACCCTTACCACCAGCGCCGCCGCGCGCCTTGTAGCCTCCTTTCCCGCCTTTGCCGCCCGCGCCGCCCCGGGGGGTGCGGCGGACGCCGAGAAGGCCACGGAAGCAGCTGAAGTCGCGACTGCCATAGCCAGCGTTACCTCCGTCACCCCCGCGTCCACCGTTCCCACCACGACCGCCATCGCCGCCACGACCACCGTCCCCACCAAGACCGCCATCGCCGCCGGGGCCACCGTCCGGAGCACGACGGCCGTTGCCGCGGCGACCACCGTCCCCACCACGACCGCCATCGCCGCCGCGACCCCCATTGCCGCCGCGACCACCGTCCCCACCGCGTCCACCATGCCCACCAATGCCGCCGTCTCCGCCTTTACCGCCCGCGCCGCCATGCCCGAAGCAGCCGCCGTCCCCACCTTTCCCACCGGTGCCGCCGTTGCCGCCATACCCGCCGTCACCACCGGCGCCGCCTTCCCCGCCGTCGCACCCATAGCCTCCATGGCCGCCCGGTTGGCCGGGCTGCCCGTGGACGATGTTGTTGGCCGCCATGCTGAAGTTCGATGAAGTGAGGTCGAGGCGAAGAGGTGGGCGTCGCGGTCTGGTTGGGGCAGCGCTGATCGTCGAGGCCGGGGGCAGGACTGGCGGCGGCGTCGACTCCGGCCGGCTCAAGCTTCGTGTGCCGATCGAGATGAAACGGAGACTACCATATGTATATATGGTAATTGCTACGTATATATGGTAACGTCATATTATATATATGGTAATTGCTACTAGTACGTATATATGGTAACGTCCGGACTGATTGATTCGTAATTAATTAGCGTGTGCTCGATATCTTTCTTGTGTCTATGGCAACTCATGCCATCACGTCTGTCTTGTCTCAAGGCAGAGGTATGACAGGAACAATCGTCGGACCAGCCGAGGAGAGACGTCGATGCATTTTTCTTCTCATCACGGCCAAGATTCATTCCAAAATCTGTCGATTTCCTCCAAAACTTCCGTTTCTATCCCCGTTTTCACCCATAACGCCTCCCACATTAATCGCACCTTCCGCAAACGCACCCCCTCGTTCCATCGTTCCATCTACTCCTCTTGTACCACGTGACAAGCAATCCATCAAACTAATCAAAAAAATAATAATCTACTCCCTCTTGTACCTAAATAATACTGTATAAGATATTTCTTGACATTATGACAGTGTCAAAAAACGTCTTGTAGTATTATGTTACAGAGGTAGTGTGCTGATGATATCCTGTGTTTGCCCACTGATTTGTGTGTAACAATTACTTTTGATGAAATTCACAGTCTAGATCTTCAAATTCTGTACTCACATATTGGTGCTAAGCATCGGTAATTCCCACTTCCAAAATATTGTGCTTCCATTTTTATACGAGCTATCTTGAGACTGCTGGATTATGATTATTCCATTTTTATACATGTGCTTCTTCACCGTGTGGCGTTTTCAAATCAAGATCCTATTTTTTTCCTCTTCTTGTTGCACACCCTCCTTCCGGGTTTATTGGGCATCTACGTATTTTGTGCCAAACTTTGACTGTCTATATGGTTAACTAAATATAAACTATATGCTACAAAAATTATATGTTTGGACTTGTATTCGGAAGAGGTTTCCATGGTATAATCTTTGTTACATATAGTTTACATTTTATTAGTTATAAAATCTATAGCCAACCTTTTGCCCAGAATAAGATGGGGCCTACACTACTAGAAAAACCCCTACTAATGACACACCTAATTTGGCCATTAATGGCGCATCAGTGGTGTGCCATTACTAGCACGCCATTAGTAATTTTTACTAATGGCGCACCACTGGTGCGCCATTAGTATCTGGTATACTAATGGCGCACCAGTGGTGCGCCATTAGTATAGGCCAGGGTGCGTCATTAGTATGCCTCCCAGGGGCCATGTATACTCAGGTGCTTTGGCATACTAATGGCGCACTACAACGGGATGCGCCATTAGTAACCGCGGCATACTAATGGCGCACTGTCCTGTGATGCGCCATTAGTATGCTTTGTCATACTAATGGCGCACTGTCATGTGATGCGCCATTAGTATGAATATTAGGTTTTTTTATTTTTTATTTTCTGTTTTTTGCACAGGTTACAAAATGTATAATTTGACAAAATATAGACAGCACACATCAACAACAGATTCATCAGATACAATAAAAGATTAGTCTTTGAATACAATTCATCATATTAGTCTCCGAATACAATTCATCATATTAGTCTCCGAATTGAAAAGACCGAACAAAGATAGAACATTATATTACAAGTTTCGAGACCGCGAGTAGCGAGTTTGTCTTCACATTACAAGTCGATATCGATCATCTAAACTACCATCACATAGAAGAAAGTTGCGGTCATCACGATGAGCATCATCACGATGAAACTCGTCTTCATCCGGTTCCTTCAACGCTCCCTCCCCTCTCCCGCTAGATAGCGGGCGTATCTAGATTCGGCCTCGGCCCTAGTGGTGTACCCTTTGTAACTATTACCGCTGAATCGGTGAACCTGTCTCCGACACTCCTCCCAGTCATCGTAGACTCCGGGAACCTTACCCTTGTACACGACATACGTCGGCATCGCTATGCACTAGCCAAACGAAACGTTAGTACCAATTCACAGACAATACATAAGCAATATATAAGTATGCAACAGAACGATCGAAAGAGGAAAGCAAGACATTAATAGCATCGATTACATCTAAGTTGAATGACTCTCGAAACCAAAGAGACATACTACAAGTTCATTAAAGTTTAATTACAACATGAGCCAATCGATGTTTCAGAACTAGACACAGCATCACTGCTTTCGACTCGACTCAAGGGACCGGAGCGTGGGTGAAGCCGCCGTCTATCGTGGGAGTCATGAAATAACGGTCGTTGTCAGCCTGCATTTGTAGCATTGTGTCGATGTCACTGTTGGACGGTTGATTATTGAGGTAGAACTGCCCCGAGGTACGAAGGACATCTTGATGGATGATTTCCGCAAACTCCGACTGGATGCGAAAGAATTCTTGTCGGAGGTCCGCGTCCTGGATTGCCGACACGCTCTTTGCCCAATCTTTGAGTTTACTCGGTAGCACAAGTTGATGATGGTCCCGTACGATCGCCCGCATGTGATGGATGGCGTAGTAGGCACCCTTCTGACCGCCAGGCAGCTGCTTGATGCAGCAAAACGTCGTATTGTGGGAGAACACATGCTTGCCGTACTTACGAATAGGCTTGGTGAAGGTGCCTCCAGATTTGGCGTAGCCGGGGAGAACATCATCAAGAACCTTCTTGACATTTGTGTAGTCTACGTTCGACTGACGGTCCGGGTCGAAATACGTGGCCATGGAATATTTGGGGCTTAGGAGGATGAGCGTGCAACGTGTGTCACTGCAGAAAACACGGAATGTTAAAAGAAAAACGATGGAAATGTAAGAATTCATATGTTACGGGCCGGTTGAGGGGAGGACTTACTCGGGAAAGTAAGGCACGAGGAAGTTATCCTTATCTTGGTTTGCCAGAATGACGCCTTCGAGGTAAGAACTCGCGACTTGCCGGTCCCCAGCATTGCCCAAGATCTTGGCACGCATGTAGAAGGGGTCGACTATCACGATGTCCGGGGTCTTGTCGCGAATGATCCACATCTCCATACTCAGCGAAAATAGCCGAACGAAGGTGTAGTGCAGCGGATGAAGGTTCAACATAGCGTGGATGTCATCAAAACGCAGGACGATCGTATGCCCGATGGAGTTATCCACAAAGCCCTTGCCCTCTGGCACCTTGGCCGCGAAAACCGGGTATGCCACATCCTTCTCTCTGAGACGCCGCTTCTCCAAAGAAAGAACACTGTCATGCAGATGTTGGGGAACGTTGCAGAAAATTAAAATTTTTCCTACGGTTTCACCAAGATCCATCTATGAGTTCATCTAAGCAACGAGTCAAGGGAGAGAGTTTGCATCTACATACCACTTGTAGATCGCGTGCGGAAGCTTGCAAGGTGATGATGTAGTCGTACTCGACGTGATTCGAATCACCGATGACCAAGTGCTGAACGGATAGCACCTCCGCGTTCAACACACGTACGGGACGGGAGACGTCTCCTCCTTCTTGATCCAGCAAGGGGGAAGGAGAGGTTGAGGAAGACAGCTCCACCGGCAGCACGACAGCATGGTGATGGTGGAGAGGCAGTACTCCGATAGGGCTTCGCCAAGCACACAACGGAGGAGGAGAGGTGTTGGGGAGGGGAGGGCTGCGCCTTGGAGGGTGGTCCGGCTGCCCTCCCCTCACCCCTCTATTTATAGGGGGAAGGGAGAAGGGGGCCGG
>NC_041389.1:705226465-705234028 GCF_002162155.2 Triticum dicoccoides | reverse complement strand
ATCATCAGCACGAGACTGCCAAGCATTCATAATGTCTTGGTTCTCTGGGACGGGAGCGTCACCTAGCGGTCCTTCTAGGACATATTGTTTCCTGGCAGCTATGAGGATGATCCTCGGGTTCCGGACCCAGTCCGTATAGTTGCTGCCATCATCTTTCAGCTTGGTTTTCTCTAGGAACGCGTTGAAGTTCATGTTGACATTAGCGTTGGCCATTGATCTACAAGACATATTTGCAAAGGTTTTAGACTAAGTTCATGATAATAAAGTTCTAATCAAATTATGAACTCCCACTTAGATTAGACATCCCTCTAGTCATCTAAGTGTTACACGATCCGAGTCGACTAGCCCGTGTCCGATCATCACGTGAGACGGACTAGTCATCGTCGGTGAACATTCTCATGTTGATCGTATCTTCCATACGATTCGTGTTCGACCTTTCGGTCTCCGTGTTCCGAGGCCATGTCTGCACATGCTAGGCTCGTCAAGTTAACCCTAAGTGTTTTCGCTATGTAAAAATGTCTTACACCCGTTGTATGTGAACGTAAGAATCCATCACACCCGATCATCACGTGGTGCTTACAAGCGACGAACTGTAGCAACAGTGCACAGTTATGGGAGAACACTTTTTGAAATTTTATAAGGGATCATCTTATTTACTACCGTCATCCTAAGTAAACAAGATGCATAATACATAATAAACATCACATGCAATTATATAGTTGTGACATGATATGGCCAATATCATATAGCTCCATTGATCTTCATCTTCGGGGCTCCATGATCATCTTGTCACCGGCTTGACACCATGATCTCCATCATCATGATCTCCATCATCGTGTCTTCATGAAGTTGTCACGCCAACGACTACTTCTACTTCTATGACTAACGTTTAGCAATAAAGTAAAGTAGTTTACATGGCGTTATTCAATGACACGCAGGTCATACAAAAAATAAAGACAACTCCTATGGCTCCTGCCGGTTGTCATACTCATCGACATGCAAGTCGTGAATCCTATTACAAAGAACATGATCTCATACATCACAATTCATTATTCATCACAACTTCTGGCCATATCACATCACATGATCAATCGCTGCAAAAACAAGTTAGACGTCCTCTAATTTGTTGTTGCATCTTTTACGTGGCTGCAATTGGGTTCTAGCAAGAACGTTTTCTTACCTACGAATCACCACAACGTGATTTTGTCAACTTCTATTTACCCTTCATAAGGGCCCTGTTCATCGATTCCGCTCCAACTAAAGTGGGAGAGACAGACACCCGCCAGCCACCTTATGCAACTAGTGCATGTCAGTCGGTGGAACCGGTCTCACGTAAGCGTACGTGTAAGGTTGGTCCGGGCCGCTTCATCCCACAATACCGTTGAGCAAGAAAAGACTAGTAGAGGCAAGTAAGATGACAAAATCCACGCCCACAACAAAATTGTGTTCTACTCGTGCAAAGAGAACTACGCATAGACCTAGCTCATGATGCCACTGTTGGGGAACGTTGCATAAAATTAAAATTTTTCCTACGGTTTCACCAAGATCCATCTATGAGTTCATCTAAGCAACGAGTCAAGGGAGAGAGTTTGCATCTACATACCACTTGTAGATCGCGTGCGGAAGCTTGCAAGGTGATGATGTAGTCGTACTCGACGTGATTCGAATCACCGATGACCAAGTGCTGAACGGACAGCACCTCCGCGTTCAACACACGTACGGGACGGGAGACATCTCCTCCTTCTTGATCCAGCAAGGGGGAAGGAGAGGTTGAGGAGGACAGCTCCACCGGCAGCACGACGGCGTGGTGATGGTGGAGAGGCAGTACTCCGATAGGGCTTCGCCAAGCACACAACGGAGGAGGAGAGGTGTTGGGGAGGGGAGGGCTGCGCCTTGGAGGGTGGTCCGGCTGCCCTCCCCTCACCCCTATATTTATAGGGGGAAGGGAGAAGGGGGCCGGCCCCCTAGAACCCATCTAGGGGGGGGGTGCGGCGGCCTAGGGGAGAGGGGAGAGGGTGGCTTGCCCCCCAAGCCAAGGGGGGCGCCCCCTCTAGGGTTCCCCCTCAACCCTAGGCGCATGGGCCCAAGGGAGGGGGGTACGGCCAGCCCACCAGGGGCTGGCTCCCTGCCCCACGCAGCCCATGTGGCCCCCCGGGAGGGGTGGCCCCTCCCGGTGGACCCCCGGAACCCTTCCGGTGGCCCCGGTACAATACCGGTATGACCCTGAAACTTCCCGGTGTCCGTTTGACAACTTCCCATATATAAATCTTTACCTCCGGACCCTTCCGGATCTCCTCGTGACGTCCAGGATCCCATCCGGGACTCCGAACAACATTCGGTAGTCACATACTAGTCTTCCTAATAACCCTAGCGTCACCGAACCTTAAGTGTGTAGACCCTACGGGTTCGGGAGACATGCAGACATGACCGAGACGCTCTCAGGTCAATAACCAACAGCGGGATTTGGATACCCATGATGGCTCCCACATGCTCCTCGATGTTGTCATCGGATGAACCACTATGTCGAGGATTCGATCAAACCCTGTATGCAATTCCCTTTGTCAATCGGTACGTTACTTGCCCGAGACTCGATCGTCGGTATCCCAATACCTTGTTCAGTCTCGTTACCGGCAAGTCACTTTACTCGTACCGTAATGCATGATCCCGTGTCCAACACCTTGGTCACATTGAGCTCATAATGATGATGCATTACCGAGTGGGCCCAGAGATACCTCTCCGTCACACGGAGTGACAAATCCCAGTCTCGATCCGTGTCAACCCAACAGATACTTTCGGAGATACCTGTAATGCACCTTTATAGTCACCCAGTTACGTTGTGATGTTTGATACACCCAAGGCACTCTTACGGTATCCGGGAGTTACACGATCTCATGGTCGAAGGAAGAGATACTTGACACTGGCAAAGCTCTAGCAAAACGAACTACACGATCTTTTATGCTATGCTTAGGATTGGGTCTTGTCCATCACATCATTCTCCTAATGATGTGATCCCGTTATCAACGACATCCAATGTCCATAGTCAGGAAACCATGACTATCTGTTGATCACAACGAGCTGGTCAACTAGAGGCTCACCAGGGACATATTGTGGTCTAAGTATTCACACGTGTATTACGATTTCCGGATAATACAGTTATAGCATGAATAAAAGACATTTATCATGAACATTGAAATATAATAATACTTTTATTATTGCCTCTAGGGCATATTTGCAACAGCAGACTCCGCATAGCACCGGTTGCAGCATTGAGCATATTTGTCGGTAGCATCGCCCTACCCGCCACATGCACCCTCCTCGAGATATCCTGCGGTGAAGGTGGCCCGTCCTGAGCACGGATCGTACTCGGTGCCGGCTGGCTCGCACCCTTCTTAGTCTTTCTTTTGCGTGCCTTCTTCTTCTCCTGTAATGGGACCGAGTTCTGCTCACAGACCGCCTTCTTGAGTGTGTTGGGGCTGATAATATTTCGCACCTCGCCTATCCGAGGCTCGGTGAAGTCGGCAGCTAGAGGCGTCTCCTGAGAGCTGAACGCCAGACGGCGCCTGTTGCAACTTGGCTTCTCTGCGGTACCAGCTAGATCGCACACGTCTTTTGTTGGGTTTGGTTCTTGAGAAGGAGGCCCCATGAAGTCGCCATCGTACCCATGATCGGCAAAGTACTGATCGACGTTGCCAAATGTATCATCATCGTCGTCGTCGTCGTTCTGATCCTGTGCCATATGCATGTTTGGATCCAGTGGTATAGGGATGTCCGACACCGTTGCGCCGGTCTTGCCATGGGGCCGACTTGGCGCCGGCACGACTGGCGGTGTTGTCTTTGGGGTGGTGTCCCCCACCCCCAAACGAATCTGGCTCTTCGGCCAAAGCAGGGGCCAGCTCAGGCAGGCGCTGAGGGTCATCACGTCATCATCGTCGTCCCCGACGGGTCGAATCGGAGGTAACAAGTCGTCGCAGCCTGGCAGCACCCGAACCAGTTGAACCCTAAACAAGTTGGGTGGCATCTGGGTACCGTGGAACAAGGGGTTGTCCGGTTGAACGATTTTGCCCTTGGCGACATTGACCAACTCGTTGTTCACGAAGTGGAGGAGAGTGCACGGAACGTCGGCGGCGCCCTGCGAAAACATGTAGGGCGTCAGGGATGCCCAGTCAAAGGCAAGGAGATGAAGTCCTCGGCCGAGAGAGGCTTAATTAGTTACCGAGATGATGGCGTCCAGCTCGGCTAATGTCGACGCACCGCCAACGGCGGGCGTGCAGTTGACGGAGGGGCCGCTTGCTGCAGAGGTGCCGGCCGGCGTACACCCGGGTGCATTAAGCTCCCGTGCCGGCGTCGGAGACATCAATGCCGCCTCCGCCGGAGGCACCAATGGCCCCGCCATCGCATTATGCGAGTTGCTGGCCGTGAAGCTAGGAATCGGGGGCGGCCCCTGTTGGCCGCCCGCAATCCACGCACTCAACCCCGAGATCAAGGTAGGCACAATGGCGGTGATCGTCGCTCCGAGTCGTTGTTCCACTTGCTCTTGGACAATCTCCGGAATCCGCGCCACCTGTGCCTTGAGTTCTTGAACCTCTCGCGCCTGGCTTTCCGAGCTGGTCTTTTTCTCCTTCCGCACACCAGCGGTATAGTATGACCCCCATTTTGTCGACAAGCCTTTGCCGGCCACACGACCAGCTGACGTCGGCTTACTGAGTTTATCCTTCTTCATTACATTCAACGCCCTATTTATTGTGGTGTCCCAAGGGTTGCTCTTAGTCGACCCCGCGCTACTGCTTTCAGTCGCCTACGGAAGGAATGTGAACCATTTAGAAATTTGGCTTCATTAATTAGAATGCAACCATATGGAGCTAATTACGCGGGGGTGTATTCCTTACTAGAACAAGCTCAAGCTGCCTGGTCTTCGGATCCGTGGTAAGCTCCTTTGTTTTCGGGTCCTTCTTGTACCGGGCCCTGACAAAGTTCCTGGTATGCTTGTCACCGTATTTATCGAAGAGGGGCGGTAGGCCTTGCTCGGCACGGTCCACCTCCTCTTTGTCCCATATAGGCTCCGCCACTCTGTAACCGCCGGGACCGAGTGTGTGTTCCCCTATGTTCAGCTCCCGCATTTGTTTCCCCCACTCACTTGATTGGGAGTTTGCGGTGCTCGAGCAATTGATCTTGAAGTCGTTGTAGTCATCTTCGGCGATCGAAGAATTTTTCTCCTTAATCTTCTGATAACTCTCACCTTTCTCGATCATTTTCTTCACATTGCTTTTCCAAGTAGACAGGGCCTTGCTCATCTTTGTGAGGGCAGCATTGTTCACTTTATTCCCTTTGAGGCTTGTGTTTGCAAATTCAGCGGGGAACTTGTATCGTTCGTGTAGCTTCGTGAAGAGGAGGTGGCGCAAATTCCCTCGGTCAGGATGCCTCAGGTTCTCGATGTTGATCGAGACGGTGCTCCGGACAATGCACCCGAGCTGAAGCGAGTACCCCTTGACTATTCGTTCGGGCGCCGTTGGATTCCCGTTGGAGTCCACTTCAGTAACTTCCTCCTTGAGGGTGAGGAGCACGATCGGGCGCCGGTCCTTCCGTTGCCTCTTCGGTTGGCTGCCATCTGTGCGTGCGCCGCCATCATCAGTGGTGGCATCCTCGGCGGCACCATCAGTGGTGGCATCAGTGGGGTCATCCTCGGCGGCACCATCAGTGGTCTCAGGATCGGTGGGGAAGGCGGCGGCCTCATACAAGTGAGGTTGTTCCTCCATCTCCTGGGACAGCTCCCAGAATGCCTTGCCGCCCGAACCCCCGGCCTCATCGTTGTGGGCCATGTTTCTCTCTAAATAGAAACAAAGTTTGGTCAAAAAGTTGGTTATTGTCAAGGAACAAGATCATGGTCTCATCATTTAGGGTTTGTCGACACCGAGGCATCCTAAAATCTAAGCTTTTATCATTGAGGGTTTTTCGACGCCGAGGCACCCTAAAAGCGTAAGCTTTCATCATTTCGGTTTTTATCGACACCGAGGCACCCTAAAAGCCATGCATTAGTCACAAGTACGCCGGGGCACTTGATCCTACTTAATTAACTACTACGATACCCCGGACCATGCATTAGTCACAAGTACCCCATATGTCCTATTTTTAGCAAAGTCATGCTAAAATTCACGGAAAATTTCAGCATGACCTTTGCTGAAAATAGGACATATGGAGTACCCGAATTTGCCGGAACGGAAGTTAATCGACATTCCGGCAAACTCAAGGGCCTCTCGGGGTACCTGCAAAATCATTATCCCAGGTGGACATGGATGCAATGTCACATATCACATAGATGTTGATCCACTGACATTCATAAATTTCAGAAGAGAAAACAGAAGGCATTGCCCATGCAGTATTTACTGCTAACCAGGGAGAAGAGGTTCTTATTTTCACTCCCAACAACAAGCAGGAAAACGTCTACATCGATGCACTCGGACGAAGAAAGTGCAGCATACATATAGTTCATAACAGAGTGCACTGTGTGCAGAAACAGGAAGCGTACTATCAATCATCCACATATTTTTCGACAAAGATCAATCATCTATATAGTAAGGGATAGCTAAATTCGCACTTTACTAAACAAACTATCCCTCAAGTTATGCTATGAAAACATATTCAGTTTTTGAGACACCAACAATTAAGAACCTACAGACAAGTATTAAGAGAGCAGCTACACTAGGATTAAAGAAATTGACTCCTAACTACTACCCAGTTCAGCGTTGAGACTCCACGAATTAAGGTCCTACATAGTAATAGACCATCTAAAATAGCATTCCACTACTACCCACTACAAGCAGTATGTGCTAAACTAGCATGTCACTACTACAGACTAGATTGGAAACTGGGTTCTAGCAGCTACATATTCAGTTTGCAACATAACCAATCAAGACCCTACAAGGTGCCACTTGTTCATCCTACCAAGAACAGCAGCATCCAGAAAAGCCCCATATTTCATGCACTCTGCTTCTACACAAATGTGCTCTGCTCCTAGCTAGTTTCAGTTCAGATCTGATTACTCTTTGCTCTTATCCTGGTTTAGATCTTGTGGTAATTAAATAAATGTCCGTATATGCAATTGCAGACCCAAAACAAAACTACAATTAACAGCCCCTGTTTTATTGCAAGTAAATTTGCTATCTTATACTCCCTCCTCTCTGGATTAGAGATCCTGCGTGTAAATCTTGGTTGTCTATTTTACCAACATAACAATACATATCACAAAAGTTATACCGTTAGTAGAAAGTACAATAAATCTTCAGCAAGAACCAGTAAGGTCCATATAGGGCTCTGGCTCCAACTATATCATGTTTTATTTAAACACAGTATGTTTCAATTCCTCCTCTATACAAATCTTGAGCAAGGACCAGCATATAGTATATGTCAACGATTCCGCAAGCAAGAACACGAGGCTTACTTGAGATCCAAAGAGTAGCTACCGGACTAGAGATATCGGGAACTAAACTATCAACGAAATCAATCACAGCAACTAAATCGATCCAGCACAAAAACGAAACGATAAAGATCACCGATCCGTAGAGCCAC
>NC_041389.1:705225219-705225760 GCF_002162155.2 Triticum dicoccoides | reverse complement strand
CGCTGGGGCGGCGGGGCGACGGTGGCGTCGAGGGCGGCAGGGCGACGGTGGTGTCAGGGTGGGGCGACGGTGGCGTCGAGGGTGGCGGGGCGACGGCGGTGTCGGGGCGAGGCGACGGTGGCGTCGGGATAGGAGATCGGGGAAGGGGATCGCGGGCGAGGGCGAGGGAGAGAGAGGGGATCGGTACGAAGTAGGGGTGCACAATACTAATGGCGCACCACCCCTCGGTGCGCCATAAGTACATACATGCTAATGGCGCACCTCACCCTGGTGCGCCATTAGTATTTTTTTTTCTGCTCGAGCCAACAGTTATCTACCACTTGACCTGATACACGTCAAGTCTTCTCTACTAGCTCGACTGGTCAGCAGCTAGTTCTCACACTAGGAGGTCCTGGGTTCGATTCCCAGGCTCCACAATTTTTTTTATGCATTTAAAATGTTGTTTGATACTTATTTGTGTTTAAATATGTTCAAACTTGTTTAAATCATAACAGTAATATTTTTTTATAAGACAGTAATAATTTTTTTAAAAATATCATCA
>NC_041389.1:705217487-705223387 GCF_002162155.2 Triticum dicoccoides | reverse complement strand
TAGAATGTGTAGCCATTGATATCGTACGCCTCATAGGTCATCAGGTTGTGCTCGGCGCCCTGTGACAAGGCGAATATGAGTTGTTCTTCCGCGGAAGAATCCTCATGTAAAGGGTACGACAGAAGCTTCTGCTTGAACCAACGCGTGAAACATGAGTTGTGCTCTTTGAGTATATCTCCGTCCGTCCTCTGTTGGCCTCGGTCATTGTACGTCTTCTTAATAAAGGTTTTGTGCTCTACCACCCAAGGATCGACCACGTCTATGTGTTGTAGCGCGACTAGGTTTGCTCTTTCAAAGTCGGCGAGTCGACCCTCGAAGTCGACATGCATTTCGCGGCGACCCTCACGGTGACCCCATCCAGCGAGCCTGCCGAGGTGCCTGTTGACGGGCAGACCAACGGGGTTCTCGATGCCTAGATAATTCATGCAGTAGGAGATGCACTCTTCGGTGAGAAAGCCCCTGGCTATGCTTCCTTCTGGACGTGACATGTTGCGAACGTATCCTTTGATGACACCATTCATCCTTTCGAACGGCATCATGCTGTGCAGGAACGTCGGCCCGAGTTGGATGATATCCTCCACTATATGGACCAGCAGATGCACCATAACGTCGAAGAATGCGGGCGGGAAGTACATCTCAAGCTCGCATAGTATCACCACGATCTCTTCCTGTAGCCTTCTGAGTTGCCTCACGCCAATCGACTTCCGAGAGATGACGTCGAAGAAGTTGCATAGGCCAAATAGCATTTCATGGACGTGCGCGTCCATGATCCCACGGATTGCAACTGGAAGTATCTGCGTCATCAGCACGTGACAGTCGTGAGACTTCATCCCGCTCAACTTCTGCTTCGCTGGGTCTAGGTATCTGCTTATCTTCCCCGCGTAACCATAAGGAAGTTTTACTCCTAGGAGGCAGGTGAAAAACTGCTCGATCTCCTCCTAACTTAGAGTGAAGCACGTGGGAGGGTAGTCATTTTCGGTCTTCTTGGCCTTTTTGCCTTTGCAACGACTTTCTGTGTCCTGCTTCGCCTCATCATCATCATCATCATCATCATCCTCATCATCATCATCATATATAGCATGAAGCTCCTGCCTGATGCCCATTGATTTCAAGTCTGCCCTTGCTTTCGGCCCATCTTTGGTCCTCTCTGGCATGTTGAGCAGGGTACCAAGCAGACTCTCGCACACGTTCTTCGTGATATGCATGACATCAAGGTTGTGAGGCACACGGTGGATCTTCCAGTACGGCAAGTCCCAGAAAACAGACCTCGTTTTCCATACCTTCAGCAGCGGCTCTGGCGCCTTTCGCTTCTTTTCCGGCTCTGGCGCCTTTTGCTTCTTTCCCGGCAGTGGGCAGTCTTTCCAATTTTTCAACAGCTTGTCTATTTCCTCGCCGCTCCTCGTACACGGGCGTTTTCGGGGTTCGGTTTCACCATCGAACAGATCCTTGCGTTTCCTCCACGGGTCATCATCGCGAAGCCACCTTCGATGTCCCATGAACACGGTTTTCGAAGACCCGGGATCTCTATCTAGCTGGCGATACATTGTGTCATCCATGCACCTTACGCATCCAGAAAATCCGTGGACTACCTGCCCCGCAAGATATCCGTATCCGAGATAGTCGTGCACCGTCGTGAGCAGTGCGGCTCTCATAGGGAAATATTCTTTCTCTGCGGCGTCCCACGTATTGGCTGGCGTTTTCCACAGCGTGTCAAGCTCCTCTTTCAGCAGCCCCAGATACAGATTGATGTCGTTCCCTGGTTGTTTCGGCCCTTCAATTAGCATACTCATGTGAATGTACTTCCTCTTCATGCACAACCAGGGGGAAGGTTGTACATCCACACAAACACAGGCCAGGTGCTATGTGTGCTTCTCTGGCTGCCAAACGGATTGACTCCATCGATGCTCGCGCCCAGCACGATGTTCCTTGGATCGTTCCCAAATTCTGGGTATTCGAAGTTCAACGCTTGCCACTGGCTCGCATCCTTAGGGTGACTCAGCATCTTGTCTTTTTTATCTATCTCCGGATCATTTGCGTCATCTTCTCGCTTCTTCTCCTCCCTATCCGCGTGCCAACGCAGGAGCTTTGCTACCTTAGGGTCCGCGAAATACCGCTGCAGACGAGGAGTGATCGGAAAGTACCACACCACTTTTCGAGGAGCTTTCTTCCTCTTCTTGTATCGAGTGACACCGCACACCGGACATATGGTAGACTCCGCGTGCTCGTCCCGATAAATGATGCAATTGTTCATGCACACATGGTATTTCACGTGCGGTAAATCCAAAGGACACACGATTTTCTTCGCCTCCTCCAAACTGGTCGGGCACTTGTTCCCCTTGGGAAGACGTTCGTGCCAGAATGACATGTTCTCGTCGAAGCATGCGTCGGTCATTTTGTGTTTTACCTTCATCTCCAGAGCCATGAGCGTTACTTTCAGGCGGGTATCCTCGGGCCTGCATCCTTCATACAATGGAGTAACCGCGTCTAACTCAAGTTGATCCATCTTGGCTTTCTCTCGGGCGGCAGCTCTTGCGTTATCCGTCTGCTTGAGAAGCAGCTCTTGAATATGAGGGTCCTGCACCCAGCCCATCGATGGTCCAGCGTCGTCTGCTCCGCCGGCATCATCATCATGTCCTGCATCTTCTACATGATGACTGTGTACAGCATCACCGTCGTGATCATCTCCTGGGGATTCTTCGTCTTCTCGCCCGCCCGAGCCGCGGTGGTTGTCTTGCTGCCCTTCCTCATTTCTTGCTCGGCCCCCATGGACGACTTTGTAGTCATCTTCATCACCTTGCCACCGATAGCCATCCATGAAACCACGCAATAGCAGGTGGTCCCGCACCTGCCCGGAATCCGGGTCCACAATAAGGCTATTCAGCTTGCATCTTCGACACGGACATCTTATCTCCGTCTCGTTCTTTTGAAGCATCTCGGTCTTCGCGGACCTCAAAAACCTATTCACGATGCCTTCGGTCATCGTGCGGAGCATGGTCGCCTGCGGGGTAGAGCAAAACCATATTTTAGAACCAAGAAAAAATTTGGCATGACTTTCCCTAAAAATAGGACCAAAAAGAATGCTTAATGCCAAAATTCTCGCCGAAACGGAAATGAATCAACATTCCGGCAAAATATTGGCAACTATCGCATTTCAAATACCGGTACACCTCCAAACACAAACACATATGCAACACCACAAACATATGCAACACCACGAACATACATAGATCTAGCTAGGCCATAAAAAGTGCATGTGCACATTGTTGTAGGGAGAACAACATAAATATAGCTTCCCCCCTTACTTACCTAGCAAAACAAGGTAACTTAACCACTTAATTTGAATGAATCTATGGTGGAAATGAGGTGAAAAACAGGAGGCACCCGAGACAAGGAGGAGGCGGTGGAGAGAATGAAGTGGGGAGAAAGTGAGTGTGGGAGGAAAGGCTGTCCAAAATATCTTATTGCTGCCCACTTACTAATGGCGCACCAACCACAAATGCGCCATTAGTAATCCATGTTACTAATGACGCACCCCCTGGTGGTGCGCCATTAGTAGTTTTGCAAAAAAACATACTAATGGCGCACTCCGCCACGGTGCGCCATTACTAGTTTAAACTAGTAATGGCGCGCCGCGTGTGAGTGCGCCATTAGTAGTTTTGCAAAAAAAGGAATAAAAAAAAATAGCATTAGTGGCGCACTTTCTGGCAGGTGCGCCATTACTAGTTACAACTAGTAATGGCGCACTTCCTATGGATGCGCCATTAGTATGTTTGGACAGGCGCACTAGTTCAAAAAATTTTTTGATACTAATGGCGCACCGTGGGCATGGTGCGCCATTAGTAGTTTCAACTCTAATGGCGCATCAGAAGATGGTGCGCCATTAGTATATACTTGCATCATTAGTGTCAATCCCATCTATAACCCTTTTTCTAGTAGTGCTAATACAAATGGATGGTGGGAGTATGTTGAGATAGCTTGAAATTGATGCTTCCAAATATGCATGCTTCCTAAACATCGTAGATGTGCTTCTTCAATCTACGTAGCTCGAGTTAGTAATCATCATTATGCTTGCAAAATTAGTTTTCTAACTGAAAATACTTCGTTCTTATACAGTCATGTTTATGATTATATTAACAAGAGTCTATGTTAACATTAGCTAACATTTCTATATCTTAGTTTATTCATGAAGCACAACGCTGTGTGCATCTGATCTGGTTAGCAATCAATTTGTTATGCTTCCGATTTATTCCATGACTTTTCTTCAAGCCATTGTAAGTCTCTACCACTTTTATCGCACAAAAATATTTTTCTTTTACCATTATCAGATACTGTTGTGTGCTTCAATCATTATTGGGTGTTGCTTCAATACGTAATCTTATCGTACAAACACTTTGCTTCTTTTAGTAATTTTTTATGGCAATGGTGTAGTTTGTGCTTCATTTCTTTCTCACTTAATGCTTCCATTGTTCAGATACTTCGTCGTACCAAGTTCCGGTTGTGCTTCTCTATTTTATTGTGTTGAGTACGAGCTGAAATCAACCAAGTACTGCCCTAATTGTTGGTTGTAGTGGAAACCTATTTAACATAGCAAATAAAATGGAAGATGCATTGTTCATGGTAGAAGATTATACTTGTTATTATTATTTTTAATAGAAGTTACATCAATTAAGAAAAGCTATATTTGGCATCAAAGTTTCGTCATCTCTAGTTCCATATATATTTTGCATCTTGACAACCTCCTATTATCAGACAAAATTTAGTTATACAAGGTGCGGTCCATTATGGTCTTAATAAGTGAAAAGGTGGAGATTGTCGCTAGAAGCGAGGCGGGTGAAATCTTTATATTTTTTCCCTCAAAATCCTAGCAAACTGTTATGCAACTCTCAACAAATGAACCAAATTTTGTGCACATGTAAGATGATAATTATTTTTCATAATTTATCCGTTATTTTTCTCGATCTACTAAAAACTCCTAACGAGGAGGACAAATTGTTGTCAGTATGAATCCCTACATTATTCCTATTTAGGTTGATGCACCAAAAATACTGACAACCATTGCTAGAGATGATAGTAATCGTTGTTGGAATGATCTCGGCTAGACCTAGACAAGAAAGGTAGCCAAGGGACAAGTGAAACGTGATAAAGGACTAGAGCGAAGCAACAAATATTATAGGTACAAAGCATTACCACGGTCTCATGTGACAACTCCGGACGTCATTGTCCTTTTTTCTACAATATAGGATCAATGGGCCCCTAACTTTGAATTAAAAATGCCATCAACGGCTAGGAATTACAACCAGCCATGATGGCATAACGATACAAGGTAGTTGACTAGATAGCTTATGAGACAATGCAAACTATAAGAAAACAAGGTAAGGATAAGCACTACTTGCCAATGTCAATGCTCAACACACTCAGACACGGCAAGCAACCAAGAAGATGAAGCAAATGAGGATCAGCCTACGACCACACGCAAAATCGTTCATGCATGTTGCTCTTTGTATACCAAGCCTCTTAGTTTGAGTACACGATGATGATACCTCGCGAGATGGAGTCATGATTTTGACTTGACTGGGGACAAGAATATAACCATCGGCACCGTGCAAGAGACAAACGTTTTACAATAAGCCGTTCGACGTCGTGATAGCCTACAGTGTGACTCGTGGAGCACCGTTGTACTCATAATCTCATGTGACACCAGCGCTGATTTCACTTTGTCATGTTGCGCTAGCAAACCAAGCCTAGTACTTCTGGGCACATGACTAAAAAGATTGGTCCTCGCGTCGCTGCTAGTCATCATAAGGGAACCTTCCCTTTCTTGTAGAACCTCGTTGCCGCCGAAAGATGTGGCTTGTATAAGCTAGAATCGTGGACAGAGGCAGCGGGGACGTTCATCGTGT
>NC_041389.1:705213175-705217143 GCF_002162155.2 Triticum dicoccoides | reverse complement strand
GCTTGGTGGATAACATGCCCAATAGCTTCCTCGGTTGTGTACCTTTGGTGGGTTGCCACTCCTGACCTTCCTATTAGGAATATAGAGGTGGAATTCTGTGCAGCCTCCGGGACATCGAATCTGGCCGACGTGTTGGTTGACGCGTGCCAGACTTCTATCTCTTCTGGTGTGGGGGGGCTCACGGTGGGGGATGCTCTCCCCTTGCTGCTACACTGTGTGGCAACGTACGATGATTCTCCAGGTACGTCGGGCTTAGTGTTGGCCCGATCTAGGCCTGCAGAGGGCCCGTGGTGCTCCTTTGCAGGCGGAAGCTGCTTGGGGCCTAGACAGTGGATCCGCACATAGCGGAGCTAAGGCCCCAACGAGCTTGGTTGGGTTTGTGGCGTTGTGGCTTGCCTGAGCCCTCATTGTAGTGGTGGTGGTGGTGGTGCTAATAGCACGATGCAAGCAGTCCACCATGGCGATGTGGTGGTCATGTTGCCGTTTTGTCCATTTTGATTTGGTTCACCGCTATTGAATTCAGTTCACACAAGCTTGGCTCCTACCCAAGGTAAAAGGTGACGAGGCATTAGGTTCTGGTCGAAAGCCTTGTTCTTCCATGTGGGTCGTTGCCGGTGATGCTCCAAGGATGTATCATCCAAGAGTATTTCGTCAAATTGGGTTGGGGCCAGTCGCGCCAAATTGGCATTTGAGGATATGACCTAGCTGAACCTATCAAAGTGCGGTGTGGCAGTTGTGCAAGTGTGGACAAAACAATTGATCGATGGGTCAATGTCAGTTATAGTGTCGTCATCGAATGAGGCTTCTCTTGTTGACGACATCTCGAAAGATCTTGCTTACGATCTCTTCGGGACGAGGTCAGTTAAGGTGCCGGCGGTCTATATCCGTTGGCACCAACAATTGTATTTTTTTTTCATTTGTTTTTCATTGGTTTTCATTATAAAAGTCAATTATGTATTTTTCCTTTTCTTATCTTAATGTCACTGATTTATAATTAATTGATCAGACTAGAAAATTGTGTCTGTAAAAAGCACCTAGCAAATGGTTGAAATATGGCTAGATAAGTAAGGTCAACAGTTTGCGGTGAGATTCCATATTATACTCCCCGTATGGGGGTATGACTCGTTTTGGGGGTTTAGTAGCACAGCCAAAACATGCTGGTCTTGTGTCACTACCATACCTGCAGCAGCTTGATGAAATGTTTGCTCTCGAGCACGGCCTGCCAGCTCCAGCACACAACAGTTTGCCGCTAATGAATTCACTGCTATTGAATTCAGTTCAGAACAGTTTGGCTCCTCCCCAAGGTCAAAGGTGTCTGAGGCATCTCTACTCCTAATGGAGCAGTTGGTAGTCTCGCTTCCAGGTTTTTTAATTTCGTCCCACCTATCATGGTTTTTTTTGGTACCTCCTCCCACCTTTACTGGTTTTTTTCGTCCCCTCCCCCCACTTCATCTGTTTATTTTCGCTTCACCCTCTCACACACTGAAAAAAATTGAATGGATCAGAACTTTCCATATTGACACAAATTATTTAGTAATGTCTTTATGTAAAAGAATCAATCACAATCAATCTCTAAAGATCAAATATAAATTAATTAATCTTCATAACATTTGTTTCCTTCCGAATCAGGTCCATAACTTTCCTTCCTTGTTTGGGCAGAAACTGTTTGGTAGCAGAGATTAGGAAGCTTCCTATGAGCGTAGTAATATGAAGTATTCTTTTTCTTGATGATTCGTTTCCATGCATGATGATAGTAAATTAGGCCAACATTCACCACTATTTATCAACGTCATCAATCGTGTCCATTCCTACCAGTTTTAAGGGAATCCACTCGCTACGTCTTTTTTAAGGGGATCCGCTCGCTACATCGTTGTGGCACGTTATTTTCACAAGCAATTCCCCTAAAAAAACACAGCGCCCCACCTCGACTTCCCTACCTGGCCGCCGCCGCCGCCGCCCACCGATCTCGCTGCCTCCCGGCGATCCCCTCCTCCCTCCCGCAGCTCGAACGACCCACTATTTTTGCCACGAGTACCGCCTGCCTCTTCGCCCATGCGTCGCCCCTCGTCTTTACCATAGCCACGAGCACCATCCGAGGCGGAGCCGTGGCGCCTCCACAGATGCGGCGGAGACACCATATCCAGTGGAGACGGCGGTGTAAATCTTCTCCCACTCTGCTCCTTCCCCTGGTTACCGGCCTGCTCCACCTCCCCTCTGCTTCGTGTGGATCTGCTCATGTGCAGCAGTAAACTTTATTTAGGTAGAACTATTCTTCTAGGCCTTTTTTTGTTACTTACAAATTAACTTTTTGAGCCAATGCTTACGGCACGAAGTATTACCTAGAGTTCCTTAATCAATCTGCTTGTCCATCGTTTCATTTGGTTCAATTACTACCAGCAAGAACGCATTGTGAAACCGTTAGCTTATGAATGTGTGCTCTTCCTGCATGAAGTATGGGAGGTTTTTTTTTGTCCCACCTTCCATGGTTTTTTTTGGTACCTCCTCCCACCTTCGCTGGGTTTTTCCGTAGATTTTTTTCGTCCCCTCCCCCTACTTCATCGGTTTATTTTCGCGTCACCCTCGCACACAACGAAAGAAATCTGAACAGATCATAACTTTCCATACTGGCGCAAGTTATTTAGTAATGTAGAATCAATCACGAACAATCTCTAAAGATCAAATCTAAATTAATTAACCTTACCTTAAATCGCTCAATCACATTAATTAGAAAACAAATAATTGATTTTTAGAAAAAATCGCTCAATCACATTAACCTTACCTTAACTCATGGATGGTAATCAATCTCCAAACAAAGGAAACAATACATCGAGGGAGCGGTAAATAAACTCCCTTTCTTATGACATGTATATGATCTTCCCTTCCCTCTCCGTTGTCGAGCGTTCTTGATTCTCGAGGCCCATGCTTGGGCTAGTCACTGGGTCGTGACGGTGCCGGAGGACGAGAACGGCGAGGCCGGGTGCCGCGGCACCGCATTGGCCGCGGCCGGTGAAGGGGGCGAAGAAGGGCGGCTTCCCTGGCCCTGGGAGTTGGTGCGGTGGAAGCGGCACTTGAAGGATCCGGCGTGGGTGGCCGGCGCGTAGACGCACTTGGAAGCGGGCCACATCCTCCGCGTATTTTTGGAGCTGTGGCTAGCCGATTTACATGAAATTAATTCACTCAGTTGTGGTGGCAAATATAATACACATAATCCATATTGTTATGCACTAGCGTGTGTGTGAAATAGATTGATTATGGTCTCGTACCCAATAATATGGATATGTGTGTGTGTGTTAGAGAGAGAGGGGGGAGAGAGAGTGAGGAAAAGGGAGGCAGAGAGTGTGTGTGGGAGGATGTGATGGTAAAAAAGATCGTCAATGTCACTTGATATGTATGAGAATATTAGTATTGAACTATTAAAGTTAATGTGGCCCCGTTGCAACGCACGAGCGTTCTTCTAGTAAGGTTCTAGGATGAAAGCCTTGTTCTTCGACTGGACGCCCCATGATGGCATTGTCGAGGAGTACTTTGTCACATTGGGCCAAGGCTGGTCGGAGCGAAGTGGCATTTGTGGTTGTTAGAGCATGTCTAACAGAGCCTCAAACTGGTCAAACCCTCAAAATAACTATCGTTTGTGGGTTGAGCTGAAAAAAGGGCGCAGATCAGAACCCTCAAATCTTTAAACCCTCAAATTTTTTTCAGGTCGAGCCCTCAAGTTCGAGGCCAACCTGCAGCAGTGAGGGTTTGTGCCAATTTCCCAGGCTGAACACTCACTAGGTCAACGTCCACGCGGGAGGGAAATTCCCCCCACCTTCCTCCCTCCTCCTCCACCTGACCTCAACCCGCCGGCACCGGCATCGCCGATTCAGCCGCCACCGCCGCCGCCCCGCCTCCCCGCCGCGTCGCCACCGCCCCCCGCCGCCCCACCGTGCCCCGTTTTGGTCGATGCCGCGCCACCCCGCCGCCCGATT
>NC_041389.1:705168118-705212694 GCF_002162155.2 Triticum dicoccoides | reverse complement strand
CGCCCCCCTCGACTCTGGCTTCGCCCGAGCTCGCCTTCGCCAGAGCCACTCGGTAAGTCATTTTCCTTTTTTTTTGTTTCTTTTCCGTTGTTTAATTGTTGTCTAATTGCTTGTTTAATTTGTTGACAATAGATGGAGATGTCGGATTTTTCCGATTGGTCGTCTTCGGATGATTCGGACATCGAGGAGCTACTAGAAGACGATGACACGGAGATGATGGTCGCCATTCTCGCTGTGAAAGATGTTGAGGATCGCAACAAGCTGCTGGATCAGAGGAAGGGGTCGCAGATAGGGCGCCTTTGTATCGAGAGGAACCGCGCACTCGGCCACGAGCAACTCATGCAAGACTACTTTGCAGAGGTACCGACTGTTGGGGAACGTAGTAATTTCAAAAACATTCCTACGTACACGCAAGATCATGGTGATGACATAGCAACGAGAGGGGAGAGTGTTGTCCACGTACCCTCGTAGACCGTAAGAGGAAGCGTTATGACAACGTTGTTGATGTAGTCATACGTCTTCATGATCCGACCGATCCAAGTACCGAACGTACGGCACCTCCGAGTTCAGCACACGTTCAGCTCGATGACGATCCCCGGCTCCGATCCAGCAAAGCTTCGGGGATGAGTTCCGTCAGCACGACGGCGTGGTGACGATGATGATGTTCTACCGGTGCAGGGCTTCGCCTAAACTCCGCGACGATATGGCCGAGGTGGAATATGGTGGAAGGGGGCACCGCACACGGCTAAGGAACAATCCGTAGATCAACTTGTGTGTCCTGGGGTGCCCCCTTGCCCCCGTATATAAAGGAGGGAGGGGGGAGGCCGGCCGGCCCTTGTGGGTGCGCCAAGGAGGAGGAGTCCTCCTCCTAGTAGGAGTAGAACTCCCCCTTTCCTACTCCTACTAGGAGGGGGAAGGAAGGGGAAGAGGGGGGAAGGAAAGAGGGGGGCGCCCCCCCCCCCCCTTCCTAGTCCAATTCGGACCAGAGGGAGAGGGGGGCGCGGCCCACCCTGTCCGCCCCTCTCTCTTTCCACCAAGGCCCTTGTGGCCCATTATCTCTCCCCGGGGGGTTCCGGTAACCCTCCGGCACTCCGGTTTTCTCCGACAACGTCCGGAACACTTCTGGTGTCCGAATATAGTCGTCCAATATATCAATCTTTATGTCTCGACCATTTCGAGACTCCTCGTCATGTCCGTGATCACATCTGGGACTACGAACAAACTTCGGTACATCAAAACTTATAAACTCATAATAAAACTGTCATCGTAACTTTAAGCGTGCGGACCCTACGGGTTCGAGAACTATGTAGACATGACCTAGAACTATTCTCGGTCAATAACCAATAGCGGAACCTGGATGCCCATATTGGTTCCTACATATTCTACGAAGATCTTTATCGGTCAAACCGCATAACAACATATGTTGTTCCCTTTGTCATCGGTATGTTACTTGCCCAAGATTTGATCGTCGGTATTCAATACCTAGTTCAATCTCGTTACCGGCAAGTCTCTTTACTCGTTACGTAATGCATCATCCCGTAACCAACTCATTGGTCACATTGCTTGCAAGGCATATAGTGATGTGCATTACCGAGAGGGCCCAGAGATACCTCTCCGACAATCGGAGTGACAAAACCTAATCTCGAAATACGCCAACTCAACATGTACCTTCGGAGACACCTGTAGTACTCCTTTATAATCACCCAATTACGTTGTGACGTTTGATAGTACCCAAAGTGTTCCTCCGGTAAACGGGAGTTGCATAATCTCATAGTTACAGGAACATGTATAAGTCATGAAGAAAGCAATAGCAATATACTAAACGATCAAGTGCTAGGCTAACGGAATGGGTCATGTCAATCACATCATTCTCCTAATGATGTGATCCCATTAATCAAATGACAACACATGTCTATGGTTAGGAAACATAACCATCTTTGATTAATGAGCTAGTCAAGTAGAGGCATACTAGTGACTATATGTTTGTCTATGTATTCACACATGTATCATGTTTCCGGTTAATACAATTCTAGCATGAATAATAAACATTTATCATGATATGAGGAAATAAATAATAACTTTATTATTGCCTCTAGGGCATATTTCCTTCACCGACATACTCACCTCGCCTCTTCCGTAGAAGGTATCGCATGTTCCGTACTTTGTTTGAGAGAATCGTCAAAGATTGCGAGGCCAACTCGCATTATTTCGCGCGCCGTAGAAATGTTGCCGGTGCCAGGGGATTTAGTGCATACCAGAAAATATCGGCTGCAATGCGGGTGCTCGCGTATGACATACCCGCGGACTACTGTGACGAGTATCTTCGCATTGGCCAAGATACTACCACCGAGTCCGTGCGTAGGTTTGCCAAGATGGTCATCCGGTTGTATGGTGATTGGTATCTTCGTGCTCCCAATGAGGAAGATACAAAGAGGTTGATGGAGACAAATGAAAAAAGGGAATGGCCGGGCATGCTTGGTAGTCTAGATTGCATGCACTGGAAGTGGAAAAAATTCCCAAAGGCATGGCATGGAATGTATTGCGGTAAAACCATGATCCTACCATTGTTCTTGAGGCCATGGCATGGCAAGACTTATGGATTTGGCATGCATATTTTGGTTTGCCGGGAACACTCAATGACATCAATGTGCTTCAAAGGACCCCTTTATTGCAAGACTAGCTTCAGGTGATGCTCCAACTTGCAATTACAAGGTCACGGACAATGAGTACACAATGGGATACTATCTCACCGATGGCATTTATCCTGAGTGGGCAACACTTGTGAAGTCCATTAAAGAGAAGAGAGGGATGCCCTTATCCTAGAAAGAAGCTAATTTCACGAGGGCACAAGAATCAGCCTTCAAAGACGTTGAGAGAGCTTTCAGTGTTTTGCAAGCAAGATTTTACATTGTTCAGGGTCCAGCTCGTTTTTGGGACAAGAAAACCCTTGTGAACATCATGAAGTGTTGTGTTATTCTACACAACATGATACTCGGGGATGAGAGGGGGTTAAACTTGCCATGTTTCTATGATAATGTTGGTACCCGAGTGCAACCGGAGAGGAACCCCGATCGCATTCAAGCTTTTCTTCAAACACATCGGGATACTGAAAATGCCAACACTCATACCCTGCTCCGCAATGATCTGGTCGAGCACCACTGGCAGCTGCTTGGCCGTCGCCAATGATGGCCTATTTGATTCAAACATGTCCTATTTCATTCCATGTCCTAACAAACATTGTTGCAAGGGATATTTGTTTTACTTTTCTATGTACTATTTGATTCAAACATTGTTGTACTAAGTAGAATGATTGTTGTGAGTTTTAAACAATTATTTGATGTTGTAATGATAAGTAGAATAATGATTTGTTGTTGATTATTGTTATGTTTGTTGTACGGAATTTGGTTGAAATACTTGCTATCCAGTTTTGAGGGTTTGAAGGCCGGAGCGTAGATCAGTGGCTCAAACCAACCCTCAAAACAAGAATATTCTGTTCTGAGGGTTGGTTTGAGGGCATTGATCTGGGCCAGCGATTTTCGGCCTTCAAAACGACAATTTCTCAACCCTCAAACTGATTTTGAAGGTTAAGTTTATGAGGGTTCTGTTAGACACGCTCTTAGCTGGCCAAACCTACCCAAGTTCAGTGGGGGTCGTGCAAGTGTTTGCGCAAAAAATAAATTGATCAAGGGTTGTCAATGCCATGACGGCGACATCCTCAGACGTCGTTTCTCTTCTTTACAACCTCTCCAAAGATCTTGCTTATGATCCCTTCGGGATGAGGTCACGTTCGGTGGTGCTGATGGTGGAGGTGTGCATACGTACGTTGGCGCTAGCAGTTGTTGTTCTTCTTTTTCCTTCTTTTCCACTGGTTCTCCATTGAATTTAAACCAATCAATCATGTATCTTTGCCTTTTCCCATCTTAATGTCACTGGATTATAATTTAGTCTAGAAAATTATGTCCATAAAAGCATGGTTAAATAGTACAGCTAGCTGCTGACTATATTACATTGCCACCTCATATATAGCCAAGTTTATAGCCGGCAACTGCAAAAGTTGCATAATGTACTACTTTGTTAATACATGGCCCACCTTCCTCTCTCACAAATTGTCTTGAAGCGCGTGCTGCGACCAACTGTTAATCAATAGCATGTTTCCTTTCTTTCCTCTTCTCTCTTATTCAACTCATCAAAATATAGTGTCTTACATTTCGCCTAAATCATTTTATTGTACTTGCTCTAATCGCTAGATAAGTAAGGTTACTAGTTTGCGTCCAGATTATAATCCTCATATATGGGTATAACTCATTCGGGGGGTTTAGCGGTGTTGACGCCTGATTTTGGCAAGATACAGAGTGAAAGGGTTTTCAGCATGAAAAGTTTCACATCACCGAGTGGAACAACTTTGATGTTTAGGTTATCATCGTCCGACTCCATCTTAGGGGCCGAAATTATATTCCGAGTGGTAGAATTCAATATTCCGAGTGGTTTTTGGCCGATCATGCCTTCAAGACGACCTCGGATGAAGGAGTATTCTAAAGGAATTGTCTTTGTCTCGTTGAAGCAATCAATTTTGAAATATAAATCATCTTAATCCGAGTTTTTATGCAAAAGTTACAATCAATACAGACCAGCCCTACCAAAGACCAAAATATTACGCTCAACACCAGACACATGTTAATGAGTGTCTGATACAATGTGTGAGCAATTCGGCCTTCTGGATGGCCTTGAATAGAAAAACCTTCAACATGAAAAAGTTTTGTCTCGTCGAGCCGATCGATTTTCATATACAATTTGTCTCAATCCGAGGTCATATGCAACCTGGAGAGGCAAATCAAGATCAGGCTGTCTTTTCAGTCGGGAAATCCAAGTGGAAAGTTTTACCATCCGAGTGAAAACTTACCGATCGAGTAAAAGGTTGAGTGAAAACCTACCGATCGAGTAAAAGGTCGAGTGAAAACCTACCGATCGAGTAAAAGGTCGAGTGAAAACCTACCGATCGAGTAAAAGGTCGTGAAAACCTACCGATCGAGTAAAAAGGTCGAGTGAAAACCTAACGATTGAGTAAAAGGTCGAGTGAAAACCTACCGATCGAGTAAAAGGTCGAGTGAAAACCTACCGATCGAGTAAAAGTTCGTGAAAACCTACCGATCGAGTAAAAGGTCGAGTGAAGACTTATCGATCGAGTAAAAGATTGTTTTCCGAGTGAAAAAGTCCAGCCGGATGGTCCGAGTGAAAGTCTCTAATATCCCAGTGGATGAGCCCGAATCCGAGTGAAACTGAACATGTGCCCGAAAGTTTATCAAGATGACCTCGGATGAAGAAGTGTTCAATACAGAAGTTATGCATATCATCAAGACGGTAAACTTGGGTTTTAGAGTCATCATCATCAAAGATAGTATATGGCCTACAAGTTCACTACGAGACTCGGATAATCCAGTCTACTGCAAGACCGAGTCCGACTGGAAGGTAAAGATGACCTCGAAGAGTATTCAAGATGGCCTTATTTGAAAAAGTAATCAACATGAGAGTTGTTCGTATCATCGAGGCGCACAAGTTTGATATTTGGGCCATCTTAATCGGAGATCATATGCAAGCCCGGCGGCCCGCGCAAGAAGGAAGACAGAGTTTGGGCCAGATTCAGACTGAATCCGAATTGGAATAGAACTAGGACTCTAGGACGCGAATTGATGTAATTTTTCTTGTAAGGAAAGCCTAGATGAATCCTTTACTTGTACGGGAAGTCCAGCCGCCTCTTATATATGTTGGGGGTGACGGCCGATTGAACAACACACAATTGAACAAATCAATATACTACTTTTTCATCTACGTTTTACCTCTCCACCGTTTTCTCTCTCGTTCTTCGCTGTTCTTCGTGTTTGAGAGCTGCGAATCTCGGGGCTCTAGGGGCGAGCGAATCGACCTAGGGCAGCCCATAGCCACCGCACTCCCTGACGGGGTCCCTCCCGGGGGTGTGGGGTTTTCGGGTCTGCAAAAGCGCCCGTCGACTGTCTTGCGTATCACGCTGTCGGTCGGGTCTCCTTCGACGTGAGCTACGGTGCATCACCCCCGGCGTCGAGGGTACACGTGACGTGTTCGTGTGTCAACAAGCGGCACGTCCAGAACCTACTCAGCCTCTCGCCTCCCGCCCCTGTAGCAGTTTGATGAACTGCTTGCTCTCGATCACTGCGCGCCAGCTTCGGCAGACAAGCTTGAGATGCATAAGGTCGCCTTGTGGCGGCGGACAACACGTCAGGGCCACGCACAAGGCCCGTGTCGCCGCCGGCGAGAAGAGGATGTCCTCGTGCGGCCGGCCGGGGGGGATAACACTTTCCTCGTAGAGCATGGGCGGCCACACGCGGTTGCTGTAGGACAGGCGCGTCATGTTGCCGGTCGCTCGTGTGTACGCTGCGAAGGAGCAGTCTACCAACCGCTCGTACTTTTTCATAACAATACTATGTGGCGGGCGCCGTCCATGGCAGCGAACGGACTGGCGGTGCCAGACAGTATGAACTCAGCGACCTCCGGCGATGCCATGTCCGGGTCTATGCGGCAGCGCAACTCCCACATCCCCGTCTCGTGGTCGTGCAGTACCCACACGTCGTATGGCAGGTGCCCGCGGCTGATGTTGTCAATGATGGGGTGGAAGAAGCACATGCGTCCATCGAGCTCAGTCAGGCGATAATCGCCAAGGTAGTCGACACGGGGAGGCAGCGGCACTATCCCGAACGTCTCGTCGGCGAGGGAGAAGGAGATGATGAGCCCCCGGCGCGTCACCCTCCAGTGTGAGTCCTTCGGCTTCTGCTTCTGTGCCATCCAGTGCACGTGGTCCTGCACGAACACGCTCGGCTCGTACTCGCTCAGCCAGCCTGGCGGCTCTGTTGCCTCGATCACCGCCGGTGCTCGCCAGAACCCCTCGTCGTCCAGAACGTAGACCTGGACGAGGACGCGGGCCTTGTCTCCACGGTAGTATATGCGCACCACCTTGTGCTTTCAGCCGCGGGCGTCGTGGCCGAGCCCAAAGCTCTCGTAGCGCCGCTGCTCTGGGTGACGGCGGCCCGCCATCCAGTGGCACTGTGGGAGCAGCGTGATGTGGCCGGTGGAGGGGTTGTACACACAGCGTGACTCATCGCTGGGACCGCTGGCTACGAGGACGAGCCCGCGGCAGTGCTGCGTGATGATGGTGGGGTAGCAAAGCGGCATGGCGATCCGCGGCAGCGGCACGACGCCATAGCCGGCCCGGGCAGGCGACCACGCGTGCGCCCTGATTGCTTTCTTGTTGGCGGTCCATGAGGTCTCAGAAGTAAAGAACTTGGGGCCACCGTGCCGGTTGGCGGCGTGGCGGTGGCGGTCGACGAAGTCGTCGGAGGAGAGCGCGGCCGCCCAGGATCGTGAGAGGCCGCGGCACCCGAGGACTAAGCTGGCCGGCAGCCGCGTGAAGATGTCTTCGATGATGTCGTCTGGGAGGACCGGACATGGAGGCTCCATGGCGTCCGCGGTTGCGAGCGAGAGATGGCGAACGGCGGCGGCACGTGTATGTAAGTTGTAGCCTTGTAGGTTGCCCTCGCTTCACCTTATGCAGTGGAAAAAAAAGAATCAGTGCGGGCCACGTAACCTGCTGCACCACGTAACCTACTTGGGCTTACTTGGGTTTGTCTGCCCAGATGTTTGTATGGTACGTTTCCGCCTTATAGAGAGCAATGCTCCACGTCAATGATGAAAAATCCGCTTGATGCAGCAAATAGTTATCAAAACGCACAGGGTCATGCGCACTGGTCTGGCCCATTTTTGTCAAAACACAAAGGTTGAAAATGTTCAATCTCTTCTTAAACAATTGTTCGCTTTTTTCAGAAAATATTCACAATTTAATATTTTGAACATAATTTTCAAAAAATCACACTTTTAAAATTGATTGCCTTTACCAAAGAATGTTATTTTCGTTTCTGTTTTCCAAAAATCAAAAAATTCAAAAAGTATTTGCAAATTTGGAAAGTGTTCGCATATGTTAGAAAATGTTCTCAATTCTGGAAAATTGTTCGCATTTACGATAAGAAGTTCACAATATTGAATATGTTCTTTTTTAAAAAGTTGTTGACATATTTTAACAATGAAAGTTTCAAAAACTCTTTTGCACTTAAAAAACTTCATGATTTTAAACTTGTTTTTTTCTTCAAAAAATCTTTGGAATTTATGAAAATTGTTCGTACTTTAAAAAAATCGTGTTGCATCCGTGAAAGCCCCGGTTGTTAGGTCATAATACCGCATCCAATGCGCTGCAGAACCCTGGTGCGGCTACCCGCATCGACACGACGATCATCCCGTCGTCTATCACCTGCTAGTGGCTTCACAAAATACTCGCAAGCCGTCGCCGGTGGTGATTGGACTTCTAGGTAGGGCATGACAATCCTGTGCCAGACTTTGTTTTCAAGGTCAAACGCCATGATCCAGGCATGATGCATGTTGGGCTCAATCCATGCGTTTACGTGGTACGGGGCGACCAGGAAATAGGCCACCCCCTCGACGACGGCAACCTCTCTGTTGTAAGTCCACGACGGTTGTGGCAATACCACGTTGAAGGGTGGGCTCCATGTCTCCCTCTAGCTCTGCTCCTAGCCATTGCCGTCGAGGGTGAGGATCTTGTATATATGCCACCGCGTGCTTAATTGAGTTTGTGATGGCGAACACCTTGTACTCTCCCGTGAAGGACGCACACCCAAGCATGCGCAAAGTAAACATGTGGTCTGATGACGGCGGGGAGGGCAAGAGTTTGACTGCACCGGTGGCGGGGTCAATCAGGCAGAGCCGCCCGTCCTTGCCAACGACGCACACTGCTCGGTCAGGACTAACTGCAAGCGCCTCATGCGGTGCCGGCGAGCCATGGTGTGGGCCGGTGGCGTCAATGCTTACTCGCCTGAGGACATCGCCGGACTCTATGTGCAAGACGCTGACGACGAGATTGTTAAGGCCGTCATGGCACACGCCGACTACAATGCACGGGTCAGGTTGGGCGGCATCGATGAAGTCCAGATGGCATAGCAGGGAGTGCCAGGAGGTGCAGACGGCGCGGAAGCGGCAGATCGACTTGGCAGGGAGGCGCAGCAGGATGTCGTAGAGCAGGTCCAGCGGCAGGAGGCCGTCGTTGGCTGTGCCGTCAACCGGAGGACCAGGAGCGGAGCTGGATCGCCGGATTGGTGGGTGAAGCGTGGACGCCATCGTCGTCGTAGCTGACAAAAACTTGTTCAATCTCGTCCGATGGAATTAGCTGGATTTCTCTCGCCCCATCTTCCATCAGATCATAATACTGTTCCCTCAACAAAAAAAATATCATGAGACGGTTCCACAGGACCAAAACACAAAGGAAGCCTAGCTAGCTGTTGACGATATTGTCTACTCCCTCCGTCGGGTGTACATCTAGTTTCAAATTTATCCACAAAAGAGTGTACTTCTATCTTCCCAACACATTTTAAAGTGAGAAAAAATACTTCTCTCTCATCACACGGTAATCGAGACCAATAGCAATCTACACATAATTTTCTTAATTTCTACATGCACTTAGCTCATTGGGGGTTGGATAATTAAAGAGGAGAGAGATAGTGGCTTGCATCTTTTCAATGATTTTTTACTCAACTCCATAATTTGTCTTACTCCCTCCGTCTAGGTGAGTAAGTCATTTTAGGTTGTGAACTGTGACCAAGGAGGAGGGAAAAACAAGAAAACTTAATGTTCATTTGCTAATTAATAGCATTGCATGCAATGAACTAACCACTGCATGCTGTGTTTGGTAGTCTCAAGTCATTAAAAACATGCACACCTTACTTCTCTTATTGGTTGATATGTCAAGAAACAATAAACGAGATAGAATTTAATGCACCGCGCCTAAGTATTTTGGGATTATTTGGTTTTCGTAAGGTGACTTACACACCTAAACGGAGGGAGTACAATTTTTAGATGTAAACTCTTCACCGGACGGAAGGAGTAAGCATGGGGATAATCAATCTCGATGTACCGAGTAGTTAGCTGTCACGTTAGATTTGTTTTTTCTTTGCGTTAGTTGCCTCGGACGTGCCTTGCATGCGTACGTAGCATGAACTAAACCGACGGACCAGGGGCAGGGAGTGCGAGGAGCCGCCGTTGGTGGTGGCGTTGACCGGAGGACCAGGAGCCTGATCGACGCTTGTCTCCGTAGCGCCGGCCGGGTAGTCTTTTTTTTAGGGTTAATGCCGCTTTATTTATCTAAAAAGAGTCTGGGATCTCCGCAGAGACTACATCAAGAACAAAGTCTGGTGGCACCATGAGCCACACCTTACACCGTTCCTCTCCGACCCCTACTCGAGCGAGTTTATGAGCGCATAGTTCGCCCATCGACCTATCCAAGACACTTTTACTTCCTGAAACAAGCTGAACATTGCTTTGATCTCCTCCACTGTTGGCTCTGCAGCAGCCAAGTTCTTTTCCCTTCCCTGAAGCATCAACGCCACTGTCTTGTTGTCAGTCTCCAAGTGCAGCTTCTGTACGTTGATACCGGCCGCTAGTTGGACCGCCCTTTTGCATGCTAGTATCTCCACCATCTCCGGCTTCGTCGCATGATGATAGACATAACATGCAGCCGCACGGAAGTCCCCCGCATGGCCTCTCAGGATCACTCCTCCGCCTCCCTTGTCTCCATGTTTTGAGACAGCACCATCTGAATTCGCTTTAACCCAGCCCTCTGCCGGCGCTGTCCACTTCTGAATTTCCTTCTTCGCCACGGTCGGGGCCTCCTTCTTGTGTATCTGGAACCATTCTGTCATGTACGCACTGAAAGATATGAAGCGTTCCTACTCCATCGAGGGAGCCGCGTGGTAGTTTATATTGATGCGTGGCCGAAGCCTGGCTTGACGTACAAGGTTATGACAGAAAGAGTTTGGGTAGAATACAAGAGAAGGAAGGAGGTTGAGATTACAACTCTATATTCTAACACCCTCCCTTAATCTCAACTAACCTAAGTTAAGATTACTCTTGAATTCTTCAAATGGTCTTGCTGGGAGTGCTTTTGTAAAACCGTCAGCCACTTGATCCTTAGAAGGAATAAATCGAATCTCAAGTTTCCTTGCCGCAACCCTTTCTCGTACAAAGTGAAAATCAATTTCTATGTGCTTTGTCCTGGCATGGAACACTGGATTTGCAGACAGATATGTTGCTCCCAAATTATCACACCATAAACATGAGATACGATTCTTCTTGATTCCCAATTCCTCAAGAAGTGATTCAACCCAAATGATCTCAGCAGTTGCATTAGCCAAAGACTTGTATTCAGCTTCTGTACTTGAGCGTGACACAGTAGCTTGCTTTCTAGCACTCCAGGAGATAAGATTAGATCCAAAGAACACTGCAAAACCTCCAGTTGATCTTCTGTCATCACTACATCCTGCCCAGTCAGCATCAGAGAATGCACTCACAAGAGAAGAATTAGACCGTTTGAAATGAAGTCCTATTCCCATAGTATGTTTCACATATCTCACAATCCTCTTGACAGCTGACTAATGTGCAGAAGTAGGTGCATGAAGATATTGACAAACCTTGTTGACAGCAAATGAGATATCTGGACGTGTGAGAGTTAAATATTGTAGTGCTCCCACAGTACTCCTATACCTTGTACTCTCCTCCTCTTGAAGTGGCTCACCCTCATATGCTGAGGGACTTTCTGAGGAGGATAAAGGTGTAGACATTGGCTTGCAATTTTTCATCCCCATGCGAGACAGAAGCTCAAGAATATATTTTTCTTGATTTAACACAATACCGTCTTCAGTTTTCTTGACTTCAATACCCAAGAAGAAATGCAAATCACCTAGGTCCTTCAAGGCAAACTCTAAGCTCAAATCATGCAAAAGAGCATTAGTAGCATTTTGTGAAGAACTTGCAACTATGATATCATCAACATATATAAGCACAAAAATGACTACTCCTGCCTTGTTATAAATAAACAAGGATGTGTCAGCCTTGGAAGCAACAAAGCCAAGATATTTTAACTGTGAGCTCAGTCTGGAATACCATGCTCTGGGTGCTTGCTTTAGACCATAGAGTGCTTTATCAAGCTTGCAGACATACTGTGGCAATTTCTTATTCTCATACCCAGGTGGTTGTCTCATAAACACTTCCTCTTCCAGAACCGTGCAGAAACGCATTCTGTACATCTAGCTGCCTTAAACTCCATCCTTTGGATACAGCAATGGCTAACACAAGTCTGATAGTTGCAACTTTCACAACGGGACTAAATGTGTCCTCATAGTCAATGCCATAACGTTGCTTAAAGCCCTTTGCAACTAGACGTGCCTTATATCTGTCAATGGAGCCATCTGCCTTCTTCTTAATTCTATACACCCATTTGCAATCAATAATATTTTTACCTCTCTGATTTGGTACAAGATGCCAAGTCTTATTCCTCATGAGCGCAGAATACTCTTCATCCATTGCCTTTTTCCATTTAGGATCATCAAGTGCATTCTTCAACGATGTTGGTTCTCCTGAAATACACAACATTCCATATGGTATAGTTCCATCTTTCCTAATTTTAGGATTCCGTATACCTTTCTGTAGCCGGGTCATAACACGTGAAGAAACCTCTCGCTGCACCGCTGGTATACTTGCCACAGAAGATCCAGGAGAATCTGCTGATGCAGTGGACTGATTTATCGTCATATGCGCAGGGGATCTTGTGGCTTCTGGTGTGGCTGCCCCTCCTGCAGGCACTGGCGCAGAGGATCCGCCACCCGACCGCGACTGGAGGCGCGCGTGGTGCGGAGAGGATCTGGTCCCGCCGCTGGTCCCGTCTGACGCTGGTGCGCAGCACGGGAGTGGCCCGCCCTGGATCCAGGACTGGAGCCATCAGGGGCTTGATCTGAGGCGGATGCGGTCGCGTGATCCAAGATCTGCGCGCGTGCAGGGGTGGCAGGCGCCGCCAGATCTTCTTCGTCATCTGTGCCAGCTTCGTCTCCTTCCTCAGCATGAAATATAGGATCAAAACCAGCCATATTTTCGAGATCTTGGTCATTTTGAGCACCGTTTTCTCCAGGGACCTGCACAGGCATAAGAGAAAGACTAGTACCAGCAGGAATATCATCACATTGGTTAGTACAATTGTTGTCGCCCCCATGATCAAAAGACCGAAGATGTGAAGGAAGAAGAAGAATTTCTTTGCGGAGAAGTGCACCAGCATTAGGATGAAGGGATGCAAAGGGAAACACGGACTCATCAAATACAACATCTCTGGATATATACACCCGACCAGTAGGAACATCAAGGCACTTAACCCCTTTATGCATGGGGCTATAGCCTAAAAAGACACACCGTTTTGAGCGGAAAGCGAGTTTGCGTGTGTTGTAAGGCCTAAGATTGGGCCAACAGGCACAACCAAAAATACGAAGAGATGTATAGTTGGGTGTGACACCAAGAAGTCGTGTAATGGGTGTTTCAAATTTGATAACTTTACTTCGAAGCAAGTTGATGAGATATGTAGCAGTTAAGAATGCTTCATCCCAAAATTTAAGCGGCATGGAAGCATTTGCTAACAAGGCAAGCCCCATATCAACTATGTGACGGTGCTTTCTTTCAGCGGATCCATTTTGTTGGTGAGCATGAGGACAAGATACATGGTGTGATATGCCAAGCTTTTGAAAGAAAGAATTTAGTTTTTCATACTCACCACCCCAGTCACTTTGCATAGCAATGATTTTAGAGTTCAGTTTGCGTTCAACAAGATTTTGGAAATTGAGGAAAACTTGGAATACATCAGATCGCTTTTTCAACAGATAAATCCAAGTAAATTTACTATAGTCATCAATAAAACTTACATAATAGGAAAATCTACCAACTGAAATAGGAGCTGGCCCCCATACATCTGAAAAGATAAGTTGTAAAGGGGCAGTAGACACACTAGTAGAAATTGGGTAAGGTAATTGATGACTTTTTGCTTGTTGACACGGATCACAAACTAACTCACTACTAGGCTCATAAGAGAGTTTATTTTTGCTAAGAACATGTCTAACTATGACTGAAGATGGATGACCTAAACGACTATGCCACCTTGATGTAGATAGCTTGGTGACAATATTTGCTTGTTTATTGGACCATGAAGATGATGATGATGATGATGATATGAGTGGGTAGAGTCCTCCCACGCACCGTCCTCTAAGAATGACTCTCCTTGTTTTCAAGTCCTTAACCAAGAAAAAATAAGGATAGAACTCAATAAGAACATTGTTATCAAGAGTGAATCGATGAACGGAAACAAGATTTTTAGAGGTTTGAGGAACATGCAAGACATTGGTCAAGTGTAAATTTTCCACGGGGGTTTTAACAATTGAACTGCCAATGTGTGTGATATCCATACCAGAACCGCTTGCCGTGCGAATTTGGTCGCCTCCATTGTACTTCTCCCGCATCGTCAACTTGTCAAGTTCACCTGTGATGTGGTTTGTTGCTGCACTGTCGGCGTACCAGTTGGTGTCCACGCCATAGGAGGCTGCATGCGCTTGCTTTTCTTCCTGGTCGTTTTCTTCATAACGCCACCAGCAAACTCGTGCACCTCCTGGATGGTGTCTGTAGCATATCTGACATTCGGGATAGTCATGTTGTTGCTCACGAGCCTGCTGTTGCTGTTGCTGTCGAGGACGGCCTCTGAATCCGCCGCCTCCATTGGAGGAAGACGACTGTCGGTCACCGCTGTCACCACGATCACCACGGCCACGGCCTCTTCCTCCACGCCCGCGAGATCTGCCACGGGACTGGCCACGGCCTCTGTAGACCGCATTAGCGGATGAATAGAACCCGCCTGAAGATGAGTCGCCTAGCATCTCCATCCTTTGATCAAAGGCAGCAATCTGGGCAAAAAGATCGTCGGCTGTGATGATGTTTTTGACAGCGCCGATCGCCGCTACCATGGGGTCGTAGTCGCGGTCCAGTCCGGCCAGAATATAGTCCACCATCTCCGGATCAGATACGGGACGACCTGCAGCAGCTAGTTCATCCCCAAGACTTTTCATCTTCGCCATATACGCCGAGCTTGACATCGAGCCCTTCTTGGTATTGGTGATGGCGATTCTCAGATTAGTAATCCGAGACTGAGATTGTGAGGCGAAGAGATTTTTCACTGTCGTCCAGAGCTCAAAGGTGGAATCTTTCCCAACAACTTGTGCAAGAATTTCTGGAGACATGGAATTGAGAAGGTATGATAGAACCTGCTGATCTTTGGCGATCCAGGGTCCGTATAGGGGATTCGGCTCTAGGGCCGTGGTCTTGTCTGCCTTCGTGATCTCCACCATCTTGGGTGGAGCGGCATCGGTGTTGTCCAGGAGCCCGGTCACCTGCGCGCCTCGCAGGGCTGGGAGGACCTGCGTCTTCCAGAGGATGAAATTACCTCTTGCGAGCTTCTCAGACGGCGGCGATCCAAGGTTGAGGGAGACGCCGGCGGAGGAAGCCATGGAGACGATGATGTGTGGTTTCTAGGGTTTTGGATTGTGGCTAGATGTATGAGAAGAGGTGGCTCTGATTACCATGAAAGATATGAAGCGTTCCTACTCCATCGAGGGAGCCGCGTGGTAGTTTATATTGGTGCGTGGCCGAAGCCTGGCTTGACGTACAAGGTTATGACAGAAAGAGTTTGGGTAGAATACAAGAGAAGGAAGGAGGTTGAGATTACAACTCTATATTCTAACACGCACAAACTGACGTCGCTATTGCATGTGGCGCTGCAATCTTCTTCCCATCCTTTCACTACTAGGAAAAGGCATGCTAGTGGCGCACCGAATTTGCCTTCTAATGGCACACTACTGGTGCGCCACTGGCATCACGCCATTAGAATTAAATTCTAATGGCGCACTACTGGTGCGCCATTAGTGTCTGGTGTTCTAATGGCGCACCGTGTAGTGCGCCATTAGTATAGCCTACAGTGCGCCATTAGAATGCCTCCTAGGGGCCATATGTACAAATGTGCTTTGGCATTCTAATGGCGCACCAGCAGCTAATGCGCCATTAGTGTGATGATCACAGTGCGCCATTAGTGTCTTGTGTGGTGCGCCATTAGTATGAATATTAGGTTTTATTTTTTTTTTGCTTTTCTGATTTTTGCACAGGTTACAAAATATATTATTGCATAGAATATAGACAGCAGCACACAGCAACATCAGATTCATCAAATACAATAGAAGATTAGTCTCTGAATACAATTCATCATATTAGTCTCCGGATTCAAAAGACCGGACAAAGATAAAACATTACAAGTCTCAAGACCGCGAGTATCGAGTTTGCCTTCACATTACAAGTCGATATCGATCATCTAAACTACCATCACATAGAAGAGAGCTGTGGTCATCACGATGAGCATCATCGCGATCAAACTGGTCTTCATCCGGTTCCTCCAACGCTCCCTCCTCTCTCCCGCTAGATAGCGGGCGTATCTAGATTCGGCCTCCGCCCTAGTGGTGTACCCTTTGTAACTGTTACCGCTGAAACGGTGAACCTGTCTCCGACACTCCTCCCAGTCATCGTAGACTCCGGGAACCTTACCCTTGTACACGACATACGACGGCATCTCTATGCACAAGCCAAACAACAGACAATACATAAGCAATGTGTAAGTATGCAACAAAAGGATCGGAAGAGAAAAGCAAGACATTAATAGCACGATTCATGGTCCTACTAATAAATAGCATCGATTACATCTAAGTTGAACAACCGTCCAAACCAAAGAGACATCCGAATTCATTAAAGTTTAATTACAACATGAGCCAATCAATGTTTCAGAACTACACATCACTACTTTCGACTCAACTCATCGGACATGAGCGTGGGTGAAGCCGTCGTCTGTCGTGATGGTCATGAAATCACGATCGTTGTCACCCTGCATTTGTAGCGTTTCATCTATCTCAACGTTGGACGGTTGATATCTGAGGAAGAACTGCCCCGCGGTATGAAGGACATCTTGATGGATGATGTCCGCAAACTCCGACTGGATGCGAAAGAATTCTTGTCTGAGGTCCGCATCCTGGACTGCCGACAAGCTCGCGGCCCAATCTTTGAGATTATCTGGTAGCAGAAGGTGCTGATGGTCCCTTACGATCGCCCGCATGTGATGGAGGGCGTAGTAGGCATCCTTCTGACCGCCAGGCGGCTGCTTGACGCAGCAGAACTTCGTATTGTGTGAGAAGATGTGCTTGCCATACTTACGAACTGGCCTGGTGAAGGTGCCTCCAGATTGGGCGTAGCCGGGGAGAACATCATCAAGAACTTTCTTCACATTTGTGTAGTCTATCATGGAGTTACGGTTCGGGTCGAAATACGTGGACATGGAATATTTCGGGCTTAAGAGGATGAGTGTGCAATGTGTGTCACTGCACAGAACACGGAATGTTAGAAAAAAAAGAACGATCGAAATCTAAGAAATCATATGTTACGGGGCGGTTAAGGGATGACTTACTCGGGAAAGTAAGGCACAAGGAAGTTATCCTTATCTGTGTTTGCCAGAATGACGCCTTCGAGGTGTGAACTCGCAATTTGACGGTCCCCAGCGCTGCTCAAGTGCTTGGCACGCATGTAGAAGGGGTCGACTATCACGATGTCCGGGGTATTGTCTCTAATGATCCGCATCTGCATGCTCAGCGAAAACAGCCGAACGAAGGTGTAGTGCAACGGATGAAGGTTAAACATAGCAAAGATGTCATCAAACCGCAAGACGATCATACCCCCGATGTCGCCATCCACAAAGCCCTTGCTCTCTGGCACCTTGGCCACGAAAACCGGGTATGCCACATCCTTCTCTCTGAGACGCCGCTTTTCCAAAATCAGAACACTGTCGTGCAGACTCCGCATAGCACCGGTTGCAGCATTCAGCATATTTGGCGGTAGCATCTCCCTACCCGCCACATGCACCCTCCTCGAGATATCCTTAGGTGAAGGTGGCCCGTCCTGAGCACGGATCGAACTCGGTGCCGGCTGGCTCGCACCGGCGCCCTTGTTAGTCTTTCGTTTCTGGCCCTTCTTCTTGATCTCCTGTAATGGGACCGAGTTCTGCTCATAGACCGCCTTCTTCAGCGTGTTGGGGCTGATAATATTTCGCGCCTCAGCTATCTGAGGCTCGGTGAAGGCGGGAGCTGGAGGCGTGTCCTGAGAACTGAACGCCAGACGACGCTTGTTGCAATTGGATTTCTCCGCCGTACCAGCTACATCGCGGTGGTCTTGGTTGGGTTCTTGAGAAAGAGGCCCGCAGAACTCGTCAGCGTACCCATGTTCGGCAAAGTACTTATCAACTTTGGTAAATGTACCGTCGTCGTTGTCGTCGCCGTCCGGATCCTGTGCCATAGGGCTGTCCGGATCCTGTGCCATAGGGATGTCCGGCAGGTCCGGTAGCATTGCGGCGTTCTTGCCATGGCTTGGCGCCGGCACGACTGGCGGTCTTGTCTGTGGGGTGGTGTCCCCCGCCCCCAAACGAATCTGGCTCTTCGGCCATAGCAGGGGCCAGTTTACGCAGGTGCCGAGGGTCATCTCATCGTCTTCGTCGGCCCCAGCGGGTCGAATCGGAGGTAATAGCTCGTCGCAGCCTGGCAGCACCCGTACCACTTCAACCCTATACATTGTGGTTGGCATCCGATTACCGTGGAACATGGGGTTGCCCGGTTGAACGATTCTGCCCTTGGCGACATCGACCAACTCGGCGCCCACGAAGTGCAGAAGAGTGCAAGGAACGTCGGCGGTGCCCTGGAAAAACATGTATAGGGCGTCAGGGATGCCCAGTCAAAGGCAAGGAGATGAAGTCATCGGCCGAGAGGCTTAGTTACCGTGATGCCGTCGAGCTCGGCTAATGTCGAGGCACCGCCAACGGCGGGCGTGCAACTGACGGAGGGGGCGCTTGCTGGCGAGGTGCCGGTCGGCGTACACCCGGGTGCATTAAGCTCCAATGCCCGTGCCGGTGCCGGAGACACGAATACCGCCTCCGCCGGAGACACCAATGGCGCCGCCGCCGGAGACACCAATGGTGCCGCCGCCGGAGACACCAATGGCGCCGCCGCCAGAGACACCAATGGCGCCGCCGCCGGAGACACCAATGGTGCCGCCGCCGCGCTGTGCGAGTTGCTGGCCGTGAAGCTGGGAACCGGGGGAGGCCCCTTTTGGCCGCCCGCAATCCACGTCGTCAGCCCATGAATCAACGTAGGCACCATGGCGTTGAGCGTCGTTCCAAGTTGTTGTTGCACTTGCTCATGGACAAGCTCCGGAATCCGCGCCACTTGTGCCTTGAGTTCTTCAACCTCGCGCATCTGGCTTTCCGAGCTGGTCTTTTTCTCCTTCCGCACACCAGCGATATAGTATGACCCCCATTTTGTGGACAAGCCTTTGCCGGCCACACGACCAGCTGACGTCGGCTTATCGAGCTTATCCTTCTTTTTCATTACGTTCAACGCCCTATTTAAAGGGGTGTCGAAAGGGGAGCTCTTAGACGACCCCGCGCTACTGCTTTCATTGTCCTGTGAAAGGAACATGAACCATTTAGAAATATTGGGGATTAATTAGAGTGCAACCATATGGAGCTAATTACGCGGGGGTGTATTCCTTACCAGAACAAGCTCAAGCGCCCTGGTCTTCGGATCCGTGGTAAGCTCCTTTGTTATCGGGTCCTCCTTGTACCGGGCCCTGACATAGTTCCTGGTCTGCTTGTCACCGCTGTATTTCTCGAAGCGGGGCGGTAGGCCTTGCTCGGCACGCTCCGCGTCCTCCTTGTCCCATATAGGCTCCGCCACTCTATAACCGCCGGGACCGAGTTTGTGTTCCCCTAAGTTCAACTCCCGCATTTCTTTCCCCCACTGACTTGATTCGGAGGTTGCGGGGCTCTGGCACTTGATCTTGAACTCCTTGTACTCATCTTCGCTCATCAAAGGATATTTCGCCTTGATCTTGTCATAACTATCACCTTTATCAATCATTCTCTTCACCGCGCTTCTCCAAGTAGACATGGCCGTGCTCATCTTCGTGAGGGCGGCATTGTTCACTTTATTCCCTGAGAGGCGTGTGTTTTCAAATTCGGCAGGGAACTTGTATCGTTCATGCAGCTTCGTGAAGAGGAGGTTGCGCAAATTCCCTCGGTCCTTATGCCTAAGGTTCTCGGTGTTGATCGAGACGGTGCTCCGGAGAATGCACCCGAGCTGAACCGAGTACCCCTTGACTATATGTTTGGGCTCCGTTGGATTCCCGTCAGAGTCCACTTGAGTGAATTCCTCCTTGACGGTGCGGAGCGCATTCGGGCGCTGGTCCTTCCTTTGCTTCTTCGGTTGGCTGCCATCTGTGTCTGCGCCGCCACCATCTGTGTGTGCGCCGCCATCATCAGTGGTGGCATCCTCGGCGGCACCATCAGTGGTGTCATCCCCGACGCCACTAGGGGTTGTGTAATCAGGATCGGTGTCTTCCGCGGCGTCATCATAGCGGTGAGGTTGTTCCTCCATCTCTTGGGACAGCTCCCAGAATTGCTTGCTGCCCGAACCACCGGCCTCATCGTTGTGGGCCATGTTTCTCTCTAAATAGGAAAAAAAGTTTGGTCAAAAAGATGGTTATTGTCAAGGAACAAGATCATGGTCTCATGATTTAGGGTTTGTCGACACCGAGGCACCCTAAAAGCCTAAGCTTTCATCATTTAGGTTCTCATCGACACCGAGGCATCCGGGGCAACCAAGTTAAGTTTTCATCATTTAGGGTTTATCGATGCCGAGGCACCCTAGGTCGGGCCTAATCTTGGCTCTATTGCCACCTATGTTGGGTTTATCATCTAGGGTTTATCGATGCTAAGGATAATTCTAAGTTGGGCCTAATCACTTGGCTCTATTACCACCTATGATTTAATGCAGCAAGAATGGCAGGGCAGTTGATCCTACTTAACTAAGTACTAAGATAGCCCGGCCCATGCATTAGTCGCAAGTACCCCATATGTCCTATTTTTAGCAAAGTCATGCTAAAATTCATGGAAAATTTCAGCATGACCTTTGCTGAAAATAGGACATATGGAGTACCCGAATTTGCCGGAACGGAAGTTAATCGACATTCCGGCAAACTCAATGGCCTCTCGGGGTACCTGCAAATTCATCACGACACGATGGTCGGAGACAAAACCCAGCCACAGACCATATGGTCCTCTGCTTTCATATGGACAAAAATCAGCTCAACTTATGTGAGCTTCCATTCCAGATATAATATGTCTCCCAACAAAAAATCATCAATAGTTTAGAAAGTCTGTACAAACACAGAAAGAATGACAAATGTATTTTTACAGATCATGGCTCAGAGTCATAAACATCTATGGACCAAATATAGTAATGGATACAGCAGATTAGTCTTATGATTTTACTTGTTCGGTATAAAATAGCTTATGCTTTCCTTACAGTACATGTCCACATTTGATATGTCCTTTTTGTCTGTCCTGCTTTTTGAATCAACCGTATCGAGCAATACTATGGAATTAGTCAAATAATTGTGCATGTTTTGACAATAGGATGAATGCAAAAGCAAATCAAATGGTTGTGGCAATCTGTCCATCATCATGACTGTTGACAGTCGCCACACCCACTGTTGGACTTCGATCTAGCACAAAGGGGGTGTATAAGAGCAGATATGGATGGTGTGGTCTGGCACAGATAGCAGTATAATCATCTTAATCTTGCAGTGTAATTTTTAATCCGTGGCAGCAAACGGGCATTGTGCTAGTCTAATAAGAATACACATTGTTGAACTTCATTGCTGGAATTAATGGTTTACTATCGGGATGTGCCTTAGGAGCATCGCTTATCAAGTGAAAACATAAGACACAAACTTGTAGCTGTATGTGTTTTGCCAAGAAAGGGTGCAACAAGAAATATTTTCCTAGTACTGGTTTATCTCACCTACTAGTAAAGGGACATTTCTCCTCAAATCGAAAGTTAATACATCGTTGTTTCTTACTAGGGGAAGATGGACCTGGATGGTCAAGCACGTGGAAGATGGCTTTGTGGGCGCGCCTTCTTAACAGCGAAAATGCATACAGAATGATCCTAAAGTTAATCACATTGGTTCCACCTGGTGAAAAAGTTGGGTTCGAAGGAGGACTGTACACCAATCTGTGGACAGCACACATAAGAACAGTAGCAGTAGTACTACTACTAGCAGTAGTACTACCAAAAGAAAGGAAAGAACAGTAGCAGTAGTACTACTACTAGCTAGCTAGCTAGCTGGTACTGATCTAGCTTCTGCATGCATTTCTCTGAATTTTGTTATACTTAAACACTACAAGGAATTATACTTTGTCCTCTGTTTGTAAAGCGTCCCTAAAGCGTCGCTTAAGCGACGCTTAAGCGTTAGAGCGCCCTCCAGGCTCAAAGCGTCCAACTCGCTTTAGACATGTGTCTAAGGCGTCCGCCTTAGACACTAAAGCGTCTGAAGCGCCTGCTTAGGCGTCCTGATTGGCGCTTTAAGGCAGAGAGGACGCCTTAGACTTGCCAGGCAGGGTACAGAGATTCCTGGCAGGGAAACAGGGCTGGGCTCACATGTGAAACAGTTACAGGAGGGGAAAGAAAGAGAGAGAACCAAAACCAGAGCGTGCAAATATCCAGGCTTTCAGCTCTTTCCTCTCTCCTCTGGCAGCAGCTTCCTTAGATCTGCACCAGCCTTTTCTGCTCTGTTGTGTGTTATGCTATGCACAACTCCTCTGCTGTTAGGTGCTACTGCCTCTCTTATAGCAATTGGCTAGTTGCTTACTGCTTAGTGGATGGATCAGAATATATGGGCTCACTGGTGGATTAGAATCAACATATATATGTCTCACTAAATGGTGCTCTATTATACTGCCCATCAGGTTCAGAGTCTGTGTAAAGCGTCGCCTCGCTTTACGCTTTATCGCTTAAGCAGTGAGGCGCCCCCCTAGCGCCTCGCTTCGCTTTACCGCTTTATAAACATAGACTTTGTCATAGCTATTAGTCTTTGGACTAAGGGGCACTAGCACACTAGTAAGTGATAGGCAACCATCCTACATGGAAATGTGAAGAGTTACATGGATGAGTACTAGCTCTAAGTGAAGGCTCAATGGATTCAAGATCAACCGACTGAAGTTGCCCAAGCCTGCAAGGAAAAGAGAGAATAATGATTTCGAACTGCTTCTGATGGCATACATAAGCATAAGTTCAGTCCCCCAAATCAAGTACTCCATCAGATTGGGATACTACTCTAGATTAGTGTAGCCACTATCTAACAAAAATTTTCAGAACTGAATTTCAGAGTACTCTAAATGTTGTGTGCCCTAGTATTTCTGTGTTCCCTTGCATTTCTATAACATTTAGTAGCATGACAATTTTATCATGTTGAAAAAAATTCAGTAACATGAATTTGGCTAAGCCAAGCATGATCTTGCTTGCATTGCCGCCTTTGCTACATGAAGCAATAGGGTAGGTTCAGTTTCACTGAATTTTTGAAACTATACATCATTTGCTGAATTTTTGCTCTACATCACTTGCTCTTTGTAAATTATTGCATATATCCAGTGACTGAATTTTTGAAACTATAGGTGAACCTCTTCAAGAAACGCAAAACAGTTAACTGAAACTATCTAAAATAGTTAAATCCACTTGATGCTTACCTAATGCAGGCCAACAGAATGAAATGAACTACGAATTTGTTCTCTGAAATACATGTAGGCCAACAGAGAGGATGTTCTTACAAGGGAGCAAGAAGCCTGCCGCCATGGCCCTAGGGTTTGCAGGTGAGGGGGTGGAGGAGAAGGGAGGAATCACCATGCATAGGTTGGGGAGGGAGGAAGGATGGAGAGGGAGGAAGGAGGAAGGAGGAGAGGTACCTGGGCAGGCGCGGCCGGTCGCCGGAGGGGTCAGGGTCGGGGTTGGGGTCGGGGTCGGCGGCGGCGGCGTCGTCGAAGGGATGCCTCAGTTGGCCATGGGAAGGCCGGCGGCCGCGGTCGTCGTCCTGCACCCCGTGCCCGGACTGAGGAAGACGCTGGCGTTGAAGCTCCGGCAGCGGCTGGGCGTCGGGGGGCGACGGCGCGGGGGCGACGGCGCGGGGGCAAAGTTAGGTCGAGTGGGGGGGGATCTGGCGAGGGAGGGAGAGAGGCTAGAGGGGAATAGGTGGAGGGAAGCTTTCTAATGGCGCACCACACGCAGGTGCGCCATAAGTACGACTGTTCTAATGGCGCACCACCCCTCGGTGCGCCATTAGAATTTTGTTTTAACCTAGCCTAGTAGCCATATCTACAGCCCAACCCTATCTACAACAGAACCCACGCACTAGCTCGACTGGTCAACACGCAGCACACACACCAGCAGGTCCTGGGTTCGATTCCCAGGATCCCCAATATTCTTTTTATGTATTTTAAATGGTGTTTTTTATATTTATTTGTGTTTAAATATGTTCAAACTTGTTTAAATCATAACAGTAATATTTTTTATGCATTTTAAGTGCTGTTTTTTATATTTATTTGTGTTTAAATATGTTCAAACTTGTTTAAATTATAACAGTAATATTTTTTATAAAAATAGTAAAAAAAAATTAAAAAAATATGTTCAAAAAGTGCGGGTGCGGGGGGCCGGGTGCTCCGGCGGTGGAGCGGGGGAGGGTTGCGATGGGTGGAGCTAGCGGGGGAGGGTGCGGGTGTGATCGAGATGGAGGGGGATCGAGATCGAGATGGAGGGGGAATCGAGATCAAGTGTCCTCATGAATTCAAAAAGTGCCCATGAAATTTAAAAATATTCATGATATCAAAAGGTGCCCATGAAATACAATCGAGAAATGAAGACTACGATTTAAATACAATAGGTCTTAGCTAGCTATCTGTTCACAATCTTCTTGCCCTTCTTTTTCGCAAACGGAGTTCTTCTGTGGAACGGACGTCCTTTAGGTAGGGTGGTCCTGCTTCTTCTTGTGGTGTGTGCTGCTACTTCATCGTCGTCGTCATGTTCGATCTTCGGGTCGCCGTACTTGTCGAAGTCTTGCTCATTGGCTACTCCATCCATTCCGATGATCTTCCTTTTGCCTCTCCTCACGACAACACGACTGGGCTTTGGCGGGTCGGTAATGAAGAAGCATTGGTCCACTTGGGAAGCCAGTACCCATGGCTCATTTTTCGCGGTGACATTTGCGCCCGCGGTCTTGGATTTGGCTTCGGGTATAACCATGGTGGTGAAATACCGGTCTTCTTTTATGACGTTTTTGGCCCATCTGACACGGAACATCGGGACCTTCTCTCCAGCGTAGCTCAGCTCCCAGATCTCCTCGATCCTTCCGTAGTATCTGTCCTTGTCGTTACCGGTGTAGGATTCCATCGTTACCCCGGAGTTCTGATAACCATCGCTCTTCATGTCCTTGTCCTCGGTGTAGAATGTGTAGCCGTTGATATCGTACGCCTCATAGGTCATCAGGTTGTGCTCGGCACCCTGTGACAAGGCGAATATGAGTTGTTCTTCCGCGGAAGAATCCTCATGTAAAGGGTACGACAGAAGCTTCTGCTTGAACCAACGCGTGAAACATGAGTTGTGCTCTTTGAGTATATCTCCGTCCGTCCTCTGTTGGCCTCGGTCATTGTACGTCTTCTTAATAAAGGTTTTGTGCTCTACCACCCAAGGATCGACCACGTCTATGTGTTGTAGCGCGACTAGGTTTGCTCTTTCAAAGTCGGCGAGTCGACCCTCGAAGTCGACATGCATTTCGCGGCGACCCTCATGGTGACCCCATCCAGCGAGCCTGCCGAGGTGCCTGTTGACGGGCAGACCAACGGGGTTCTCAATGCCTAGATAATTCGTGCAGCAGGAGATGCACTCTTCGGTCAGAAAGCCCCTGGCTATGCTTCCATCTGGACGTGACATGTTGCGAACGTATCCTTTGATGACACCATTCATCCTTTCGAACGGCATCATGCTGTGCAGGAACGTCGGCCCGAGTTGGATGATATCCTCCACTATATGGACCAGCAGATGCACCATAACGTCGAAGAATGCGGGCGGGAAGTACATCTCAAGCTCGCATAGTATCACCACGATCTCTTCCTGTAGCCTTCTGAGTTGCCTCACGCCAATCGACTTCCGAGAGATGACGTCGAAAAAGTTGCATAGGCCAAATAGCGTTTCACGGACGTGCGCGTCCATGATCCCACGGATTGCAACTGGAAGTATCTGCGTCATCAGCACGTGACAGTCGTGAGACTTCATCCCGCTGAACTTCTGCTTCGCTGGGTCTAGGTATCTGATTATCTTCCCCGCGTAACCGTAAGGAAGTTTTACTCCTAGGAGGCAGGTGAAAAACTGCTCGATCTCCTCCTGACTTAGAGTGAAGCACGCGGGAGGGTAGTCATTTCCGGTCTTCTTGGCCTTTTTGCCTTTGCGACGACTTTCCGTGTCCTGCTTCGCCTCATCATCATCATCATCATCATCATTAGCGTGAAGCTCCTGCCTGATGCCCATTGATTTTAAGTCTGCCCTTGCTTTCGGCCCATCTTTGGTCCTCTCTGGCATGTTGAGCAGGGTACCAAGCAGACTCTCGCACACGTTCTTCGTGATATGCATGACATCAAGGCTGTGAGGCACATGGTGGATCTTCCAGTACGGCAAGTCCCAGAAAACAGACCTCGTTTTCCATACCTTCAGCAGCGGCTCTGGCACCTTTCGCTTCTTTCCCGGCAGTGGGCAGTCTTTCCAATTTTTCAACAGCTTGTCTATTTCCTCGCCGCTCCTCGTACACGGGCGTTTTCGGGGTTCGGTTTCACCATCGAATAGATCCTTGCGTTTCCTCCACGGGTCATCGTCGCGAAGCCACCTTCGATGTCCCATGAACACGGTTTTCGAAGACCCGGGATCTCTATCTAGCTGGCGATACGTTGTGTCATCCATGCACTTTACGCATCCAGAAAATCCGTGGACTACCTGCCCCGCGAGATATCCGTAACCGAGATAGTCGTGCACCGTCGTGAGCAGTGCGGCTCTCATAGGGAAACATTCTTTCTCTGCGGCGTCCCACGTATTGGCTGGCGTTTTCCACAGCGTGTCGAGCTCCTCTTTCAGCAGCCCCAGATACAGATTGATGTCGTTCCCTGGTTGTTTCGGCCCTTCAATTAGCATACTCATGTGAATGTACTTCCTCTTCATGCACAACCAGGGGGGAAGGTTGTACATCCACACAAACACAGGCCAGGTGCTATGTGTGCTTCTCTGGCTGCCAAACGGATTGACTCCATCGGTGCTCGCGCCCAGCACGATGTTCCTTGGATCGTTCCCAAATTCTGGGTATTCGAAGTTCAACGCTTGCCACTGGCTCGCATCCTTAGGGTGACTCAGCATCTTGTCTTTTTCATCTATCTCCGGATCATTTGCGTCATCTTCTCGCTTCTTCTCCTCCCTATCCGCGTGCCAACCAGGAGCTTTGCTACCTTAGGGTCCGCAAAATACCGCTGCAGACGAGGAGTGATCGGAAAGTACCACACCGATTTTCGAGGAGCTTTCTTCCTCTTCTTGTATCGAGTGACGCCGCACACCGGACATATGGTAGACTCCGCGTGCTCGTCCCGATAAATAATGCAATTGTTCATGCACACATGGTATTTCACGTGCGGTAAATCCAGAGGACACACGATTTTCTTCGCCTCCTCGAAACTGGTCGGGCACTTGTTCCCCTTGGGAAGACGTTCGTGCCAGAATGACATGTTCTCGTCGAAGCATGCGTCGGTCATTTTGTGTTTTACCTTCATCTCCAGAGCCATGAGCGTTACTTTCAGGCGGGTATCCTCGGGCCTGCATCCTTCATACAATAGAGTAACCGCGTCTATCTCCAGTTGATCCAGCTTGGCTTTCTCTCGGGCGGCAGCTCTTGCGTTATCCGTCCGCTTGAGAAGTAGCTCTTGAATATGAGGGTCCTGCACCCAGCCTCCATCGTCGTATGCTCCGGCATCTTCATCTTCATGATCATTCCCTTCGTCTTGATCTTCCTCATCATCATGTACGACATCTTCTACATGATGACTGTGTACAGCATCACCGTCGTGATCATGTCCTGGAGATTCTTCGTCTTCTCGCCCGCCCTCGCCGCGGTGGTACTTGTCTTGTTGCCCTTCCTCATTTCTTGCCCGGCCCCGGCCATGGACGACTTGATAGTCATCTTCATCACCTTGCCACCGATAGCCATCCATGAAACCACGCAAGAGCAGGTGGTCCCGCACCTGCCCGGAATCCGGGTCCGCAATAAGGCTCTTCAGCTTGCATCTTCGACATGGACATCTTATCTCCGTCTCGTTCTTTTGAAGCATCTCGGCCTTCGCGGAGCTCAAAAACCTATTCACGATGCCTTCAGTCATCGTGCGGACCATGGTCGCCTGCGGGGTAGAGAAACGATATGTTAGAACCAAGAAAAAATTTGGCATGACCTTCCCTAAAAATAGGACCAAAAAGAATGCATAGTGCCAAAATTCTCGCCGAAACGGAAATGAATCAAAACATTCCGGCAAAATATTGGCAACTATCGCATATTTCAAATACCGGTACCTTCAAACACAAACATATATGCAACACCACAAACACATGCAACACCACAAACATACATAGATCTAGCTAGGCCACAAAAAGTGCATGTGCACGTTGTTGGAGCGAGCTAGGGAGAAAAAAAGTAGATCTATATCATGAAGATAGCTTTCCCTTACTTACCTATCAAAAAAAGGTAATTTCACCACTTAATTTTGTTGAATCTATGGTGGAAATGAGGTGAGGAGGAGGAGATGGCCGAAAGCTTGGAGAAGGAGGTGGATGGAATGAAGTGGGGAAATTGAGTGGGTAGGTGTGGGCTGTCCAAAATATCTTGTTGGTCCCAGGTTACTAATGGCGCACCGTAGGAAAATGCGCCATTAGTAACCCTGGTTACTAATGGCGCATCAGCCTACGGTGCGCCATTAGTAGTTTTGAAAAAAAGTAAAAATAATAAGTATATATACTAATGGCGCATCTCCTCTGAGTGCGCCATTACTAGTTTAAACTAGTAATGGCGCACTGTGCCACGATGCGGCATTAGTAGTTTTCCAAAAAAAAGAATAAAACAAAATTTACAGTAATGACGCACTGCCTGCTTGGTGCGCCATTAGTAGTTATAGATAGTAATGGCGCATTATGGACCCGATGCGCCATTAGTATGTATGGGAAAATGGAAAAAGAAAATTCATACTAGTGGCGCACCCTATTTACGGTGCGCCATTAGTGTCTTCCACACTAATGGCGTATCACAAACAGGTGCGCCATTAGTATATAGTAGTGGCGCACTGCTTCCACGGTGCGCCATTAGAATCAATCCTATCTATAGCCCTTTTCCTAGTAGTGTTTGCTTCGTTCCTAGCCAACCATAGACCATAACAAGCCTGGACCATCGCCGCTCGTTCGTGCTCGTTCGCCTCTGCGAACCATCCCTGTAGCCATGATGAAAGAGCGTCCGAGGAGTCAATCTGACACGGTGGGGTTGCCACCGCAACTCCTTTCTCCGAGCGCAGGACCTTCCAGAAGAGAACCGAATGCGGGCACGTCCAAAATCTATGCATAAGCGTCTCCTCTCTCCTGCACGCCGCACAAAAGACCCCAGCCTTGATGCGGCGTCTTAGCAGCTCTGACCCGACTGCTAGCCCATTTCTCATCAACCTCCACATATGTATTTTCGCCTTATTTGGAGCACATGTGTCCCACAATCCCAGCCACCCTTTGTGTTTTTGAACTGAGGAAGAAGTGCCCGGCCGTCCGGTCTTAATCCCATTCAGCATCATCTTGAGGTGGTATGCAGACTTCACCGAGAACACTCCGTTCTTCGTATAGTTCCATGCAATATAATCTTCCATTCCCGGGCCTCCGATAGCTAGCTGTCTGACATCGTTGGCGTCCTCCAGTGAGAACATACCGTCAACCTTATTCATGTCCCAAGCCCTGCCATTTGGTGTCATTAGATCACACACCTTAGTGACACCCTGCACATACGCTTGCCCAAGTGGCTTCAAACTTCCCTGTCTTGCTATCCAGTTGTCATGATGGATGTTGATTTTAGATCCATCTCCTATGCACCATATAGTGCCCTCCCTCAACAGATCGCGTCCGTACAGGATACTTCGGAAAGTATATGAGGCCCCGGAGGGGCATGTTGCATTCAGAATCGTCCCCTCCCTGAAATATCGAGCCTTGAGCACTCTTGCGCATAGTGAGGCTGGATTCTGTAAAACTCTCCATGCCTGTTTCGCCAGTAATGCTTGATCAAATGCAACTGGGTCTCTGAATCCCAGCCCCCCTTCCCGCTTAGCAGTACACATTTTCTCCCATGCTAACCAGTGCACCTTCCTTTCACCGTCTGCTGCACTCCACCAAAAATTTGACGAAATCGAAGTCAAGTTCCAGCACATCTTCTTTGTGAGTTGAAAACAGCTCATAGTGAAAGTCGGTGTAGCTTGTAGCACAGATTTAACTAACGCTTCTCTCGCTGCTTTTGATAAACCTTGTCCTTTCCATCCCGAGACCTTCCCTTTTGAACATTCAGTAACATATTTAAACGTACCATCCTTGGACTTTCCAACCACTGTTGGCAGTCCTAAATACTTCTCACTCAATGCCTCTGATTCAATCCCAATTGCCTGCATAAGTGTCCCTTTCTCCTCCTGAAGACAACCTTTACCAAAAAATATAGATAATTTTGGAGATTTACCTTTTGCCCAGATGCCGCCTCATACTTATCTAAGATATCCTTCAGGGCCACAAAATTGTCTTGGGATCCTTCCAAAAACACAATGCTATCATCAGCAAACAAGAGATGTGTCACGTGGGGGCCAGTGCTCCCAAATGATACACCCTTGAGGATTTTGTTCTCTTGAGCCTTTTTCAGAAGTACGGAAAAACCCTCAACACAGAATAAAAACAAATAAGGAGATAGAGGGTCTCCCTGACGCAACCCCCTGGATGGTAGAAAGCCTCTGGAGCAGCCCCCATTCAACTTGACCGTGAATTTTGCTGATGTTACACATCTCATCACCATCGATATCCATCCCTGAGTAAAACCAAAACGTGACAGCATTTGTTCTAAGAAAATCCACTCTACCCTGTCATATGCCTTCATCATATCCAACTTAACCGCACACAAAGGTTTCTTTCTCTTCCTTTTTTTGATCGCGTGAACACTCTCATACGCCACAAACACATTATCCGTGATTAGTCTCCCCGGAACAAAAGCACTTTGCTCTTCAGAGATCAACACTGGGAGAATAAGTTTCAACCTGTTAGCAAGCACCTTGGCTGCGATTTTATATAGAACATTACAGAGACTGATCGGTCTGAATTGCGAAAGCAACTCCGGCGAGTTAACTTTGGGTATCATCACAATGACCGTCGAATTAAAACTCTCAGGCGCTGCGACATCCTCCAGAAAGTCCCGCACTGCTCGACAAACATCATCACGTATCAATGACCAGTGTCGTTGGTAGAACATCGCCGGGAGCCCGTCCGGTCCTGGCGCCTTCGTCGGTCCCATTTGGAACAGCGCCCTCTCGATCTCCTCATCAGTAATAGCAGCCATTAGTTTAGCATTCATAGCGTCCGTGACAGCCGGCACAATGTTCTCCAACAGGTGATGTGCATCAGCCGATCCCTCCGACATGAATAGTTTCTCATAAAACGTGGCAGCCATCTCTCTCATCCCCTCATCAGTAGTGCACCTCGACCCATCCTGCCGTACCAAAGCTTTGACAGTGTTCTTTCTCTTCCTGTGCGAACAACGGTTCTGAAAATATTTGGTGTTTTGGTCTCCAGCACTTAGCCAGTCCACTCTAGACCGCTGTTTGTATAGGATCTCTTCCTTCTCATAAATGTCCCGAAGTTGCCCTTCTACGTCCCGGATCTCCAGTGAGCACCCGGTCCGTAGGGCTTGCCGGCCGGGTAGTCGTCACGTTAAATTTAATTTGTTTTCTTGGTGCACTAACGAAAAATCCTACACCTACGAAGAGAACCTACGGACGGTTACGAAATCTTCTATCTAATCTAAACACCCCCCTGATTTTCAGGCCGATGGGCCCAGCCTCACCCAAAGACCAATCCTAATTGTCCTAAAATTTCTAGATGTAAACTCTTCACCGGACGGAGGGAGTATGCATGGGGATAATCAATCTCGCTGTACCGAGTAGTTAGCTGTCACGTTATATTTGTTTTTTCTTTGCGTTAGTTGCCTCGGACGTGCCTTGCATGCGTACGTAGCATGAACTAAACCGGCGGATCAGGGGCAGAGAGTGCGAGGAGCCGCCGTTGGTGGTGGCGTTGACCGGAGGACCAGGATCGCCGGGTGGAGCCTGATCGACGCTTGTCTCCGTAGCGGCCGGCCGGGTAGTCGTCACGTTAAATTTGATTTGTTTTCTTGGTGCACTAACGAAAATCCTACACCTACGAAGAGAACCTACGGACGGTTACGAAATCTTCTATCTAATCTAAACACCCCCCCTGATTTTCGGACGGGGCTTGCCTGCTCCCGTCCCGTGCTCCTATCCCTGCTCCCTGCGGGTCATTTTACATCCGACGGCTGTGTTGTTTAGCGCCCCCACGTCTCTTTTCCAGCGAAAGAAAAAACATTAAAAAGTCGTATTCTCTTTCCGTTCTCTCTCCGTAATACCTGGCAATACTCACGGTCCACTAATCTGGAGGGAAAAAGGAGGCTAATCTCATTTTTTGCCGCCAACATGCAGAACAAAGAGGTTAGGGCGGCAAACCTCTTTGACTTGTGTTAATCCAGACGGAAACACACAAATTCTTGCTTATCCATATAGGAAACATGAAAATCTCACCACCATATTAGATCACCCACATCAATCAGGAACAAGATCCTTGGCAGAAGCACATCAAACAAGTTCAATCTCCGGCAGAAGAAGAAAATTTGCAATCTGGAGGCCAAAGTGCATCAACCAGGCAGAAGCAGCGCGATCTAGGGGCAGAAGGAAAGGGTCATCTTGTGCCCCATGGCTTCTTCAAGCATCGATCCTCGGATCCATGAGGACAGTGATGAATCTCATGGGCCAAAAGTATAGTCTTCATGATCTCTTTTCGTTCTTCTTTTACCTGTAGAATTTATTGGTTAATTTTCCTGCTGAAAAAGATCGAGAATGCCTTCATGATTGTAGAAAATTTAATTATCCCTGATGTTTTTTTAAATGCCTGGTACATGAATTAACTGGACATGTCAAAATAGATACTTAATACATGAGGCAATTTGCGATAAGTATTTCATTCAGTAATTCTAGATGCTTCAAAAACAATCCTTTGTACTAGAACAAACTATAGCTTGTCTTGGAGGCGCTTATTAGTGTTTGTAAGCTGCTCAGAGCTGCAAGGATCATCTTTTAGTTGCAAGTCATGGCTGAAGAAAGGAAAGCCACAATCCATAGTGTCCATTTCATTATTATACTCAGTTATTAATACACCACTCACTCTCAGCATGTTGTAATAGAACAGGAGCATGTGTATAGTAGTCTACATTGTTCGATAATACTCTTATGAGGTGGGTAATATTTTTTTAACCCTTGTTTCATAAATCCAGTAAAATCGCGCATGGTAAGCACAATACAACATATGTGAAATTGTGCATTAACAAAATTGAATACTAATTCATACAGGATACACAAGAAAATTTTGCAACCAATTGTATTGACAACAGTTTACCAAAGATTGACATGACATTTTTATCTGAAGAGGAGGCCTACTCCTTTTATAACAAGTATGCAAAAGGTACTGGTTTTAGCATCCGAAGAGGGAGTCACCATAAGTGAAGAATACTACTGTAATACAACAACGGACATTTACATGCTCCCGTCAAGGTATGGGTTGCTTGTATTTTGTTTTGGTTATACTATTACTTTTGGATTCACTAAGATAATTATTTTAATTGACAGGATTCCGAGTTGAAGATAGCAGAGAGGATTCTTTCAGTTACAGTAGGCCTGAAACACGATGTGGTTGTCTAGCTCATATGAAGATAAGTCTAAAAAACGGATTGTATTATGTGTATGAATTTGAGGCAGAACATAACCACCCTCTTGCTACCGGAGACATGGCCCTATACTTAAGATCCCAAAGGAAAGTCACAGAAGCACAAATAGCAAGCGCTGAAGTCGCAAAGTCTGTAGGCATTTCGAATAAAGCAACTATTGATCTTATGGCCAAAGAAGCATGTGGCCTTCCAAATCTTGGGTTTGCACCTGAAGATATGAAAAACCGTTTGTATTCTAAGAGAACACTGCAAGCAAAGAAAGGAGACACGGGGGGGGGTGTTAGAATACATGGAGAAGAAGGTAAAAGAAGATGCCAATTTTTTCTATTCAATTCAAGTTGACGAGGATGATCTGATAACTAATATTTTTTGGGCTGACTCCAAAATGATATCAGACTATGCAATGTTTGGTGATGTTGTATGCTTTGACACCACATATAGGAAACTAGATGATGGACGTCCATTTGGTTTGATTGTTGGGGTGAATAATCACAAGAAAACTACTGTCTTTGGTGCTACACTTCTCTATGATGAAACAGCTGAAAGTTTTGGTTGGCTTTTTAGAACATTTCTAACAGCTATGTCTGGGAAACATCCAAGGACTATTCTGACCGATGAAGATGCGGCAATGGCCAAGGCAATCAAGCAAGTCCTTCCTCAGTCTCACCATAGACTTTGTGTGTGGCATATGAATCAAAATGCTTGCAAGCACCTTGCTGGGGTTGTTGAAGAATATAAGAAGTTCAATGCAGATTTTCAGCATTGTATCTATGATATTGAGGAAGAAGACGATTTTATAAATGAATGGAATAGAATGCTAGACAGATATGGACTACGTGACAATACCTGGCTGCAAAGGCTGTTTGAGAAAAGGGAGAAATGGGCACTAGTGTATGGCAAAAACACATTCTCGGCCCACATGAGCACTACCCAAAGAAGTGAAAGCATGAATAATGAACTAAAGCGGTACATTAGTATTAAATATGACATGCTTACTTTTTTTTGAGCATTTTGAGCGGCTCGTTGCGGATAAAAGATTTGTAGAGGTGAAGTGTGACTTCAAGGCGTCACAAACTACTCCCAAGCTGAAGGCGGAAGGTAGCTATGTATTAAGGCAAGCTGCAACTACATATACTCCCGCAATATTCAAGATGTTTCAGGAGCAAGTGCTTCGGACCCTGAACTATGACACATTTCTTTGTGATAATAGTGATAAAGAGATGAAGGTTTATACAGTAAAATTTCATGGCACGCAACGTGAGCATGTTATCAGATTTTATCCGAACGAAGAAAGAGTCAATTGCAGTTGCAAGAAGTTTGAATTTGCTGGAATCCTCTGCTCTCATTGCTTAAAGATACTTGATATTAATAATATCAAGCATATCCCTGAACAATATATGTTGAAAAGATGGACAATTGATGCGAAAGTGCGAGAGATAACAAGCAATCACAATCTGCACGAGGATATAAAAACAAGAATGTCAAACTTTTACAAGGACTTGTGCAGAATGTTTATCCACATAGCTGCTCGCGCAGCAGAGTCCGATGAAACATATGATATGGCTGCTAAATGCGCAGAGCAGCTAGCACGAGATGTGGAGCAAAGCTTGAAAATTAGAACTAATCCGGATCCAAATCCAGATTTGCGTAACTCCTCCGTTTCACAAGGTATATACTATACCACTAGTTGCATAGAGTTTTCAAAGTAAGACTCACATTTAACTTTACGTTGCAGGTCCGAACATTGACTCTGCTAGAGTTTCAAAGCATAATGAGGGGCTTCACATGCCAAGAGGTATGAAGGTCAAGGAGAAGACTGTACGAGGATCAGCGAGACCCGTCGGTGGCTTGGAGAAAGCAAAAACAACGAAGAAAAAGAAGATAGATGATTCTTTACAACTAGAACCTGAAATGGCTTTTACAAATCATATGTCATCGTATAATCCAATCTTAATGGTATAACAAGTCTACCCGTTTAAACTTTCTCTCATTTTCAAAGTTTGGTGACTCTAAGCTTTGCTATTAATCTTCATAGGGTCATCTCGGAGAAAATACTATACCAGGATCAGCAAGACCCGTTGGTGGCTCGAACAAAGCGAAAACAAAGAAGAAAAAGAAAACAGTCGATTCTTTACTAGTACGACCTGAAATGCCTTTCGGAAACCAAATGTCTGGGTATCTACCACAGTACAACCCAACCCAAATGGTATAAGAAGTCTACTTTTTAACCTTTTGTCATTTACAATCTTCTATGACCTAAGCTTGCTATTTATCTGCATAGGGTCATCTGGGAGCTTCGGCCACTCTTGCACACCCCTACTTAGCACATTACAACTCAAGTCTGCAACAATTCATTGGTACCTCTACCCCTACGGCGATGCCAGGACAAAATATGTCATTCTTCCAACAACATACTCCTGCCGGTGGTACTTCTATCCCTATGATGATGCTAGGACAAAATCTATCATTCTTCCAACAACAAAATCCTACCAGTGGTACCTCTACTCCCGTGATGATGCCAGGACAAAATCCACCATTGTTCCAACAACAGACTCCTGCCAGTGGTACCTCTACTCCCGTGATGATGCCAGGACAGAATGTACCATTCTTCCAACAGCAGACTCCTACCGGTGGTACCTCTACTCCCATGATGATGCCAGGACAGAATCTACCATTCTTCCAACAGAAGCCAGCTTAATATATGTTATAGAGTTTTATCTTATGTATGTGCTTGCAATTCTATTAGAACCTATGAGCATATAACCATGGATTGAAGATTCACTTACTTTCCGTGTACCATCTGTTGATAGCTTAAACGATTATGAATGGTATGCAAGATTTTTTACCCCCACTTTCTACTTTAATTATTGTCAACTCATTGTAGACAAGTTGTGAAACAATGATAGCCCTCAAGTTGGATGAGAATTAATAGCGATATTGTGATTTATAGTATAAGTACTGCTACACAACCAATATGAACCAAGCTGCAGTTTGGCTTGGTTTCCATCAACTACAAACTATAATATTACCAACAACATAGGTTTTTTTGTCTAACCTGACAAGCAGACCAGCAGTCCATCAGTGTGGTAATGAAGTGCCACGGACCACCGTCACCTGGATCAGGATCCAAATCATATGAATTTGCATGCATCAATCTAAGGAGTACTTTGTTCACTTTGTTCACTGTCCTCTGGCCTCATCCTGTATACAAAAATCACCACCAGCAGCTATTAAATTTCATTTTATTCCACCAATACATGACAAAATTGGAATTTTGTGCAATGCAAGACTGTCCCAAGTCTAAATCCATTGCATTTCAACATCTTTTTACAGAAAAAAGTATCAAACTGAGCACCTTCAGGACGCAGACAACAATTATAGAATTATCTTATCAAGTAAAACTCAGCTAGGTAGGCATCCAGGACATGTAGAAACTAATTTCCATCTACAATATTTGAGGTTTAAACAAATCTCGTTATAAGGAAAATTAATTTGCAAGATCCCCTTATGCATGTGTGCTCAATTACTATTTACTAGTACCTACAGACAAAATAAATCAGATCAGATATCTGAACTGTGCAGAAAACAGTAGATAGGAAGAAGAGAGGGAGCGGGCTGAGTTGCCAAGGCGACCTCGCTGGAAGAGCCGCTGGATGGGGGCCACCTCGCTCGCCGTGGCCTCCGCCGCTGGTCTTCAGGGCGGCACGGCCTCCAACACCACCGCCTCCACTATCCCCGCCCTGATCTCCGCCATCGTCGTCCCATCGCAAGCAACTTCGACGGCTGGCCTTTAGTGCGAGCACGAACCAGGAGGCGGAGGCGGTCTTACGGCGGGAGAGGATCGACATCTTGGACGGGGGCGGCGCCATAGCTGGCAACTGCGAGCTGGGCTTAAAGCTTTTCTCCGCTGCCTTCACGCCGACGGACTCTCGCTCGAGGCCGCGGAGGCGGGAGCAGAACGAGATCTACCGGGCGGATGGTAGCTGATTTACTGGATCCCTCCGCTCCCCGCGGTCGGCTGTCGGACGGGAAGGCGAAAGGGGAGAGGAGGAATACATATTGGGAACAGAGGGAAATACAGAGGTCTGTGTGTTTTTTTGGGCCAAAAAAGTGACGCGGTAAAGGAAATTAGCTGCAGCCGTCGGATGTAAAATAACCCGCAGGGAGCAGGGATGGGAGCACGGGACGGGAGCAGGCAAGCCCCGTCCCTGATTTTCAGGCCGGTGGGCCCAGCCTCACCCAAAGACCAATCCTAATCATCCACGTTTTTTTAAAGGTATCATCCACGTTTGTTATTACGTAAGTTACGTGGCCAGGTTTACGTAGGTCTAGCATTGCTCTTGCACTAGTTACGTAGTTGCCGCCGATCTATCCCTCTCCCTCTCTCTCACCCCCGGTCCAAGCCAACCGCCGTGCTCCACCCTCCCCGTCCCCTCGCCCTCTCTCCCTAACCTAGCAGATCCAATCTAGCAGGGGACGCTCTGCCGTCAAGGGGGAGGCCACCGCCGTCGTAAGGGGCACGCGCCGGGAGAGGAGCCTAAGTGTTACTCCCCGGGAGTTATCCTCAGCGCCGCTTCCCTCTTCTCCTCTCTGTGCCGCCGGGAGTTCTCCAAAGCGCTTCTTCCGGATCACGGGGGCGGAGGTGCTCGACCTCTCCCCCTTCTGCACTCGCTCGCCGGGTCCGCGTGCTTCTTCTCGGTCTGCCGCTCGTCCGCTGCTCTCCAGCCCTTCTGCCGACGCCATGTAGCTCGTCCATCTGTCTGCAGCGGCCATGGCGCTCCCCGACGGATCTGCAGCGGTCCTCGATCTGGGCCGCTACGGAGGAGGTCCGTGTGGTTCTTCCGCGTACGCCATGGAGGTCCTCTCTCTCTCTCTCTCTCTCTCTCTCTCTCTCTCTCTCTCTCTCTCTCTCTCTCTCTCTCTCTCTCTCTCTTCGGATTTGATTTGGCAGGATGTTGTTGATTGGATTTTCCCTGATGCCGGTTCTCACGCAGGTCTGGTGCACAAGAGACCGCCAACATCACCGGCCCGCACCTGTGCTCACTCCGACGCCTCCCTCCGCTGGTAGCCTCTTCTACTCCAGGACATGGAAAGCTAGCAGTTCCTTTCATCTGCCCCATCTCTCTCTAATGATTACGTAACCTACTGCCTTCCTTTTGAGGCACCACGTTTCTGTGAATCTTTCTTTGATATTTCTGTCATTTTCGTTCTTGTTTATTGTCCCTGGAGCTGGTTTTTCAAGGTTGAATGATGATCCAAGTGTATGATCAAATAATGATTAACTGAACAAAAGTAGTCTTTCCCTCCTATCAGACGACCTTTCAACCTCACCCTTTTTAATTAGTCATAGTAAAATCAATATATGCTCTGATTTTATCTACTTGTGATATACTATATTGTTGGTGATTCCTAGTCCCAAATAATCTTGTTGTGGTCAGACAACTCTGTAGCTTGTTTTTTCACCTTTTCTTGTTTGCTACTTTGGAGATGAGATGTTCGTCTACGTCATGGTTTTTGGTACTATAAATCTTTACTGGTGTTTGCTATACCACAAATATGTGCGCTTTTTAGTAATTAAGAACTCCCCACGTTATATGAGTAGAGTAGACGGTGATGGTAGCATGCATACTAACCCGACATGCTGATGTATACTTGCTGTCAATTGGATCATGCTTCTAGATTCAACGGTCAGCCTTAAAATTTGCTTGTGACATGTGGGTGTTGAAGCGTACTTTCTGTCAATTGGATCATTCTTTTCCTTTAGGTTTCCTATTGTCAGCCTGTCAATATGTTTGTGATGTGGGTCTTGCCATTGCTGCCAGCTGATTAGGTCCTTGTTAACAACAGTATGGTTCCAGTTCTGTTGGGTCGTGCTCGACAATATTGTTTAGTGTTCAGCCTATACAATGGATACCTAGGAAAATGGTCTTCCTCTTTAAAAATATTACTACCTCCATTCCTAAATATAAGTCTTTGTAGAGATTACAATGCGGACTACATATGGAGTAAAATGAATGAATCTACATTCTAAAATATGTCATTATACATCCGTATATAGTTCGTATTGAAATCTCTAAAAAGACTTATATTTAGAAACGGAGGGAGTATATGATATGGACAGTGCTGTTTAGTTTGTACAATGGGGCTGCTACCTGCAAATTTCTTCATAGCTTATGTTGAGCGTGTACCTGTTGTCAGTTGTATAATATTTCTGTAGTTTTCTTGTGTGCGATTTTATTTGGATCCAAAGAATCTCGGCATTGGCTGTTATCTTTAAATTCCTTATGGCATATTTAAGATGAACATGTTCAGGGGTCTGTGCTGTTGTAGGCATGTTGATGCCAAGCTAGCATGTATGTATTGTAAACTACATTTTGGTGCAGTTTCCTCACGCAGGTGCACAAGGGACCGTTTGTTGTGCGTGCCTAACATCACCTGCCAGTTCACCGGCATGCGCCAGCTCCTCACTCCAATGCCCCTCTCTTGCCCTTCAGCTGGCCTCTTCTTTGACATCAGCATAGGTAAGCGCGACCGGTTCCTTTTTTGTGCGTGTACTATCTGCTGCTGCCAAATATCCCCTTCTCTCTCTCTCTCTCAGCATAATTTCAGTTCCACACCATGTTGATTTTGGCAGTGTGTGACATGAGTATGATTTTGAGCTCTTCTCCGTTCGGACCTTGATGATGACGCACTCTACCCGGCAGTGACCTCGACGCCATGAAGGACATCAATCAAAGGTACATACATACTTGATCCACCTTGTGATGGGCAGCCCCAAAGTAACATCCTCTTGGTTATTTTTTCTTGGAAGTGTTTGGACTTGCCTCTAACCATGCGTCCATCAGGGGTTGGCAAGCCCATATATGTCTCCTCAAGCCCTGCGGTATCCACATTTAGGTAATCACAAATAGCGATTTGTTGCTCCAAATGAAAGCTAGGGCCAAATAGGATTGAAATTTTTTAGTATTCAATAGTTGGCCCCATGGCCAGAGCATACATGCTTAGAATATATTTTTACTTGGGCTGCTTGCTCATTCTTGCTATAAAAAATATAGAAGTGTGTCTTCTGCGCATAACAGATGAGATATGTCCGGAGCTCGCTTACACATCTTAAGGGGGGTTACATGCCCTAGAGAAGCTTCTTCACTGATTAAATCAAGAATTTTGCTAAAGCACATCTAAATATGCCATAAATATTGCACATCTAAGTTCTAAGTCGTTGATCTTACGCGAAGATTCATTGAGTCTTTTCTTTTTTAGTTTTGCTAAAGCACATCTAGATGTGCCATCATAAAACGAGGCAGTGTGCGAGCAGTGGAGAGTGAATCTATCACAAGCAAGTGTAAGGAGTATGGTGCGAACCGAGTGTAAGGCAGCGGCCAAGCAATGATGGTGGCACAACACAACATGGTGCGAACCGAGTGGAACAGGCCAGCCGCACCTGTACACCATCGGCGAGATGGTCCTGTATGTCGTCACCGCCATGAACGTTGGGGGCTGAACCTGTACGCCGTGGCCCTGAATTTGTTCGGCTGCACGCCTGCACTTGTAGACCATTGAGGAGCCGCTCCTGTACGCCATCATCGTGAGCCCCGGGGCTGCACCTGTACGCCATCTGCGAGTTGCTCCTCCGGTCATTGACAATGGCGAGCTTCATCGGCGTGAGCATAACGCATATCAAGGAGAACCAGCTAGCTCTTGGTTCGAGTGGCACTCCACCCCTAACCACAACTCATCCGCTGATTTTTTAACATCAGTCGGTTCAGGGCTGCACCTGTACGCTAGGCTGTACGCCGTCTGTGAGTTGCTCCTCCGGTCAGTGAAAGTGGCGAGCTTTGTCGGTGTGACGGGGCGTTGCGTGTTGGCGAGCCCCGGCCGTGTTGATGTTGCTTAAGCATCGTGAGAGACTCCCGTACACCATGCTAGCTATGCGGGAGAGGGCCAAGAAGAGAGATTAGGCATGGTCTGTACCACTGGAGCTGATGTTCCCTGCGTCCATGCCCTTCACATTGATGTTTCTTGAGTCGTTGATGCGTACGTCTTGTTTCTTCTCAGCTGGAGTCTTTGGCCTGATGCGATGGCCTGATGCGATAGCCGCCTCTAGCCGTCCGCCCCTCTCTTCGTGTCCCCCAGTCTTGGACGCGCGTGTCTTCCTTATATAGGCAGCAGGAGTCCAACCTGATGACAACCCGTGGCGGTTTTAAACCTGCCGGATATTGTGCGTTTCTTGCGTTTCACGAGTTTATCTACTCGTCTCACCATGCGCCGTACCCCGATTTGTACCGACAAATCCGACCCGGGTTGTTAAGCGCATGCTCCCTATCTTCTTTGCTGGCATCTAGAATTTCCGTTGGGTGGGCGTCGTTGTATATATGCATGGATACGTTGCAAGGCAGGTCCCATGCATCATGTACATGTACGTCTAGGGTCGATCAACCAACAAATACATGTATGTGACCGGTGGATATGCTGTTTGTTGGGTGAACTCCTGCGGCTGGTTGTTCAACCAGCGCGCAATCACCTGATTGGATCGATTGCCATAGTCCGTCGTCCATGTTGCCTAGGCGCTAGCTTATGAATGAGCTAGCTGCCCCTCTAGACGTGAACCTGGCACATGCATGCACGTACAATCAATCACAGCCTCCTCATGTATGCATGCATAGCTTCCTTGCTTAGTGCCATGCGGACAACAATTTGTATTTATACTTTGCCATAATTCTATAGGATGTCTGCTCCATCTAGTGTGTTCCTTCATTTAGATGAAAAGAGGTTTGCATGGCACGTTTGACTATCTTTTTCATCGATCTTGGAATGTAATGATGTAATAGTAAGTTAAACATAACGGTATATGCAACACATCTTACCTATATAAATAAAGATTTCACTTTTTTTCAAGCTCATTAGAAGAACATATAGGTTGTTTTCTAGATTGGAGCATTCTAGTAGAATGTTCTATGCTGAAAAAAGAAATGTTGCTGCACAATAGTTAGACATTATCCAAAGGCATGGGAATAGGATTCATAGTAAGATTTTTAAAGGGTTCATAATGAATAACATTCAAGAGATTACATAAAAACTAAACCAGAGCCACAACTCGAGTGCTTGCTCGAAACTGGCTGGATAACACGATACATAGCCCATGATAGGAAATTAGTTGGCCGGTGTGAATGGAGGCCAAGATCTAGTGACTGGAAACGCTGCAGTGAGTTCCTCTTGTTCTTCTGGATTTATCAGTTGTGCAGAGCAAAGTGTAACCAGGTCGAGGTAGAAAATCAATGGGGAGAAACCGAATGTAACCAAGTCGTGGTTGCCATTGTCTCCCGCGGCTAGTATTTTGGAGGAGTACTCGTCAATGTCTTCATCACATTCGACCATTAGTTCCTTCCAGAACGATGAACTGAGTCTACATCTTGCATCTTGATTGTCCTATGCAGATGCCATGGGTTAGCATCCATTGCTACCTCTTTTACCCAATGCTCAATCTCAATCCCCTTCAGACGTAGAATGCATAGTCCTTTCTTCCCTGACCTCGCTACGATGTAATGTGTGTCTATCAGGTTCTCGAATCTGTCTGGCAGATAGTGCACAACAAACACACTGGTCCGTTCCATGAAGGAGATAACTATGCCCAATGCATACATCATGAAGAACGCTCCATCTACCACAATAGCATAGGGTTTTTCATGGAGCTCAGCATTGTACTTTAATTCCAGACGTTGGGATGCAGTCGTGTGCCAAGCTTCGTCATGGAATTTGGTCATGCTGACGCCAACGCCAACACCTCCTACAGCAAAAGGAGGTGCCTCGTGGAACTCTTTGAATAAACTCATGGCGTCCCCAATCATGACGAAGCTCCCCGTGGCCACCTCGGGGATCCCTACCCATGCAGGCTCACCCGTTTTTGTTGGTGTGAAGTAGAGCGTGGGGAAGGGGTTGAGGATGCTGCGATGTGCATAGCGCCCCTCCCCTCCTTGTCTTGACGGATGATGAGCTCGCCATCATGGCAGAATATTACTAGGTTGTCTTCCGGCGACCAAAAATAGGAAACAAAGCTGAAAGATGCTTCAACTATTTCATCCTCCTCTTCTAGGGACGGTCCTAGATGCGGAAGTCGGGAAAAATCAACAAATATTTAATCTATCTTCTCGAACTCCGGGATGAAATTGAGGAGCGGCAAAGAGCATTTAGCCCTGAAATCCGCCATGAACTACATAGTGGAGACAAGTTCTGTCCGGCCATTGGAAACTAGTGAGGATACTAACATTTTCCTCACTCCATAGAGTTGGGCAAGCACCTCCTGAAGAAGATATCGGTGGTCCAGGACAGCTGGAACCGACGAAGAAAGTGGACTACAAACCGCATTGGATGTGGTGGCCATGGCGCCTCAAAGGTGTTTCTCCTATGGCAAGTTGTTTTTTGCGAGCAAGATAGAGGGGAATGGATGAGAGATCTGAACATGTCTATATTGGTGGACATATCTTCTTGTACAGGTTTGTTAGGCTAGCGTATAGGAAGTCGTTGGAGTTTGTTAAGTCGTAGGTATCCTCTCTCTCTCTCTCTCTCTCTCT
>NC_041389.1:705095236-705167725 GCF_002162155.2 Triticum dicoccoides | reverse complement strand
AATACTAGCAGCAGAAGACAATGGTAACGATGCCTTGTTTACATTTGGTCTCTCCCCGTGGATTTTCTACCTCAACCTAGTTGCACTTTGCTCTACAGAACTGATGAATCCAGAAGAACATGAACTCACTGCAGCGTTTCCAGTCACTAGATCTTCGGCTCCATTCATACCGGCCAACTAATTTCTTATCATAGGCTATGTATCGTGTTATCCAGTCGGTTTCAATCAAGCATTCGAGTTGTGACTCTGTTTTTAATTTTTATGTAATCTCTTATATGTTATTCACTATGGGCCCTTAAAAAATCTTGTTACGAATCATGTTCCCATGCCTGTGGATAATGTCTAATTATTTGTGCAGCAGCATTTCTTCTCATCAGAGAACATTTTTACTAGAATGCTCCAATCTAGAAAACAACCTCTAAGTTTTTTCTTAATGAGCTTGAGAAAATGTGAAATATTTATCTATATATGTAAGATGTATTGCATGTATCATTATGTTTAACTTACTATTACATCATTAGATTTCAAGTTCGGTAAAGAAGATAGTCAAACGTGTCACGGAAACCAATTTTCATCTAAATGAGGGAACACACTAGCTAGATAGAGCAGACATCCTATATGAAATGACATAAAAAAATGAGGGTTGGGTGTTCATGAGCTTCATGTTATAAACACAAAATTCATCCTCTTAAAACCTGAAAGGACTTCGGAGCTAAAAATATAACCTGCATATTTCCATCGTAAAAATGGCACTTAAATCCGACTTATATAAAACAGATTTTGTAGGACCTGCCACTACACGCAAAAATTGAGACATTAATGGCATGCATTCCCTCCTTGGAGCAATTCTTAACGAGCCCACAACACATCATAGTCACCAGATCACCTTTCTCGTTACCCCAGCTTATTTCAGCAAACTCGTATTGGAATGTTAAGGTCCATACAACTGGAGACCGACTACAGAACAAGTAGGCTCGGAATAGAAAAGCGGAAAGGGCAAGGGTAGCTTAAGAGAACAATTTCTGAATAACAACATAATGAAGGTACCGTAGTCATGCTACAGAGTCCCCCACGGGACAAGGAAATGTACAACTACAAATCGTCGGCTCCATCGCCTGCTAGTTTTGCCTCCAAGCCACTGGCTTCCACACCTGCAGAAACATATAGAGTTTGTAGAAGCTGTTAGCCGGCTAGGCTGGGATGTTCCCTTCAATGGTCAATTTGTTCCTAGTGGTCAAAACACCCTTTCACTTTATCGATGGCTTTCGAGAATTGTGATCCATGGTATGACTGTCCACTAACATGTCCTTGTCTCTAAGGTATTTGTTGCGCATAATGTGGGTCCACAAGCCTTATTCCCTGATCAAATCTTCCAGATCCACTTGGCCACGAGGCATTTCTTCATAAATTGTTGTGTCCATGGTTCCAAGAACTCTCAGGCTTTAGGCATGCACACTGTTTGCCATGATTTTGTCATGTGACAACATAAACATGTGGGTATTATGGCAAAGTATATATACAAATTGTAGTCTGCATGACACTAAGCAACAAAGCTATGCATGCATACGTGAGGAGGCCCCTGATCGATTGTACGTAGATGCATGTACCAGGTTCACGTCCAGAGGGGCAGCTAGCTCATTCATAAGCTAGCGCCTACGCCACATGGACGGCGGCCTATGGCAATCCATCAAATCACCCTGCTAGTGAATGTACATATGGAGGTTGTATACATGTGACTACGTGCTTGTTAAACGACCAGCCGCATGAGTCCACCCAACAAACAGTGTATCCACCCATGCCAAAAAAAGAAAAACAGTGTATCCACCGGTCACGTACATGCTTGTATTTGTTGATTGATCGACCCTAGACGTGCATTACTTGATGCATGGAGACATGCATTGCAACGTATCCATGCATATGTACAACAGGGCCCACCAAACGGAAATTCTAGAAGCCAGCAGAGAAGAATGCGCCGAACGACCCAGGCCGAATTTCTTGGTACAAATCAGCGTACGGTGCACGGCGAGACGAGTAGATAAACTCGTGATGCGCAAAAAACACACAATATCTGGCACTGGCAGGTTCGAAACCGCCACGAGTTGTCATCAGGCTGGACTATAGCTGAGAAGAAACAAGACGTAAGCAAACGACTAAACATCAACATGAAGGGCATGGACGCAGGGAACATAAGCTCCAATGGTAAAGACCACGCCTAATATCTGTTCTAGCCCCTCTGCCTCACAGCTAGCATGGTGGACGGTAGTCTCGCAGGTTCAGCCCCGACATTCACGGCGGCGGCGGCGACAACGTATAGGAGCAGCTCGCGGACGTTGTATAGGTGCGGCTGCTCGGCGGTGGCAGGGTGCCCGGCGTCGTTGACGATGAGCTCTGTTCCATGGTGCGGCCCAACGTGCCGAGGCGTGCCGGCGTGGCTCAGCGCCCGGTGTACAGGTTCAGCTTGGAGCCGGTGTACTGGAAGGATCTGATTCAAACCGGTGCACAGGAACAATCTTAGGACTGGATGCGGCGGCATATTGTGTCAGTGTTGCGGGCATCCGGGTGGTGCGTCACCGTCCCGTTGCTGGCAGCCGGACGGGAACAGACAACAGCTAGCCGCCTCCGGCAAGAAGAGCAGCAGCAAGGCAAGGACGCACCTGCATGATGGTATGAGCCAGCATGTGCATGGTTTGCCCAAGCCACGTAAAGCCATGCATGACTCATCCAGGGGCAAGACCTGCAGATGATGCACGCCAGGACTGGTCCACGCGCACATTGCTGGCGTACAGTTCCGCGCATGAGATTTTTACATATTTAACCTTTTTTATATAATTTATCACAAAATGAACCCAAATCTAAAAAAATCATGATCTAACTGTTTTTTATGGCCATATGACGCCCCAATCAAATGCGTTGTAGACTCTGCCACGTCAGTGGGATGGGCCTGCACTAAGCTTGGATGACACCTTTAGCTAGGTCGTTATACCTGTTAGCACGGCACCTTTATGCAGGGCGTCATTGAAACCATTCAGCTGCGCATCAAGGGGCGAGCGCTCGCGATGTCCACGTCATCACAGGTAGGACAAAAATAAAACATGATATCGATTGGGTAAGAGGGAAAAGGAGATCGGGGGGTTAGCGTGTATAGAACAGCTTCTCGTCATTGTCGATGGGCAGAGGGGAGCAGCGGCCGCAGCACGCAGCGATGCCCCAACCCAACCCCAACCCCGCCGCCGCCCCAATCCCACCACCGGCGGCCTCCTCCTCCCCTAACGCCGCTCCAGCCCCTCACCTTCCCCGGCCGATTTAGCGCCGTCACCGCCCCTCGGCACGCAACCTCTCCTCTCCTCCGCGGCTCCGCCTCTTCCTCCGGCAGCATCCAACCCAATCGTCATCTCCTACTCCCCTCTCTTATTCCCCTGTGCCTCGACGAGGTGGGCCAAGCCGGCGCACGCAGCAAAGGGCGGCTGCGGATGCAGCTTGGACGCGGGCGCGCGGAGGTGGAGGCGGAGCTGCGGCGGTTGGTGGTGGGCGGGAATCCCGCCGACCGCGTCCCTCCCCAAACTGCAGTGATGATGGAGGGAGCCGCCAGCTACTGACCGACGGGCTCGCCGGGTCGCCGTTTCCCGAGGCCATCCCCTCGCCCCGTGCCGGATCGCGCATCGGCTTGGAGGCCCCTCAGGGCTGCCGCCGGTGCGGGAGGCATCTGTGGCCGTGCAGGCTGGGGACAGAGCGGCGGGGCCCATGGTGCATTCCGGTCGAGGGCTTGCTCGATCTGGCACGCGATCTGAGCCCCCGTTGATGGATTTCTCGCAGCTCGACTCGGTGGTCCTATTCCTATTTTAGTTTCTTCTTCTTACCTCTACTACATCTTCAGATTTTGTTTCTTCCCTCTATTTGGCTCTTTGCTGGGTATTTGTTTCTTGGATTTTAGCTTCATTTTTCTTTACTTCGTCTTCACCTGATTAACTATCCTTTTTGTACTGCTTAATTTCTTTTGCAGGTACCTATCTTTGGTGTTGATTGCCGCTCACATTCCTGTCATCGCTTTGGTTTGTAAGAGATTCTATCAGAATAATTGTATTGTAGACTTGTACTAGTAGTTACTGAATTAGTGCAACCTTAGGTCTGTAGGTTAAGAAAACGAGCCCAAAGAAGTAATGCGTCCAGCCAAACAACGGCATTGTGGCAACGTGATCCACATTCGTTGTTCTCGGTAAGTTGATGGACTGCATTAGCCAATCACTATGTGTGTTTTCCTCGATTTACTTTCAGTTCGTCCTAGTCATATTGTGATTGTTGAAGTACTTCATGATGATGAGGTATGAGACCATGATATACTAGCATTTTATTTAAATCCCAATGGGAGCAGGTCAATGAACCATTGGTGTACCAACATTTAAGCAAGCAAGTTTTACTCATTTTCATTTTTAGCAGATAGTTTTGAGCAATTTGTTCTGACTGCGCAAGTTGAGAGAGTCCATGCCAATGTAAGTCTTCCAATTCGCTGAACTATTTCTGAAATATGTAGCTAGACAGTGTCTCGCCTTCGAATGAGAGCTACAATATTTGCCTTGTAGCTGCATGAGTGACAATTTTTGTTACCGCTGATCCTTCCAAATTCTGAAACTGAAGCTTAGACTCTATGAATTGTTGTTTTCAGTAACAATGCAAGTGCAGCGGTAGGCGCCACTGGATATGCAATACAGGGGCGTGTTCCTTGTGTAGAGCGCTGTGGTGAGCCGAGGCATCACACTGAAGGATACTAGCGGAGACCTGGTACTCCATCTTATATAGGGCTGACTTCTGTGTTTTGTAATCGCACTGAAGGATGTCAGTTTTTCTTGAGTAACCCTAGTGAGGTATTTTTGTAGTTCACCAAAGAATCAGGCAACGTGGTGAACGAGGTGAAGCTGAAGGTTGTTTACGCTCCGCCTTTGCAACCGGCATCCATAAATGAGGGCTCTGATTAGGAAAGTCTGGGCAGTCGGGAGTTATCAAGAGGTAAAATCTTGATCTTAAGTGTCCGCTATGGTTGTAACAACATCAACCAAATCTTGATCAAGCACATAGCATAGATCGCCAAGTGGGTGATCACCGAGTTCACGAGAGTCGGTTTGGAGCCATAGTCAAGCAGGGAAGCAGCTGTGGAGAGCCTGCGTTCAACCGGCGCGGCGAGGGGCATCAGATCAAGCATTGACGACCGGGTTGTGCCATAGGAAGGCTGAGATACATTAATGGTATACTCACAATCGAGCTGCCAAACACACCAGCAAACAAAGAGGTATGTCCACCCTATGTGTTAACGTATATCATTTTATTTCTGAAAATTAATATGCAATCCCACAGGTAAAGCATATTCCTGCAATATCTTTTTCATATGTTCAACTGGCCCCAAGTCCGCACTCATGATGAAAATCATGTGGTCGGCATATTGAATGATCAGGTAGTCATTGTGAGGCACTTGAATCTGCAGCTGCACATGCACTTTTCACGTAAGTGTCATTTATCGTTGTCTAAAGTAGGTCAGCGGCTAAGACGAAGACCAGTGGCGACAGTCGTAGGTCTCCCTGTCGCGCGTCACGCCTAAAGAAAAATTGCCCGCCAGGGGTGCCGTTAATAAGAACTGAGGACTTAGCAGAAGAAAAGAAGCACTCGATCCACCCTAGCCACTTATCATTACAGTCCATACATTTCATATTTTCCATCATTGGCTTGTGTTCGATAATGTCAAATGCTTTTGCAAAATCAAGCTTTAGCACAATAATTTCACACCAGACGCTTGAAATTGGTGTCTAGTCCTGGATCGAGCGCCCTTTTGAGGGATCCATACTGATTACAGTGTATAATGCGAAGAATCAGCTTCTGTAGACGATTGGATAGGATTTTAGTCAAGATCTTGAGAAAATAGTTCAACAATGTAATCGCTCTGTAGTCGTTGGCCGGTGACCTGAATCTTTAGAAAATAGTTCAACAACGATAAACTCAACATTTAAATTCTCGATTTATAAAAGTCATCTTTAATGATGTGCCAACAGGCCTTCGGGAAGGACCCGCTAAACCCATCTGTACCTGGGCATGATTCGATGTCATTTCTTTCACCAGTCAATCTGCTCACGGGTTAATGGCACGGTGAGATCATCAAACCTTTCACTCTCTTGATGATATCATGAAGATTGAAGCTGATATTAACCTGGTCAGACTGACCTAGGAGATCTTTGTACATCTAAATAAGAATTGGTTATTTACCAATAGGGAACGTGATTCCAACATGGAAAGAGCAGATTGAGAATGAGGTACAGGGGTTCATGTCATAATCGCAAGTCAGAACATAAATTTTATATTACTAAAGAGTTCATATTTTATTAGGATCGGCATAACCGTTTTGTTGGTCTAATGTGTGTTGAATGGCCTCGCCTATTTATACTAAACTGTTTTACTTTGTGATAACTCATGTTATTGTCAAATATATATTGTTTTGAGTGCTATACATCATTTTACATACTATATTGAATCACTAGTAGAAAAAGGACCTTATGTGAAACACATTAGTCCCGGTTCGATTTTGGCCCGGTACTAACGGTATCATTAGTACCGGTTCGAATGGCTATGCATTAGTGCCGGTTCGTGTTGAACCTTTAGTACCGGTTCGTGCCACGAACCGGTACTAAAGGGGTGGTGGCAGGCTGGCGTCAGGCCGGGGCCCCACGAGCCCCTTTAGTCCCGGTTTGTGGCACAAACCAGTACTAAAGGGCCAACCTTTAGTACCGGTTTGTGCCACGAACCAGCACTAAAGGGGTCTAACCTATAGTCCCGGTTGGAGACACAAACCGGGACTATAGGGCAATTTTCAAACTTGAAAAAATCATAACTAAATCATCCTAATTCAGAAAAATACATATAATATATCAAAATTCGCAGAACAAAAAGATTGATCCGCTGAAACAACAAGTTTTCCGTTTCGACAATTTTTTAAAATCACAGAATTCCAAAGGGAAAATAGAGTTTTTGGGCGTTTTAGACGTTTTTTAGACGTTTTTAGCGTTTAGTGCTAGGGTTTAGATTTCAGAGTTTAGGGTAAGGTTTTATCGTTTAAACCCTTAGTTTTTACTGTTTAGCATAGAGTTTCCGACGTTTTAAGTCCCGGGTTTAGGGTTTAGGACAATTTTTGAAATGACAAAACTGTAAAAGGAAAAAAAGATATGCTCTAATTTATGTTTTTTTTTTAATTTTGGTTAAATCTTGTCAAACCGGTCAAACAACCGATTCAAGAAATATAGTGTTACGGAAGTACGTACCGGTAGAAGACACAGTAGGGATCGAGCCAGATGTGCTCGTCGCCGGAGTTCCTCCTTCTCCTCCTTCGGTGGTAGTCCAACCATGGCACGGACCACCCGATTCTGCTATCAGGCGAGGACGGCGTGTGTTCCTCCGCTTGCATTTTTTCATAATGCGGGCGCACCCGCCGCATCAGCCGCCTCCGCCGCCGCCATTTCCGCCCTGATACGGACCTCGACGGCCCTTATCCTCTCCTTCCCACAGCGGGCCTCCCGTTCCCGGTGGGACTCATAGTCCGCGACCGGTGATGGGAAAGGAGAGATTTGTCGGCTGCCGGGACCCAGATGATCCAGCCACAGAGGACCCGAGCACCCGTTGAGTCGACGCTATATATGGAGTCGTGCCGGACAGATCCTGCCATCGGCAGGGCGCTGTCCTCCCGAGAGCGGCGGAGTGCAATGCGGACTACCATTGCCTCCTCCAACCCGCACGGGATGTCACCAAGCCAGCGGGGTATTGGACCAAATATAGGGGCAAAGCTAACAGTGGTGCACCAAGACCTGCATGCATGGGACCGTATGGTCCTGAAGGAGCCTCGTTCAAGACTCAGGAAGGCACAGCGGGAACTTGAGTCGCTTACAAAAGCCAGCCCGACATTGGATGTTCATATGCAGCAGAAGGAGTTGTCTCTTTTTATAGAAAATTTGTTGGAGCAAGACGAGATATATTGGGCACAAAGAGGCAAAGTAAGCTGGCTACGTCGAGGCGACCGGAACACAGCTTATTTTCATCAGTTTGCCTCGGCACGCCGATGGAAGAATTTAATAAAAAAGCTCAAGAGTAGTAGTGATTCCTGGGTGGAAGGTAATGATAATCTTAAGCCCCTAATTAGGGACTACTTCCACGACCTCTTCACATCCAATATGGGTGTGGTGGACCAAGGATTGATGAACTCTGTAAAACCCGTGGTGACCGTCGATATGAATAATATGCTTTTGGCTGAGTACACGAGGGAGGATGTTCGCCAAGCTTTATTTCAAATAGGAGATTTGAAGGTTCCTGGCCCGGATGGACTTCATGCTATCTTTTTTAAAAGATTTTGGCACATTGTGGGCGACGAGTTGACTGATGAAGTGCTCAATGCTATAAATAAAAGGAAGATCCCTTCAGGATGGAATTCAACAAATGTAGTGCTAATTCCCAAGGTCAATAGTCCAGAGGTAATTACACAATACAGGCCAATCAGTCTTTGCAATGTGGTTTATAAAATAATTTCAAAAATGTTTGCAAACAGACTAAAACGAATCCTTCCTGAAATTATATCTCCAACACAAAGTGCTTTCGTCCCAGGAAGACTTATTACTGATAATGTATTGGTAGCTTATGAGTGTTTCCATGCAATCAAGAAAAAAACACATGGATCAAATGGATTTTGTGCCGTGAAGCTGGACATGAACAAAGCCTACGACCGTGTTGAGTGGGCCTTCTTGGAAAAAATAATGTTGCGGATGGGATTTCATGCATATTGGGTGGAGCTTATCATGGAGTGTGTATCTTCAGTAAGCTATAGGGTCCGATTCAATAATACAGAAACTGAAGAATTCGCTCCCACGAGAGGGCTCAGACAGGGCGACCCATTATCACCTTATTTATTTCTCTTGTGCTCTGAGGGTCTTTCAAGCTTATTAGCTCATGAACAGGAAATTGGAGGACTGGAAGGGGTCCGTGTTTGTAGAAATGCTCCCCCTATCTCACATTTACTGTTTGCAGATGACTCCTTGATCCTAATGAAGGCGGACTCACATAATGGAAGTACACTCAAAAGGGTTCTTGACACATATTGTGCTAGTTCTGGGCAACTAGTTAGTAATGCTAAATCGAGTATATTTTTTAGTCCTAATACTAATGTCAATACCAGGGAGAATGTGTGTAGAGATTTAAATATTGAGACAGAAGCTCTATCCGACACATAATTGGGTCTCCCTACAATGGTGGGAGTCGACCGACTGTTTCCAGCACTTGATCGATAGAGTTTGCCAGAGGTTGAAGGGATGGAAGGAGAAAACACTCTCGATGCAAGGTAAAGAGGTACTGGTAAAGTCGGTAGCCCAAGCAATACCTTCTTATGCAATGTCAGTTTTTAAATTGCCTAAAGGAATTTGTAAGTCAATCACTGATGAAATTGCTGGGTTTTGGTGGGGTGACAATGAGGAGAAAAAGAAAATGCATAGGTTTGCGTGGTGGAGGTTGTGTATTCCGAAGAAGGAAGGGGGATTGGGTTTTAGAGACTTGCACAGTTTTAATCTTGCTATGTTAGCAAAACAGTGTTGGCGATTAATCCAAAACCCGGATTCTTTGTGTGCACAAGTTCTGAGGGCAAAATATCACCCAGATGGTGACATACTGAAAGCTGGACTAGAAAAAGGCTCTTCTTATACTTGGCAGAGTATTGTCGCAGGTATTCAGACTTTTAAGCGGGGTTGCATTTGGCGTGTTGGAAGTGGATCTCAAATTGATATCTGGCATGATCCATGGATTCCATCAAGTGTCACAAGGAAAGTAATCACGATTAGTTGTGCAACAATGCTTTCAAAGGTTGATGAGTTAATAAACCCGTACACAGGCCAGTGGGATGAGGATCTAATTCGTGATGTGTTCTCTCCTGTTGATGTTTATAGGATATTGCAAATCCCCTTGAATTATCACTTGACGGAAGATTTTGCGGCTTGGAACTATACACGATCAGGCACGTTTTCCGTGCGATCGGCTTATCATAAGGAGTTTGAACATCAACATGGGGCACAGTGGGTGCGAGCTGATGGGCAAGGTACAGAAAATATAAACTCAGTTTGGAAGGATATGTGGAAGCTGAAAATACCAGGGAAGATAAAACATTTTGCATGGAAAGTTTTGCATGGCGCCCTCCCATGCTTTGGTGTATTAGCAAGCCGACACATCCCATGCTCAGCTCAATGTCCAGTTTGTTTAGTCGGAGCGGAAGACATTCAATACTGCTTATTTAGGTGCCGACGAGCGACGGATGTTTGGGAATGGCTGGGCTTGCTACAAGTCATACGGAAAGCTATCGCCGAGGACAGATCAGGATCTATTACGATGGAAATTTTATCAAAGCTTCAGGGCAATGATGCGGAGGTACCAACGGCGAAGCTTGCTGTTGTAGCAGCATGGTATATATGGTGGCGGCACCGACAGATAGTGAAGGGAGTCAAAGTCCAAACGCCAGAAAAAACTGCACTGGCCATCAAGGTTTTGGCAACAAATTACCTCAGATCAACTATACCCAAAGGACCAATAAGGAAGAATGACCACATGTGGAGGAAACCAGGATATGGGATCGTGAAGATAAATGTTGATGCTTCCTTTCAGTATGAAACACTTTCAGGTGCTTGTGGTGCTGTGGCTCGGGACGACCGAGGTGATTTTATTGCTGCAGCAAGTTGGTTTGTTCCAAACATCAGTGGAGTTGACTCAGCTGAGCTAACTGCCATCAGAAACGGGATATACTTGGCAACTCACATTGGATGCAACAACATAGAAATTGAATCAGATTGTTCGTTCGCAGTGGACTCGCTGAACCAAGTTGATGATTATTTAGGCCCGGAGGTAGCTATCATCACAGAGTGTAAACAACTTATGATGGACTTTGCGTCCATATCCTTCAGACATTGCTATAGAGAGGCCAATCAGGTGGCAGATGAATTAGCAAAGAACTCTTTTACTACTAGATCCTCGAGTTCTTGGGATGATGAGATCCCTAATTTTATTTCTCATCTGCTTGTAAATGACATGTCTATTATTTGAGAAATAAAGTCTATTTGCAGTCAAAAAAAAAATACGTGTCTTCTCTCGTTCCCCCCACCTCTTCCTTTCTCTCATCCCATGCATCAAACAATCATAAAATTAAGACCGGGAATATCAGAAACGATCATATCTGGACAACGCAAACATGTAAAACAGTGGCCTAAAAGATCTTATATTAGTTTATAGAGTAGTTACTATTTTTCGGCCGCACCTATCTCAATTTTGAATAACGAACTTAAACTCTTCGTGGTTGTACCATCTTGATGTGGGGTTTCAAGTAATTAAAACCATTTTTTTAAAGGATGTTGCTAGGCGACGGCCGGCGGATCTTTTTAAAAGATCTTCCGCCTCGCGAGTCGTCCGCCGGATTAAAGGTGAAGCATCGCCTTCTATCATTAAGGTTCAAATCCTGGTGCTCGCATTATTTCTCGATTTATTTCAGGATTTCCGGCGATGCGCTTTCAGTGGGAGGAGACGTTCCCGTCGATGACGAGGCGCCTACGGTGACTTCGTAAATCTCAAGATGATATGCCGGCTCGGTCTCTCGGAGGTGCTCATAGGGATAGGGTGTGCGTGTGTGCGTTCATAGGGATGAGTGTATGCGCATGTATACGAGCGCTTGTGTCTGACTGATGCTAAAAAAACAGGTTTTTTTGCAACATATGTCTTGTTGCAACACGTTACAGGGAAATGTTTGCCTAACAAGATCATGCCTCATGTTTTTACTGATTAACAACGCGGATCTTTTAGAAAAACCTGTATCAAGACATGATTTTCTAATGAGAAAAATTCACTGCAGGTCCATTTACTTGTGCTGGAGTTAGCTTTAGTCCCTGTGGTTACAAATACCCGTAATACAGTCACCAAACTTGCTCTAGGGGGTCATCTACGGTCCATTATACGGTTTTATGTACGTATGCGCTGAGCTGGCTCGAGTCAACCGATGCCAAGTGTGCATTGACTGCCACATGTGCCCATCCGCTCGATTACGCATGCACACAGGTTTTTTTTTGCAAAACTGACCGTTATTAAAAGATCCCCCCCACCTGGTCCGATCGAGCCGCCACCTGGTCGGATCGAGCCCACCCGCTCCGACTGAGCCACTCTCCTGCTTCTCCCTTCTCCCCTGGTTCGTCGTCGCTACCGAGGTGGTTCCGTCTCCGGCGTAGGCGAGCGTGGCGACGGCACCATGAGCTCGTTTTGGGCGTTGTGCCGCCGCCATCCGTGCCATTTGGGAGGGGCCTACGTGACGTCCCTCTCGCACCGTCGCGTCATGACAACCATGCCTCGCCGCCCCTCTATGGTACGTCACCGTCGCCGGCAGGTTTTATGCTTGATCTGTCCATGAAAGCTCCGGGGGAAGAGCTTGCGTGCGAGTCAATTGCGCACATCTGCTAGGGTTTGGGCTATTTCTCTCCCTTTTTGCCACGGATGGTGTAGGGTTTAGGGTTTTAGCAGCGGACGTTTAGCAGGGCCACAGATCAAAGATAGGGTTTTTGATGTGCTATGGATCTTGTATCTAGAGATGGTCTACGGTTTGCATAGCAAAATTAGGGTTTGATTTTGGAGCATGTTAGGGGGAGGCCATGCTCGCTTCTCCCCTGTTTCCTTGCTTTATATGGCCTGGTTGTTGATCATGATATGATATGATCGTTTTGCGCATGAGATGATCATTTTGCCCATGAAAGATCATATATTTGGTCAGTGGAGGCCATGAATCCGTGCTTTCTTTCTGTAACATGTATGAAATTTGCTCCGTAAGATAACTGAATTTATATGTGTTAACCTATCTGAATATTGAAATGTCTGAACTTGATTTAGTACAATAACTGAACATTGACACTAAGCATTGCCACTTTGCTTGTTTTGGTCCAATTACATTACTTTACTGCTTGCTTAGTACCCTTGGTTAGGTCCTGCTTAATCAGTTAACTGAGCTACTAGTGGTTTGATACAATAACCGAACTTTTGGAGTTAATTGAATATTTTCAGCTTGACTGAACCTTCATAAATGTCTTTGTTTATCTTGTCTGGACATTGCAACTTTGAATGTTTTGCAGGACCCCTGAGCAACTAGTTCTCTGTTGAGGTCATACATGGTGGCTATTTCCTTTGTGTAGGCAAGCATAGGGATTACCACAAAAGCCACTCCATTTGGTATGACTACTGTGACATAGATAACTGGACACCTACTATGGTTGCTAGTCTAGTTGAGGAAATTCGGTATGAGTTTAAGGGCAGGATCAGGGCTTATTGGTGTGTTCCTGGGTTGATAGTGTACAAGAATGGATTAAGACAGATTAAGATGGGAGACAACACTATGACAGAGAACATGAAGGATTGTGTTCTTAATGGGAATCATTTTTAGCAAATATTTCTTGATCATGATGAGAGCCTGAGATCATATATTTCTCCTGTTCCTGTTCATTCTGATGACGAGGATCCTCCATTTGCCAAATTCAGTGGAATTAGGCCAAAGAAGGAGAAGGCACACCATCAGCAAGAAGAGCAGACACAACAACAGCAAGAGGAGCAGGCTGAGCTCACTCTAGTGGAACAGGAGCAGGCTAAGCTCCCTCAAGTGGAACAGGAGCTGCCTCAGCATGATCAAGAGCATGAGCCTGATCAAGAGCATGAGCAAGATGAAACAGAGTCAGAAAGTGGAGCCAAGTCAGAAGAAGATGATTTCATACCAAGTCCACTCCAGTCAGGAACTACTTACCTTTCATCTCAGTTTGGGTTTAGGGCCAGGAAATCCTCTAGGTGTTTGAACATGGATGCAGCAGACCCATTCCACAAATTGTTGATTCAGACATTGATCTGCAAGATGATGATGACTTGTTTGACAAAAATGTTGATTGTGACAAAGGCAAAGGTAAAGCAGTCCAAGAAGAAGCTGATGATCCTACTGAAGATGTGAACATGTGCTTGCCTTCATCTGATGAAGATAAGGTTAAGCTGAATTTCAAATTTTCAGAGAAGAGGACCTGGCTAAACCAGAGTTCAAAGTGGGTCAAACATTTGCTGATGTTGAGTTACTGAGGAGGGCTATCAAGGAGTATAGCTGTCATGAAAGGGTTGACATCAAGTGCCCAGAAATGATAGGAAAAGTGTTAAAGGCATTTGTGAAGATGGGTGTCCATGGTCTTTGTATGCATCATTGATGGGAGAATCAACTGCTTCATAATCAAGAAGTATAAACAAAATCATACCTGCATAAAGAAATGGAGTGTCAAGTCATTCACTACTCCCTTCATGGCAGGAAAGTATCTTGATTCATTCAGAGCAGATGAAAACATGAACATGAAGAATTTTTCAAGGGTTGTTCAGAAGAATTGGAACATGACAACAACTAGGAGCAAACTTAGAAGGGCCAGGAGACTAGTGAAGAAAGTCATTGAAGGAGATGAGTTAGAGTAGTATAACAGTATGTGGGATTATGCAGCAGAATTCAAAAGATCAAACCCAGGCAGCTCTTTCTATGTAGGTGTCAATGATGGCATATTTGGAAGTTGTTATTTCTCTCTGGATGCCTGCAAAAGGGGTTTCATGCAAGCCTGTAGGCCTGTCATTTGTTTGGATGGATGCCACCTGAAGACAAAGTATGGAGGTATTATGTTGTGTGTTGTTGGCATGGACCCTAATGACTGCATTTACCCTCTAACTTTTGCAGTTGTTGAGGTAGAGAACACTGACACATGGAAATGGTTTCTGTCACCCTGAAGAGTGACTTGGGAATTCTGAACACAGAGCCATGGATTATAATGTCAGACAAGCAAAAGGGGTTGATCAAGGGAGTGGGGCAGCACTTCCCTGATGCAGAGCATAGACACTGTGTTAGGCATATATGGCAGAATTTTCAGCAAACACACAAAGGAGATGTTCTTAAGAACCAGTTATGGAAGTGTGCAAGGATCACAACACCAGAGCTGTGGGCTACAAGCATGGAGGAAATGAAGGTCATCAGCCTAGAAGCATACAAATGGCTTAAGAAGCTACCACCCAACACTTGGGTTAGGGGCTTCCAAAGAGACTTGGTCATGTTTGATATCCTTCTGAACAACAACTATGAGGTTTTCAACAAATATATCCTTGAGGCCAGGGAGATGCATCTCAGATCAATGATTGAGAAAATCAAAACCAAGCTCATGGTCAGATTCTACAACAAAAGAAAAGAGGCAAAGAACTGGCCTTGTTCTGTATGCCCAAAAATAAGAAAAAGAATTGAAAGGAATATAGAGTTGGCAGCTACATGCATGGTTTCAGGGGCTGGTGATGGCATCTTCCAGGTTGACAACAGGAGCAAGACATACATTGTTGACCTCAAGGAAGAGAGTTGTACATGCAAAAGGTGGAATCTTAGTGGAGTTCTATGCCACCATGCAATTGCATGATGTAGACATGAGAGAATTGACCCAGAGAGTATGGTCACTACAACAGGAACCCCCCTTCAGCAACGCATCGATGCATTGCCTTTTGTCCATATAAGCGTTTCTAAGGTCTACACCAACGGATTATTATGCGTTGTCGGTGATGGCGTTGCAAGGGTCTACAACAACGTATATAGATCCGTTGGTAATCTCAAGAATAATGTGTTGCAAGCCAACAACAGATACAACCAACTCTTCTATGCGTTGTCGTTTGCACAAATAGAATAACCTATGTATATAATCATTTATAACAGTAGGTTTTTCAAATAGCAGTGCATGACACCTTTTTTGAGCTTGCACTACAAGGTACAACTTCAGTAAAATTCGTAGAAATGAAACTAATGTATTGATTCGATGGCATAATCTATTACGTTGCAATGCAAGTATCATCAATTATGAGTACATCAATTTCCTAGGAAATGAAACATTTTACACGATAAATTTCTAAAATTCTATGAACTGTCTTCACTCTCCTCCAAGTACCAAAGATCAGCATAAATTGTCCAAGGATCCAAGTAATCATATAGTATTGAACTTCTCATCAACCTACAAAGAAAAAACCATAATACTATTTAGTTATAAATTCGAAATTTGAAGTCTAAACATATACATGCTATGCATTCTACGGAAAGGATACACATGAAAATACCAAGTGTCCAAGAAAAGATGTTTCAGAGAACAGGCATAAGCTTGTGTATGTCTTAAACATAACTTAGTAGAGTTCAGATTAAGACACTAATGACGTGTTTCGTTCGCAGAAAAATAGCGGTTTCCGATTCCAATGCTTCTTGAAACTGTACCATCGTGTTTAGTTCGCCCGCAACGTCTTTTATAGCTGTAGTTTCTAATACGGGACTTCATGAAACTAAAAATGCGCAGATCGAAGTTGATTGGAAAACTGAAATATATCTGCACCAACCAAATGAAGCGTGTTTTCCATAGAACTAATTGGAAGCAGAGCTTCCCAATATGATAAAATCAATACGTTTCTGGAGCCGAACCAAACGTGTCATAGGCATATTTGATCAATCGGATCTACCTGGTCACAATGAACAACCATCAACATGTATTTACTACTAAAAATTATCCAAAGATTATATTATACTGTATTAATAATGAGATGAATTCAACAACCAACTAGATGGTAAGTACTTAGGTAACAATAATATCGACTAAAGAATTGGATATTTCTATTTTCCGAAGGACTTTGCACTAATTAGTTTTGCTTTCTATGATGTATTAAGAGAGAAAATATCGATGCCAGCAGCTCGAAAACCGTATTATTACATACAAGATCATGCCCTGATTAGTATAGAAGAGAGGACATGAGAGAATAATTCATTAGAAGTTAGGAAAGATAAATCGGAGGTACCATACTAGACTGAGCCGCTATAGGAAGTTTGGTTTCACTCTGACTGCAACACCACCCCAATCTGAGATGAGGACATAAGACACAAACAAATATTTAGAAGAGATGAGCCACGACTATGGTCTTGGCCGCCCCAGATGGGGCATGAATTGGTTTGGGCTTATCTAGGAAAAAGTTTGGATGTTTTGTTTCTAGAGAAAGTCAGATCCAAGATGTTTACAGAAGAAGAGAAATTGATTTGCCACTATTTAATTCTTGAAGACCAACCTAGTACATAAGCTGAATACATATTTATGAAAATGCATCAAAAGGGGACCTATGTAATGGCTGAACAGTCTGAATAAAAGCAGACCATGGCTGATTAGTTTTTTTTTGTCAATACTTACCTAGCTTTCAGAAATACTACCCATAAGCCATTGCTGCCAATGTGGCATATTATATATCAAAAGAATTTGATCTTTGTGACCTTTTAGCTTCCTAATCTTGTATCATTTGTTATGCCATTCAAGAACTGAACATCAAAACCTATAGGAATGTACAAAATAAGGTACTGGGAAAAATATGGGAATGTACAAAATACCTAATCAAGGAGCGAATGGGTTGCCTCTCTATCCGATGATGTAGTAAGTTGTACATATCCATCTGCCCTGAAGCTGCATGCCATTAAAGTAAGTTAATCCCTTACAAATCAGCCACGACAGGCTAAAGATCTTAACACAATCTTATTTATTTGTGCATCTACTGTCAACTGTTTGAAACCCGACCTAGCAACTTCATACCAAAATCACAGCTACTCCAAGTGTTAAGAGACTCACAAACTGTTAGCTGAAATCTAGTAGGCACAAAAGATTCATGGAAAAAAATCACATGATGATATACAGGTGGAAAATATAATTAGATACACTCAACAGACATCTTATTGGTGGTGAGGAAAGTTTGTGCTACTAACCTACCTGTCATGGAGCAGCACAACTTCAGCACGGAATTGATTTGCAGAGCTTGGAGATTTCATATTATGACAACCTGAAGCCAATGTAGAGGAAGCCTGGAGTTCCTGCATACATGACAATAGAGTTCATCATAGGTTCAATGCATGTTTTATCTTGAAAACAGAAGGGGGCAAGCATCAAGAACTGAACCGTAGCTACATTACGCGCCCATAAGGCAATTTGTGTCAGATCCAACCTGTAGTCAAGATTAAGCGTCGACAAAGGTAGCCTGGGAGGCACAACACCATCAGGCCCGAGCGCAGCAACTTGTGTGCAGACACGAGGTAGTGGGCCTAGAAACCATTGGTGAGAGAACCATGCCAGCCACCCGTGGCGCTAGGTTCAGAATAAATCACTTGTGTATATAACATGAAGGTTACAATCCATACTTCGACACTATGTAATGGTGTGCTCCATGATTCATCTGTGTGTGCTCCAAATAAACAAACAGGGTACGAGTTCATGATCATATTGTTGTTGGTTTGAACTGAAGGTGAGCATGTGTTACCACCAAAACCTGTTATACCAATAGTTCAAAATTGTAGATCATTTTTTTCTAGAACGTGCTCTCATAGAATAAACAGTTAAAGATTACAATGATTCAGAGCAATTGTGCATGTCTCTCAAGATGTGTGTTGTTACCGGCCCAACAATGTTCCTGGCTCCACCTCCTCCTTCCTCTTGCAATCACCTGCAGCCTCCGACGGCCAAATCCCGCCCAGAGCCGCCGCCGGCGAGATCCGTTTCTCCCGGAGTCAAGTGTCACGCTCATGAGTTGGGGGACCTCGTGGAGGCAGGTAGTGGTCTGTGCAGTGGGGGCCACAGTGGCTGCGGCGGCGAGGTGGCTCCCCCAGGGCTCCAGCGCTGGTGCCTGCTTGCAGCGGAGAGGTGGAGGCGGTGGTCGGTGGTGCAGGGAGCTCCTGCTCTCGTATGCACTTGGGCTCAGATCTGGTCACACCCAGTTCAGCAGCGGCAGCTGCTCGCAAATGCATGGTGGCCTGCTGCGGCCATCATGGAGGTTGGGGGTTCGCGATGGGGCTGGCTTGTGGTGGCGCCAATACAGTCCTCAAAAAAAATTGGAGGCGGTGGCGGCAGCGTCGTGGTCATAGATGTTGGGCGAGAAAGGGGAATCGGGCGAGAGGGGGAAAGATGTTTGATAGAAAAGTTTTTTTCTACATGTTTGGTGCCCGATAGAGGTGGGTACGGGGAGGTTAGCTCAAAGTGTGGGAGGGGTGGGAGGTGGGAGGTGGAACAAACAACACATGTTATGGTATCGCTGGGAGATATGTGTTGCTATAGGTGGGTTTTTGTTGTAGTGGGTGCACTCCTGCTATAGTATAGAAGCATTCAAGTCAGCATACAAGCCAATTATCAAGCCTTGCAGAGATAGGAGTGAGTGGCAGAAGATGAATGCTTGTGAAATCAAACCACCTATCTATGAAAAGAAAGTTGGGAGGCCTTCAAACAAGAGTAGGAAAGAGCAGCCTTATGAGATTAAAAAGAAAGATGGCACAAAGGTACTGACCAGACATGGAGGCACAATAACATGTTCATACTGCCATGAACAGGGCCACAACATCAAAGGATGTAATACTAGAAAAGTTGGCATTTTTCCAAAACTACCAGTGAGAAGGGGGCTAAGGGCTATTCCTGAGGATGTGTCTGATGATGAACCAGTTATGGCACAACAAGATGGTGGACAAGTCACACAGGAGGAGGTTCATGTCACACAAGATGATGGGAAAGTCACACAGGAGGAGGTTCATGTGACACAAGATGATGGGCAAGTCACATAGGAGGAGGTTCATGTCACACAAGATGATGGCCAACTTACACAGGAGGATGTCAATGCCACACAAAATGATTGCCCAGTGCAGCAACAAGAGGATGAATATGATACACCAGTTGTTTTTCAGGTAAATTCTAATCTTTTTTGTCCATTTATTTTAGGTTGTATTTAATATGATACACCAATGATGATAGCATGTGATGATTGGCTGTGCACAGGTGCAAGACTTTGAATGTACAATGCTTCTTAAGATGCAGCAGTCTAGGCCTATACCTAGAGAAGAAACTGAATGCACTCTGCCAGATTCATCATTCATATTACAGGCATCCAGTTCTCAAGCTTCAGCACATACAACAACATCTACAAATGATGGTAACCTGACCATGAAGTTTTTGAAGATGAAAAGAGATAAAGAAAGGAAGATGACAACCAGGAGAGATGAAGCACTAGAGGAATGAATGAGATGGCAGAGAGGAGAGCATAGGAGGCTGAAGCAAAGAGGCAGGAAATTGCTATCAGGAGAGCAGAGAAGGCAGCCAGAAGAAGAAGAGCGGCAAAAGAGAAGAAGGCCAAGGAAACAGCAGCAAAGATGGAAGCTTCAGCAGCAAGAAAAGTAGCATTACAAGAAGAGAATGAGGCCAGGGCAATTGAAGCAATTACAGTTAAGGCAGAGGCAGCAATGAAGAGAAAAGAAGAGTAAGAAGCAAAGAGAGCTATTGCAGCACTGAATAAAAAACAAGATCAAGAAGCAAAGAAGAAACAACAAGAAGAGACCAAGAGAAGAAGAGCTGAAGAGAAGAAGCAAGAAGGAGAGCCAAGTGGACGTGTGCCCAAGAAGAAAAGAGTCAGCATGTTTGATGAGTTCAGATGAATCAGTGTTGTTGCACTTGTAATTCGGTGATTTTTTGACAGAAACTTAAATCTGAGTGTATCAAACTAGCAGAGGTCAACTGTAGTTCATTCAGTAAGTGGTTCATTGAGTAATTTGATGCTCATTATGCTCAAATGTAGTTCATTCAGTGAAGAAACTACTAGAGCTCAAATGTGGCTCATTTCAATTGTACCAGACATAAGTAATTTGATGCAAACTGAATTTGATGCAAACTAAACTTGATGCAGCATTGCATTTTTGCTTCTGTGTCCATCTTTGCTGTATTTGAGGCACACTGAATTTTTATGACTGAATTTGTATTGCTGAATTTGCTACAAACTGAACATATGTACCAAATTTTGTTGAGAGAAAAAAAAAAATCAAACAAAAAAAGTTTTGCCTGGGTCTCAAACCCAGGACCTAAGGTGTTGAACGTTGTGGGCAATGCCAATGAGGTAAGTACTAGTGCTTTGATCAAGGGCAGGTACTAAACTAACTATAGTACTTGCTAGTGGCCCATGCCTTTTCGGTTTCCTTCTCTGCTTTTAAGCCCACCCACCCACCGCTCCACTCTCCACTCACCACTCACCTCCAGTCCACTGCTACCAAACCACATCGCCTCGGTTACCCCGCTACCAAACCGCCGCCGCCGACCACCACACCGCCACCGCGGACATGGAGAACAACCCTGCCTGGTAGAGGGTCGTCGATGACCTCGCAGGCGATGACGAGGCGATGCGCGCGGACCTGACGAAGATCGGGAAGTGGTTCCCGAGCATTGCGATGCTGCGTCACCACGCGTGTGGCCTCCTCAAGGTCATGACCGATGACGAGCTGGACCGCGCCTCCACCGACCGCTTCGGTATCCCTCCTGCTCCCGTCCTCCGCTTCACGATGCAGGAGACGCGCTCCGACGACCCGAGCCAGCGAGCCCGGTGGTGGATGTACCGGTCTGCCACCGCGCCACGGCAGCCGGATCTGTCATGCGCTGGCTCGTGAGCGGAGCACGTCCACAATGTTGACATGGCCGTCCCCGCGCCTGTCAACACGGCCTACTGGGACCACTACCAGCCCGACCTCCTCGGGCAAAAGACGTCTCGGATTACATCTCGTCCAACTCGGAGTATGACTATGGCTCCGACGAGGACTCTGGCTACGCCGCCGACTCGTCCTGGTCGACTGGCTGGGAGGAGTCGGAGGTGATTGTCCTCTCTGACGACGAGCCGGAGGTCCAGATGGCGGCGCCCGTCGTCCCCGATCCGGAGGTCCAGATGGTGGCGCCCGTTGCCAGGGAGGGTGACAAGCACCGCCCCATTCACATCGAGCTGCTTCCCGATGTTCCTGACATCGTCAAGCAGGAGGTGGAGGTGGTCTTGGCCATGGAAGCACAGGTGGACGTCGCAACGCAGCTAGAGAGGAAGAAGAAGAGGAAGGTGGCAGTTGACATGGAGGTTCGCCGCTCGGAGCACCTCCAGAAGATGAAGAACTGAAGAAGATGAAGAAGATGGAGTGCTATGAACTACCAACATGAAGAAGATGGCAGTTGCAGTTAGTTAGGTATGCTGAAATATATAAATTTTCAGCATATAAGTTATAAAATAGTGTAATTTTGTTAGGTGCACTTGTATATTCAGCACATAAGTTATTTCTAATTTATGTTGGCAATGTTGAAGTACTATTTGCTGTTGAACTAAGTGTCAATGATGGAGTGCTATGAACTTATGTTTGTGTTGTTGATGCTACTGTCTTCTTGATGCTTGTTGATGTTACCTGTTAATGGTGTTGTCTTGTTGATCTTATCTGTTGATGCTGCTTTCTTGTTGCTATATAAGGCAACAATCCAAAATTTTCTTATTGCTATCTAAGGCAACAATTCAAAAGAAGAAACTGCTAATGTTATCTGTTGACCTTAACCGAACTTTGTCTGTTAACTGAATTTTGAAAGTTAACAGAAAAATTGTTCAACATTGAGTAGTTCAGATATTTAATTTAACTTACTGGTCAACATTGAGTAGTTCAACTTTGTCTTGTTGCTATATAAGGCAACTATCCAAAAGTGTGTTGTTGCTATATAAGGCAACTATCCAAAAGTGTGTTGTTGCTATATAAGGCTACAATCCAAAAGTAGTTAACTGAATTTTGTCTCTTGATGCTACTGAAGTTAACTGAATTTTGTCAGCAAATTCAATTAACTTGCTCAACACCTTTGGTCCACCTACTATTTCAACTTTGTACTTGCACACCCTATAACTTGCGTTGTGCATGCGCCTTTGGTCCACCAACACCACCAGCACAACCACCAGGCCCACCACCACCAGATCCCCTTCTTCTTCCTCCTTTTCCACCAAATCTTTATCTTCATCCACCATTTTCCTCCTCCATTTGCCCTTCCTCTGCTCCTGTTCCCCTGGTCTCCAGCAGCAACCATGGTGTCCTCGGATGATCTCCCAACCTCTTCTAAAGATGACTCAGTGACCAGCAAGGTTAGTCATGTCCTCTCCTCCACGCAGCTAGGGTTAAACAGCTTCTAGGGGTTATACTTAACAAATACAATTTTTTTTCTTTTTTAACCTCCTGCAACATTTTTTTGTAAAGAATGGACTGGCCTGGCCACAGATCTGCCTAGCTTTACATGTGAGCATGGATCTTTGTGTGAGAAGCATGTGGCTTTTCAGTCAGTTGATAGTGGAAGAAGATTCCTGGCTTATGCACACAAGGTTTGTAAAAATCCAGATAATAGTGCCATTTTATCATCATTTTACGGTGATAGTGGCTTTTATCTGAAGATTTGCAGATAACTGAATGTTTTTTTGGATGATAGGAAGTACCTAAATGCACCTATGTGGAATGGATAGACCCTGAGTGGCCTGAAGCATTGAAGATGAGCCTAACTACCATATGAAGCATGTATGAAGAGGAGACAAAACAAAGGCTAAAAGAAAATGTGTTGAGTGCTGAATAGAACTTGAAAATCATGGAAGAGAAGACAAAAATGGAGAATGAGCTGAGACATTTTAAGCTTAATTTTGCCAAGCTGGTGGTTGAAAAGGAGCAGGCAATGAGCCAACTAGGCAACACACAAATTGCTTTGGCTGATCTGAAGGAAGAGCTTGAGAAGAAGAAGAGCACTGACAAAATAGTAACAAACATTCATTAGGTATTCAGGGCTAAGGCAGAGAAAGAGAGGGACCAAGTCATGCAGGAGAGGATCAATTGAAGCAAGAGAAGAGAAAGCTTGAGTACATGATATGTGACTTATTCAAACACAAAGAGGAGACCAAGGAGAAGATAAAGAAACTTAAGGGGATGCTGAATGATTTTCGACTGAACTTATCTTGTTCTTGTCCCTGTGTAAACTGAATTTGTCCAAGTATGTTGTGAAATGGATCTTGTTCTTGTCCCTGTGTAAACTGAATTTTTCCAAGTATGTTGTGAAATGGATCTTGTTCTTGTCCCTGTGTAAACTGAATTTGTTCAAGTATGTTGTGAAATGGATTTGGTTGTCAACTAAATTTATCTTGCCTGTCAACTGAATTTTAAGTGCAATGGATTTGGTTGTCAAATGATTAGAATTGAATTTGAGACATGTTGTGTTGCTGTTTAAACAAAGAAGTAACATAACCACATTGGTACATATTCAACATTCCAAGATAACATAACAACATTGGTACATAACTCCAGTCTTCATAATACTTGATCAGTTATCCATTACAACCATCACAGCATGCAACCATTACAACCATCAAAGCATGCATCCAAACCCAAAACAAGTACTTAATCTGTTGGAAATATGCCCTAGAGGCAATAATAAAATGGTTATTATTATATTTCCTTGTTCATGATAATTGTCTATTGTTCATGCTATAATTGTGTTATCCGGAAATCGTAATACATGTGTGAATACATAGACCACAACATGTCCCTAGTGAGCCTCTAGTTGACTAGCTCGTTGATCAATAGATAGTCATGGTTTCCTGACTATGGACATTGGATGTCATTGATAACGGGATCACATCATTAGGAGAATGATGTGATGGACAAGACCCAATCCTAAGCATAGCACAAGATCGTGTAGTTCGTTTGCTAGAGCTTTTCCAATGTCAAGTATCATTTCCTTAGACCATGAGATCGTGTAACTCCCGGATGCCGTAGGAGTGCTTTGGGTGTACCAAACGTCACAACGTAATTGGGTGACTATAAAGGTATACTACAGGTATCCTCGAAAGTATCTGTTGGGTTGACATGGATCGAGACTGGGATTTGTCACTCCGTATGACGGAGAGGTATCTCTGGGCCCACTCGGTAATGCATCATCATAATGAGCTCAATGTGACCAAGTGTTTGGTCACGGGATCATGCATTACGGTACGAGTAAAGTGACTTGCCGGTAACGAGATTGAACGAGGTATTGGGATACCGACGATCGAATCTCGGGCAAGTAACGTACCGATTGACCAAGGGAATTGTATACGAGATTACTTGAATCCTCGACATCGTGGTTCATTCGATGAGATCATCGTGGAACATGTGGGAGCCAACATGGGTATCCAGATCCCGTTGTTGGTTATTGGCCGGAGAGTTGTCTCGGTCATGTCTGCATGATTCCCGAACCCGTAGGGTCTACACACTTAAGGTTCGGTGACGCTAGGGTTGTAGAGATATTAGTATGCGGTAACCCAAAAGTTGTTCGGAGTCCGGGATGAGATCCCGGACGTCACGGGGAGTTCTGAAATGGTCCGGAGGTGAAGAATTGTATATAGGAAGTCCAGTTTCGGCCACCGAGAAAGTTTCGGGGGTCACCGGTATTTGTATCGAGACCACCGGGAGGGTCCCGGGGGTCCACCGGGTGGTGCCACCTATCCCGGAGGGCCCCGTGGGCTGAAGAGGGAAGGGAACCAGCCGCTGGTGGGCTGGTGCGCCCCCCTTGGGCCTCCCCCTGCGCCTAGGGTTGGAAACACTAGGGGTGGGGGCGCCCCACTTGGCTTGGGGGGCAAGTTCCCCCCCACCTTGGCCGCCGCCCCCCATGAGATGGGATCTCTAGGGGGCCGGCGCACCCCCTAGGGCCCCTATATAAAGAGGGGGGAGGGCAGCCGCACCCTAGTCCCTGGCGCCTCCCTCTCCCCCCGTACCACCTCTCCCTCTCGCTGAGCTTGGCGAAGCCCTACCGAGATCGCCGCTACTTCCACCACCACGCCGTTGTGCTGCTGGATCTCCATCAACCTCTCCTTTCCCCTTGCTGGATCAAGAAGGAGGAGACGTCTTCCCCAACCGTACGTGTGTTGAACGCGGAGGTGCCGTCCGTTCGGCACTAGGATCTTCGGTGATTTGGATCACGACGAGTACGACTCCCTCGACCCCGTTCTCTTGAACGCTTCCGCTCGCAATCTACAAGGGTATGTAGATGCACTCCTCTCTCTCGTTGCTAGATGACTCCATAGATTGATCTTGGTGAAGCGTAGAATTTTTTTGTTTTCTGCAACGTTCCCCAACAGTGGCATCATGAGCTAGGTCTATGCGTAGTTTCTATGCACGAGTAGAACACAATCTTGTTGTGGGCGTAGATGTTTTCAATTTTCTTGCCACTACTAGTCTTATCTTGTTTCGGCGGCATTGTGGGATGAAGCGGCCCGGACCGACCTTACACGTACGTTTACGTGAGACAGGTTCCACCGACTGACATGCACTAGTTGCATAAGGTGGCTAGCGGGTGTCTGTCTCTCCCACTTTAGTTGGATCGGATTCGATGAAAAGGGTCCTTATGAAGGGTAAATAGAAATTGGCATATCACGTTGTGGTTTTGACGTAGGTAAGAAACGTTCTTGCTAGAACCCTATTGTAGCCACGTAAAAACATGCAACAACAATTAGAGGATGTCTAACTTGTTTTGGCAGCATATGCCTTGTGATGTGATATGGCCAAAAGGATGTGATGAATGATATATATGTGATGTATGAGATTGATCATGTTCTTGTAATAGGAATCACGACTTGCATGTCGATGAGTATGACAACCGGCAGGAGCCATAGGAGTTGTCTTAATTATTGTATGATCGGGGTGTCATTGAATAAACGCCATGTAATTACTTTACTTTATTGCTAAACCGTTAGCCATAGTAGTAGAAGTAATAGTTGGGGAACAACTTAATGGAGACACGATGATGGAGATCATAGTGTCATGCCGGCGACGAAGATGATCATGGCGCCCCGAAGATGGAGATCAAAGGAGCAATATGATATTGGCCATATCATGTCACTATTTGATTGCATGTGATGTTTATCATGTTTTTGCATCTTATTTGCTTAGAACAACGGTAGTAAATAAGATGATCCCTCATAATAATTTCAAGAAAGTGTTCCCCCTAATTGTGCATCGTTGCGAAAGTTCGTTGTTTCGAAGCACCACGTGATGATCGGGTGTGATAGATTCCAATGTCCACATACAACGGGTGTAAGACAGATTTACACATGCAAAACACTTAGGTTGACTTGACGAGCCTAGCATGTAGAGACATGGCCTCAGAACACAAGAGACCGAAAGGTCGAACATGAGTCGTATAGAAGATACGATCAACATGGAGATATTCACCGATGATGACTAGTCCGTCTCACGTGATGATCGGACACGGTCTAGTTGAGTCGGATCATGTATCACTTAGATGACTAGAGGGATGTCTAATCTGAGTGGGAGTTCATCAAATAATTTGATTAGATGAACTTAATTATCATGAACTTAGTCTAGAAACCTTTGCAAAATGTCTTGTAGATCAAATGGTCCACGCTCATGTCAACCTCAACTTCAACGCGTTCCTAGAGAAAACCAAGCTGAAAGATGATGGCAGCAGCTATACGGACTGGGTCCGGAACCTGAGGATCATCCTCATAGCTGCCAAGAAAGCATATGTCCTAGAAGCACCGCTAGGTGAAGCACCCATCCCAGAGAACCAAGACGTTATGAACGCTTGGCAGTCGCATGCTGATGATTACTCCCTCGTTCACTGCGGCATGCTTTACAGCTTAGAATCGGGGCTCCAAAAGCATTTTGAGCAACACGGATCATATGAGATGTTCGAAGAGCTGAAAATAATTTTCCAAGCTCATGCCCGGGTCGAGAGATATGAAGTCTCCGACAAGTTCTACAGTTGTAAGATGGAGCAAAATAGTTCTCTCAGTGAGCACATACTCAAAATGTATGGGTTGCACAACTACGTGTCCCAGCTGGACATTAACCTCCCGGACGAGGCGGTCATTGACAGAATCCTTCAGTCGCTCCCACCTAGCTACAAGAGCTTTGTGATGAACTACAATATGCAGGGGATGGTGAAAACTATTCCTGAAGTATTTTCAATGCTGAAATCAGTGGAGGTGGAAATCAAAAAGGAACATCAAGTGTTGATGGTAAAAAAAACACTAGTTTCAAGAAAGGCAAGGGTAAGAAGAAATTCAAGAAGGACGACAAGGGAGTTACCGCGCCCGGTAAGCCAGTTGCCGGGAAGAAGCCAAAGAATGGACCCAAACCTGAGATTGAGTGCTTTTATTGCAAGGGAAGCGGACACTAGAAGTGGAACTGCCCCAAATACTTAGCGGACAAGAAGGCCGACAACACTAAAGGTATATGTGATATACATGTAATTGATGTGTACCTTACCAATACTCGTAGTAGCTCTTGGGTATTTGATACCGGTGCGGTTGCTCATATTTGTAACTCAAAACAGGAGCTGTGGAATAAACGGAGACTGGCGAGAGATGAGGTGACGATGCGCATCGGGAATGGTTCTGAGGTCGATGTGATCGCCGTCGGCACGCTACCTCTACATTTACCTACGGGGTCAGTTTTAAACCTCAATAATTGTTATTTAGTGCCAGCTTTGAGCATGAACATTGTATCTGGATCTCGTTTAATACGAGATGGCTACTCATTTAAATCCGAGAATAATGGTTGTTCTATTTATATGAGAGATATGTTTTATGGTCATGCCCCGCTGGTCAATGGTTTATTCTTAATGAATCTCGAACGTGATGTTACACATATTTATAGTGTGAATACCAAAAGATGTAAGATTGATAATGATAGTCCCACATATCTGTGGCACTGCCGCCTTGGTCACATTGGTGTCAAACGCATGAAGAAGCTCCATACAGATGGACTTTTGGAGTCTTTTGATTTCGAATCATTTGACACATGCGAACCATGCCTCATGGGCAAAATGACCAAGACTTCATTCTCCGGAACAATGGAGCGAGCAACCAACTTATTGGAAATTATACATACTGATGTGTACGGTCCAATGAGCGTTGAGGCTCGCGGTGGCTATCGTTATGTTCTCACACTCACTGATGACTTAAGTAGATATGGATATGTCTACTTGATGAAACATAAGTCTGAGACCTTTGAAAAGTTCAAGGAATTTCAGAATGAGGTAGAGAATCAACGTGACTGAAAAATAAAGTTCTTACGATTAGATCGTGGAGGAGAATATTTAAGTCACGAATTTGGTACGCACTTAAGGAAATGTGGAATCGTTTCACAACTCACGCCGCCTGGAACACCTCAGCGTAACGGTGTGTCCGAACGTCGTAATCGCACTCTATTGGATATGGTGCGGTCTATGATGTCGCTCGCCGATTTACCGCTATCATTTTGGGGATACGCTCTAGAGACAGCTACATTCACTTTAAATAGGGCACTGTCTAAATCCGTTGAGACGACACCGTATGAATTATGGTTTGGGAAGAAACCTAAGATGTCGTTTATAAAAGTTTGGGGATGCGATGCTTATGTCAAGAAACTTCAACCTGAAAAGATCGAACCCAAGTCGGAAAAATGCGTCTTCAGAGGATACCCTAAGGAAACCATTGGGTATACCTTCTACCTTAGATCCGAAGGCAAGATCTTTGTTGCCAAGAACGGGTCCTTTCTGGAGAAAGAGTTTCTCTCAAAAGAAATAAGTGGGAGGAAAGTAGAACTCGATGAAGTACTGCCTCTTAAACCGGAAAGTAGCGCAGCTCAGGAAAATGTTCCTGTGGTGCCTGCACCGACTGGAGAGGAAGTTAGTGATGATGATCAAGGTACTTCGGATCAAGTTGCTACTGAACTTCGTAGGTCCACAAGGACACGTTCCACACCAGAATGGTATGGCAACCGTGTCCTAGAAATCATGTTGTTAGACAACGGTGAACCTTCGAACTATGAAGAAGCGATGGCGGGCCCAGATTCCAACAAATGGCTTGAAGCCATGCAATCCGAGATAGGATCCATGTATGAAAACAAAGTGTGGACTTTGACAGACTTGCCCGATGATCGGCGAGCGATAGAAAACAAATGGATCTTTAAGAAGAAGACGGACGCGGATGGTAATGTTACCATCTATAAAGCTCGACTTGTCGCTAAGGGTTATCGACAAGTTCAAGGGGTTGACTACGATGAGACTTTCTCTCCCATAGCGAAGCTGAAGTCCGTCTGAATCATGTTAGCAATTGCCGCATACTATGATTATGAGATATGGCAAATGGACGTCAAAACGGCATTCCTTAATGGCTATCTTAAGGAAGAACTGTATATGATGTAGCCGGAAGGTTTTGTCGATCTTGAGAATGCTAACAAGGTATGCAAACTCCAGCGATCCATTTATGGGTTGGTGCAAGCATCTCGTAGTTGGAACATTCGCTTTGATGAGATGATCAAAGCGTTTGGGTTTATGCAGACTTATGGAGAAGCATGCGTTTACAAGAAAGTGAGTGGGAGCTCTGTAGCATTTCTCATATTATATGTAGATGACATACTTTTGATGGGAAATGATATAGAACTATTAGACAGCATTAAGGCCTACTTGAATAAGTGTTTTTCAATGAAGGACCTGGGAGAAGCTGCTTGCATATTAGGCATCAAGATCTATAGGGATAGATCGAGACGCCGCATAGGTCTTTCACAAAGCACATACCTTGATAAGATATTGAAGAAGTTCAATATGGATCAGTCCAAGAAGGGGTTCTTGCCTGTGTTGCAAGGTGTGAAATTGAGCTCGGCTCAATGCCCGACCACGATAGAAGATAGAGAAAAGATCAGTGTCATCCCCTATGCCTCGGCTATAGGGTCTATTATGTATCCCATGCTGTGTACCAGACCTGATGTAAACCTTGCCGTAAGTTTGGTAGGAAGGTACCAAAGTAATCCCGGCATGGAACATTGAACAGCGGTCAAGAATATCCTAAGTACCTGAAAAGGACTAAGGATATGTTTCCCGTTTATGGAGGTGACGAAGATCTTGTCGTAAAGGGTTATGTCGACGCTAGCTTCGACACAGATCTGGATGACTCTAAGTCGCAAACCGGATACGTGTATATTTTGAATGGAGGGGCAGTAAGCTGGTGCAGTTGCAAGCAAAGCGTCGTGGCGGGATCTACATGTGAAGCGGAGTACATGGCAGCCTCGGAGGCATCGCATGAAGCAATCTGGATGAAGGAGTTCATCACTGACCTAGGAGTCATACCCAATGCGTCGGGGCCGATCACTCTCTTCTGTGACAACACTGGAGCTATTGCCCTTGCCAAGGAGCCCAGGTTTCATAAGAAGACCAGGCACATCAAGCGTCGCTTTAACTCCATTCATGAAAATGTTCAAGATGGAGACATAGATATTTGCAAAGTGCATACGGATCTGAATGTCGCAGATCCGTTGACTAAACTTCTTCCACGAGCAAAACATGATCAACACCAAAACTCTATGGGTATTCGATTCATCACAATGTAACTAGATTATTGACTCTAGTGCAAGTGGGAGACTGTTGGAAATATGCCCTAGAGGCAATAATAAAATGGTTATTATTATATTTCCTTGTTCATGATAATTGTCTATTGTTCATGCTATAATTGTGTTATCCAGAAATCGTAATACATGTGTGAATACATAGACCACAACATGTCCCTAGTGAGCCTCTAGTTGACTAGCTCGTTGATCAACAAATAGTCATGGTTTCCTGACTATGGACATTGGATGTCATTGATAACGGGATCACATCATTAGGAGAATGATGTGATGGACAAGACCCAATCCTAAGCATAGCACAAGATCGTGTAGTTCGTTTGCTAGAGCTTTTCCAATGTCAAGTATCATTTCCTTAGACCATGAGATCGTGTAATTCCCGGATGCCGTAGGAGTGCTTTGGGTGTACCAAATGTCACAACGTAACTGGGTGACTATAAAGGTATACTACAGGTATCCCCGGAAGTATCTGTTGGGTTAACATGGATTGAGACTGGGATTTGTCACTCCGTATGACGGAAAGGTATCTCTAGGCCCACTCGGTAATGCATCATCATAATGAGATCAATGTGACCAAGTGTTTGGTCACGGGATCATGCATTACGGTACGAGTAAAGTGACTTGCCGGTAACGAGATTGAACGAGGTATTGGGATACCGACGATCGAATCTCAGGCAAGTAACGTACCGATTGACAAAGGGAATTGTATACGGGATTACTTGAATCCTCGACATCATGGAACATGTGGCAGCCAACATGGGTATGCAGATCCCGCTGTTGGTTATTGGCCGGAGAGCTGTCTCGGTCATGTCTGCATGATTCCCAAACCCATAGGGTCTACACACTTAAGGTTCGGTGACACTAGGGTTGTAGAGATATTAGTATGCGGTAACCCAAAAGTTTTTTGGAGTCCCGAATGAGATCCCGGACGTCACGAGGAGTTCCGGAATGGTCCGAAGGTGAAGAATTGTATATAGGAAGTCCAGTTTCGGCCACCGGGAAAGTTTCGGGGGTCACCGGTATTGTACCGGGACCATCGTCCCGGGGGTCCACCGGGTGAGGCCACCTATCCCGGAGGGCCCAGTGGGCTGAAGAGGGAAGGGAACCAGCCCCTGGTGGGCTGGTGCGCCCCCCTTGGGCCTCCCCCTGCGCCTAGGGTTGGAAACCCTAGGGGTGGGGGCGCCCCACTTGGCTTGGGGGGCAAGTCCCCCCCCTTGGCCGCCGCCCCCCCTTGAGATGGGATCTATAGGGGGCCGGCGCACCCCCTAGGGCCCCTATATAAAGAGGTGGGAGGGAGGGCAGCCGCACCCTAGTCCCTGGCGCCTCCCTCTCCCCCCGTACCACCTCTCCCTCTCGCTGAGCTTGGCGAAGCCCTGCCGAGATCGCCGCTACTTCCACCACCACGTCGTTGTGCTGCTGGATCTCCATCAACCTCTCCTTTCCCCTTGCTGGATCAAGAAGGAGGAGACGTCTTCCCCAACCGTACGTGTGTTGAACGCGGAGGTGCCGTCCGTTCGGCACTAGGATCTTCGGTGATTTGGATCACGACGAGTACGACTCCCTCGGCCCCGTTCTCTTGAACGCTTCCGCTCGCGATCTACAAGGGTATGTAGATGCACTCCTCTCTCTCGTTGATAGATGACTCCATAGATTGATCTTTGTGAAGCGTAGAAATTTTTTATTTTCTGCAACGTTCCCCAACATAATCTACTTAGTGTGCTCACTGATTTCACTACATATCACTTCTTCATGACTACTATGAAACACAACACACAAAGCACCATAACATCAGCCATCACCAGCTTCAGCAGCAGTAGGATTTCTCTACCTAATCCAAGCAGCATAGCAACTTGTTGCTTGGTAGCAAAGTTCTTCTCACTAGGTGTGCCAAATGACCCAAAAGCACCTCTCCCAGCCATGCCTCTTCCAGCTATGCTTCTTGTGTTCATTGCTTGATTCCTCTTCCTCTCAAGCTCCTCCCTTTTATCCTCAGCTGCTCCTATTGCATCTGCATCAACATCACCAACAAGAACCCTATGTTCAACAAGATGCTGCACATATTCAAGCTCCCAACGCCAGAAATCACAGGTGGCCTATAAAACAGAGGAAACACATCATATTTAGTTAACTGAAAAAGTTATGTTAACTACAAAGTTCAATTAACTATTAGGGCATATTCAGTTAACTATAAAACACACTAAAAAAAGCATATTTAGCAGCACCCAATTGCAATACCCTAATCTGACCCAATTGCAGCACCGTGCAGTCTTATAGATCAATCTGATGCATATGCGGTAACTATTAGGGCAGAGGAACTTGACCTAGTGTTTGGTGCACCTGTAGAAGACCCACCCCTCGTGCTCATCGGTGCCAGAGTGGTAGAACTTGACCTGCTCGCCACAATCCAGGCACGGGATCAATGGAACCACAACGGAGAGACCCCGTAGCCCAGATGGAATAGATCTCGAAGATGACATGAGGAGAGAGGGCGGCGGCAATGGCTGTGGCGGCGGAGAGAGGGCGGCGGCGGCGGCGACGCGGCGGCGGAGGGAGGCGGCGACGACGGAGACCGCGAGCTAGGGTTGGGAGCGGCAGCGGGTTGGGCTCGGTCAGAGCGGCAGCGGGTGGGCTCGGTCGGAGCGGGTGGGCTCGATCCGACCAGGTGACGGCTCGATCGGACCAGGTGGGGGATCTTATAATAACTGCAAGTTCTGCAAAAAAAAAACCTTGCGTGCATGCGTAATCAAGCGGCTGGGCACATGTGGCAGTCAATGCACACTTGGCATCGGTTGACTTGAGCCAGCTCAGCGCATACGTACACAAAATCGTATAATGGACCGTAGATGACCCGTAGAGCAAGTTTGATGACTGTATTACGGGTATTTCTAACCACAGGGACTAAAGCAAGCGCCGGCGCAAGTAAATGGACCCGTGCGAACCAACATGTGGTTGGATGGTTAGAGGGACTGTGGTATCCCCAATCCACCAGGGTTCAAATCCTGGTGCTCGCATTTATTGCTGAATTTATTTCGGAATTTCCGGTGATGCGCATTCAGTGGGAGGAGACGTTCCCGTCGACGACGAGGCACCTACGGTGACTTCGTAAATCTCAAGATGATATGCCGGCTCAGTCTTTCGGAGGCGCTCATAAGGGTAGGGTGTGCGTGTGTGCGTTCATAGGGGTGAGTGTATGCGCGTGTATATGAGCGCTTGTGTCTATACTGACTTTCAAAAAAAAAGTAAATGGACCTGTAGTGAATTTTTCTCTTTTCTGATTAATAGTAAGTCTCAAGTTTAGACTACAACATCAAAAACCAATACTAGAAAAGGCAGGGAGGATTTGGACGCGCGCGCGCGCATCCACCACGGAATGGGGATGGATTGTTGCCGCTCCCTCCCACCCAATCAAACGCGCCGACCAAATCCATCCGTCCATCCGAGACGAACGCAGGCGGATCCCCACCCCTGGCGTCCCGCGCTCCCTGTCCACGGCCACTCGTTCCTCACCACCACCACCGGTCACCGCCCACCGCTCACCGCCGGCGTACGAAATGCTGTCCGCGTCCCTGAAGCCGCCGCCCTCCCTCGCGGCCCTCTCCCCGTCCGCCCGCGCCCCCGTGCCGGCCGCCTCCTTCCCTCCCCTTCTTCCCAGCCGCGGCCGGGTCCGCCTCTCGGCCGCCGCGTCCGAGGGCGCCACCGTCAGCCAGGAGGACGCCGCGTCCGTCTCCGCCGCGTTCGAGGAGGCGCGCCTGGCACAGGTACGCACGCACGGCCTCGCCTCAGCTGTTTCCTTGCTGCTTGCTGCCAGCCCACGCTTCTCCGGTGGCGGTTCCTGGCCGTTGCTGTGGTGCGCGGGAGCTGTTCGATGCAATGCCGGCTGGAGTTATCAGTCTTATCACACTGTGAGATTGTCACGATGCGTACAGTTTGCGGCGGACTGGAAGGCTGTGCGCGCAGACAAGGACCAGGGGAAGATCCTCACGCTGCCCGTGCTGCGCTCAAACACCGGCGGGCTCATCCTCAAGTACAACTCCATGCAGGGCTTCGTGCCCAACCCTCTTCTTAGCCCCGCGCATTGGTGTAAAGGTACCCTTTCTTCCTCCTAACAGTTGAGCTCTCTACTCAATCTGCTCTCCCCACTACTTTGAACCGACTGTAGTGCCTTCTTCTATTTGATTTCTCTACTCAATCTGCTCGCCCAACTTCTTTGAGCTGACTGTAGTAGTTACAAATGGAAACGATTCAACAGCGGATTGCAGCTGCTGTAACTTAATTTACGGTCTGTGTCTGTTTTGGCTTGCAGATCCTAAGAGGCCAATTCAAGATGTTACAAAGGACCTAGTAGGTTCCTCTGTTTCTGTCAAGGTAACTGAATTTTTTGTCCCTTTTCTCATGCTTTTTTTTAATTATATCCTTCCGGCATGCTAAAATCCACGGCACATTCCTTTGTAGCTAGTAGCCACTGTATTTACTAATTAACTGGATGTTAGACACCATTTTTTGACTATGTGTATTCTACATAGTAGGGCAAATGGCATGCTGGTTTAAGTCTGTAACAATTAGAATATGCTCCAGAAAGTTGACCTTATACTGTGACATGAACAATTGCCATGTTTTAGTTTTACTTACTCCATTTGGCGGTAGAGGTAGACTACAGCAACGGTAAACTGGGTTTATAGCTCCAAGAAACTGTCCTTCAGTTTTCTTCAATTCTAGTAAACTTCGTTCTGATAATAGCCTGGCCCTATCAATTACAGCCTATTTTTGGTTGTGCTTTAAAATATGATTATTTCTGTATTTCGACCAAATGAGCACCAGATTTCATGGTTCCACTTGCTGTTGCTAATTGCTTTAGGTAGTTGAAGCAAATGAGGCAGAAAAGAAGCTTGTATTCTCTGAGAAGGATGCCAGTTGGTCAATGTACTCTTCTAAAGTAAAGATTGGCGGTATCTATGATGGACTTGTCGGTTCAGTGTTCCACTATGGTGCATTTGTTCACCTGCGATTTCCTGATGGTACTATTTGGCAGCAGCCTTGGTCATTGCTGTTCTAAATATTTTATTCACATAGAGTTTGACGGCAACTATGCTCGAACAGGAAATTATCATCTCACTGGTCTCGTACATATCTCTGAGGTCTCTTGGGATCTTGTCCAAGATGTCCAAGATTTTCTAAGTGAAGGTGATACCGTCAAGGTCATAGTGGTGAATGTTGATGCGTAAGTATTCTAGGGTGTATTTTTTTCTTACTAAAATCGCCTGCATCCTAATGCAATCTAGTTGGTTTGTGGTAATAAACCTAATATATTGGATAATGGCATTCATGGATGCTAGAATTGATTAAAAAAAAAGCACATCAGGAATATGATCTTAATTCCGTGGCAATTATAATGCAGAGTCTTTTTTAGGGCTAGATGAACAGGATTAAATGAGTCTGTTTCAGGCATGCTTTCCTTTTGTTGCTTACAAGGGAGATAAAAAAAACACTGGGTGTCTTATCTTGAATCAGAAAATCATGTTAAATGGTCTGACATACTTGCATTCCCTACCCAACCAGGGAGAAGTCAAGGATAGGTTTATCAATCAGGCAATTGGAGGAAGATCCTCTGCTGGAGACATTGGACAAAATTATTCCTTTGGTTAGTTGCTGAATACATAGCGTCTCAGGATGTTTTACTACCTATCAACTTCATTCGTTTAGGAGTGGACTCGTGCAGTTAATAATCATGTTTTGTAGGAACCCGATCTATCACCTGATGCTGAGACGGCATCATCTCCTCCAGAAATAGAACTTCTTCCAGGACTTGATGGTATATGTAATGAACTTCTACAAGAGGACGGGTATGTGTTCTGCTTGAGTGTCTGTTATCCAGTTGTTTATTGTTGGTGTACCACTTTAAGAGCAGGGTCCATGGTATACCTGTATGTATAAGTTCTGCCGTGATCTCCTGTGTTAATATATTGTATTTTTCTTCACAGTATAACAGATGTGCGGTTCGGGCGGCAGGCGTTGGAGAAACGTGTGGTTTCGCAAGATCTAGAGCTCTGGCTTTCTAGTGTACGTATCGTCCTAAAGCACACTAATAGTACTACTCATCGAAACTGCCACCTGATAAATATGGTGATGTATTGGGTCTCTCATTCGTTATGCAGGTGCCAGCTAAGGACAACCAGTACAAGCTTCTTGCTCGAGCCGGGAGACAGGTTGGCTTTCTTGTTTGATATATAGTATTTGTATTATTTTCTTTCGGTGGGCAGTTCCATTGTACTACTGGACTGCAAGTATGTGGATAGGTTTTCGGTCCCAGGTCAACAGAACAAATGCTACATCCCATAGACCAACATAATCTATGTTTCGAGAAGAGCCATTGATCACAACTTATCTATTGACATGTCCTGCGTGCCGTAAACACTGCCATCTGTTGAGAGTGAGCAGCAGAAGGGCTCTTTTTTATGCAGCTGTACGTGTGTGAAGCCATGGAATGAGAAGGCAATGTTTACAGCCGTGCCAAAAACATGCCACACAGCTGCATAACCAACCTGTTTATACAATGTCCATATATCACACACAGGCATTTATGCAATAAACACCTTGTCTTCTCGCTTTCACAACTGTAGGCCAAGTCTTCATAGATGATTTTTTTTTCAACTCGGCATATATGCAGGTTCAGGAAGTGTACCTGACGACGAGCCTAGACCAGGAGGGCGTGAAGAAGGCGGTGCAAAGAGTGCTAGGACGCGTTCCCTGAGCCTGCCCGCCTGCCTGAAGGTTCCCAGCCAGTTCCCTAACTAAGCGACCACACTATATATACATACTGAAGCCTAAACGACAGCTTGGTCGACATGCATGGTGCTGAAACTCCATTCCTCCCAGTCGGAGACCGAGAGTTGTTGCACATTTTTGCAGCACTGCAATGAGTAGGTAGGCGCGGCAATCACCTGGCTGAACTGAACCAACTGAACCCTCATGGAGTTCCCGTGTATATGTATATGCAAATAAATATAAATACGTACGTTTGCTAACGGCGGGGAGCAGAAACTGTGTCGTGGTTTCGATGAAGTTCGTAGGACTAGCAGCGGTGGCAGATGGCTCACTTTGTGTTCCTCGAAATAGCAACTAGTAGCGTTTGGTTGGTCGCCGGTCGCCACGCGCGCCATGACCCGAATCTCGATAAGCAAGAGCATGCAGTGGCAACTTCAAACAGTCAAATTGGGTGGGAAGTACATCTTTTATTTCCCCTTTTTTGCATTTTGGACAAAGATAGTCTGCAATCAATCTGGGTCAGCAACGTGCACCACAGCCCATCAAATGATTAAGCGAGATGCTAATTAGTTTATGGAGTCTGGGGTAGCGATTAATTAAAGCCGTTAGGTTCAACTGTGAGCTATTGGATTCAACGTAAGATGGCCGTTAGGTTCAACTGTGAGCTTTGCAACAATGATGATGTTGCGTTCGGATGTTTGCAACAGAGTTGATGTTAGTGATGTTGTAGAGTTTTTCTTGCAACAGGGACGATGTTGCAAGGAAAAAAATCACGGGCGGTGAGGGAGGAGCAGTGTCACCCATCCATGCAGCCGACTAGCGCCGGATCGCCGACTAGGTCGCTCGCCCCATCCTCCTCTCCGGCGAGGTTGGCGCACCGCGCTCGGCCGATAGTTGTGGTGGAGGCAGGCGACAACGGCGACCAGTGCGCTCGACCTCGGTTGCAACTTCGCCGCCCCATCCTCCTCTCCGGCGAGGTGAGTGGTTGCCGAAGCCGAAGCGTCAGGTGACGCGCATCTCTCGTTCGGCGTTGGAGGGATCTAGATGTCGCCTCCTTGTCTTGGTCTTTCAAGGTCTGCAGTAGACTAGTTGTTGCGGTTGTAAGAATGCAACAACGGGTCAGTTGCAAGTCTAGTAGTAGTGGTCCTGGGGCACGTGGCGTGCAGGCGAGATTCAGACGCGGGAGCTACAATCCGCCGGGTGACTAGAAGCTTTTCCAATTTAAAATACCTTACAACTCCCAGCCAATCGTTGGCCGCCGTGCGTGTGCGCGTGCGTGCACCACCCGCCGACGTACAGGCGTGCAGCCTGCTCCCATCGGTCGACGCTTCCAATGGCCAGGCAACAAGAAAGAATACATAGCTTTGATGATCGCGAGGACCGCCGCATCGACAAGAACAAGCCGACAACAACGCCAAGGAGCCATGGCCAAGACCCTCCCCGCCTCTGCTATATGTACCCACGCTCGCCGCGCCGAGCAAAGCTCCCCACCTGATCGATCCATCCGTCTCTCCTCTCCTCACGTACCCAGCAACCATGGCTCGTCATGGCGGCGGCGGCGGCAGCTGCACGTCGTCGGCGTCTCTGGCCAGGTACATCCCGCGGGCATTCCGGGGCCGGAAGAAGCAGCCGCCGTACCTCATGGGGGGCCGGCGGCGGGCGCCCGACGGCTACGCGGCGTCGGTGGAGCTCAGCGCGAGCGCCGGCTCCACGTGGCCGGCCGACTCGGTGGTGCGGGTGGTGCTCTGGAGCGGCATCGTGGAGGTGTACGCGGGCGTGGTGCTCGCCTGCGCCGTCGTCGGCAACCACCCGCCGGGCCTCTGCCTCGCGCACCCCGACGTCTTCCGCAACCCGCACGGCGCCACGGTCAGGCCGCTCGAGCCGCTCTTCCCCGGCCAGAAGGTTCTGCTGCTGCCCGAGACCACCGTGCGCCGGCTCCAGCGGGATATACCCGAGGGCTCCGTCGGGGCCAACCCCGACCACGACGGCCGCGAGGACGAGGACGCGGCGTCGTCCACTGACGACACGGACGCGGACGCTGATATGTCCTCGTCGTCGTGGTCCGGGGAGGAGCGGGAGGCGGCGCCGGAGGGGTGCTGCGCGCGGGACTACTTCGTGAACCGGGAACTCTGGGCCGAGTGGCAGTTCAAGAGGATGGTGGCCCGTGGGCTCGCCGTCAAAAAGGAGGGCGCCGCCGGGCCGGCGAAGAAGGACAAGAAGAGGCGGAGGAAGACGAAGCAGACGGACGGCATGCCGGACGCCGCGGCGGGCACGGGGTGCCGGAACTCCGGCATGATAAGCCAGGCGCAGAAGTGGACGAGGTCGTGGGAGCCCAGCCTGCCGTCCGTGGACGAGCACGAGGAGGACGAGACGCCGCCGTCGACCCCTTCATCGGAGGCGGCGGCGAGGACCGACCACGAGACGGCATGAGCTCATCGACGCGATCTTGTTCATATGGTCGAACGTGCACATAGTGGCTTTCTTTCCGGGCAGCTTAATCTGCATGCGCAGCGTGGATCCTGGTATAGTATAACCATGGATTTGTGTCCATATACGGATATACCAGGAGAGGTTTAGAATGGTTATTGTGAATTACTCGTGGTTGTAGATGCATGTAGAAAACTGTAAACTGGTAACATGTCATGGAATTTGTAAATCGCCGGTTTGCTTTGGTGGTTGTCTACTTGTATAAATTTTCAAAATTATCTTTTTTTTTTAGACAAACAGGCGAGCTCCCTGGCTCCATTATATGAATGAAACCATCAGATGTCGATACAAGCAACAAAGCTGTTCAGAAAGCAACTAAACGAAGTTTCTCCAAGCACTTATTACATCTTCCACCCACAAAGAGAGACTAGCTGTTTCATATTTCTCCTTTTTTATGCGGGCGGCGGGCCACGTCGATCATATTTCTCATTAAGTGACCAATGGAAGCAATTTGTGTTTTTGGTTATTGATAGTCCTAGAGTTGTGGCTTCTTGTTAAAATCCTGTAGAGTTATAGTTTTTTGTTAGGACTTCTCCAACGGCAAACCTGTTTTAAATTTTCTTTCACATTCGTCCGCGGATAGGGAGGACCAGTCAGCGGACACGGATGCGGGAGCTGCCTATCCAACGCTAGCCGCATATGTACTCAGTAATAACGACAATCTTCCGCTAAATAGCTAGCACGGTCATCACTGGCTTCCGTAAACATGTAGGAGTATATACTACTATGTACTAACATGAGCACTTCAGAAAAAAAAAAAGGAGACAAATAGCCCTTTGAGGCAACCTTCCGCCATTCACATTGTGTTGGAGATGCCCTTGCAAATGGCGGAAACTAAAAGTGCGTGCGAAGTAAATCAAGCAAACTGAAAGGCACTAAACAATGCATGTGTTGGCGGAAGCTATGCAAAGTGAAGTCCGGAAAGCACTTGAAGAAATGAAAAAAAAAAGTTAAACAAGTGTATGATTAGCTTCTGTCTAATAGCCTTGACAAATGCCTTCATCTTTCATCTAACAACAAAAGGATTAGCAGCGGTTTTCTGCCATCCGAACCGAGAGAGGATACGTGGTGGCTTTTGATTCGCCGAGAAGATGTTTGGACTCCTGTAATGCTGCCTGCGTTTGTTTTCGATTTGCGGGAGAAAATACGTTCGGACTGTCCTGCGGACCGATACAGACTCGCGTTGGATGGCTTTCACGGTCCGGACAGCGTGGTCCGGACGTATGCGGGAGGTTTACGGGTCCGCCTTGGAGATGCCCTTACCTCAGCCACATATGTTTTGTGTATTTATGCAATTTTCACTTCTTCTAATGATTCGTCAAAAAAGGAACCTTACTTCCTTGTAGACATTGGTCCACTATCCCTGGAGAGGTGAGCTGATGGACAATTCTACTTTTAAATGTCAGAGTGGCCTTTCAATTCTGAAAGTCAAACAAAATATTTAGTAATATCTGGTTCTAAGAAAAGCAAGCTTTGCTTAGTTTCATCTCCGATATTATTGGTGCATTTGCAATAGACTTAAATTCTGTCATGGCCAATTGGCCATTATCACTGTGCCCCTTTTCAGTTCATGTAGGTTGGTTCTTTTTTCTGATTTAAGCGAAAAGATAGTTTTTATTAACTTATTGTGCTACTCGATAATCTTTACCTAATAATAATAAAGCCTGGAGTGCGTCTGTCCGCTCACCCTTGCGCCATTTTACAAAAGAAGACCCTCTATTTTCTGTAAATTAACCCATAGTACACGTTTAAGTCACAGCCGAACCTTTTTTTCTCATAAAACCCACTAATTAACGTTTCAGGTAATCAACCCGCCATCCTTATTTAAGGCAGCCGAATCTTTTTTGTTTTAACATAAAACCCCCTGACTTTTCAGTTAATCAATCCACGGTTTATCTAAAATAAAATTATCCATATCTTTTAAACCATAGCTATGATTTTAACATGTTATATATGAAGTTTGATTAGAAAATTGTGTAAAATCTAAATATAATATTATTTTAGCTATTAAATATCTTTAAAATATTACTTTTGGTGCAAACTTAATCTATAGTGCACGGTCCATTTTTCTTTCGTACCGGCGGCGATCCGAATTGCAAATAAACACCCATTAACACTAGATTAAGAGGAAAGAAAACATGGATAACCACGCATCCACACCTCTGAAAAACTTCGCGTGGAAAAACAACATATTTCTCATCTTATTTCGAGCGAGTGTGTGTGCGCGCGCGGGGAGAGAGAGAAAGAGAGAGAGAGGAGAGAGAGAGAGAGAGAGTAAAGGACGTGGACCTATTAGGGTTTTGAGTCATGGATATTGGGTTAAGAAAGAGCGCGTGTTTATCTTCTCTTTTGTTGCAACGTACAGACTCTTTTGCTAGTGATGTTTAATGTCAATACATCCTGCAAGCATCGTTTGTTCAACCCCCCATGCCCCTGCCTAGTCACGTCGCCCTGGCGAGCTGCTCTCCAACCCCGTACTTTGACGTACTTCTCTCGTCCCCAAAACTCCCGCGCACTCCCGAGGCTGCTCCACTACGCATTCGCCTGAGCCCTCTTTATCTGCACCGCGCTGGCCGGCCTCCCCACATTCCGTCCAAACCATTGTGCTTTTGGTGTAAAGCTAGCGACCACTTAGTTCCTCCCGCGATCCACTCCGGTGCGCTCGCTGCTGTTGGAGATATGCCCTAGAGGCAATCATGTATGACGATATTTTCTATGTATTTATGAATAAAGATAGTCCTTGAACATTATCAATGATGTGTATCAGCAAGTACGTGACTTGTTTGTGAGACTATGCATTGTATGATGACTGTCCTAAAAGGTCCCTAGTCGAAAGGGCTGTGTGGACGCGCAACCAACTAGACTAGCATATGACACGGTCAATGGCCTGGTCTCACTAGCCATGGAGCATTGGATGCTAACCGGATAATATGGACTAGGAAGGATCTGGTCGGATTTGACGTAGTCGAATCCGAATCAAGATAAGGTCCGAGTCGGACAGACCCAACTATGAGACGCGGCGATATGTCATCTCTAAGTCTCTAGTACAACATACGTTCTATGTCCTAAGACCTGAGCTGATGCATGTACTCGGGATGGTGACAGACTTGATTTGGGCCGACCAAATGCTACTCCGTGACTGGGTAGTTACAAAGGTAGGTTTCGGGTTTGTCCAGTCCCATGTTATGAGACATGGTCGAGCAAGATGGGATTTGCCCCTCCGATTAGGAGAGGTATACTCTGGGCCCATCGTGTGATCCGACCAGGATAAGCATGGCCATGCGACAAGGATTATGAGATAATCCGGATAGTGGTCGGCATCACTGGAACGAGAAAGAGGCCGGGCTAGCACAAGGATGACAATCTCGCCTTGAGCCCGACAACATATATCGTGTGGCAAAGGGAACAGAAGTGTGACACGTTGTACAGGTTCGCCTAACCAACTTCATAGTCTGCTTGGTGTTCGGCATGCCTTGCTAGAGGCCGCTACCAACCGTGCAGTTCGGAGGTGATCCGAACTGTGAGCAAGCCGACTTGAATCTAAGGGGTGGCGTGCTTAAGGGAAGGAACCTACGAGGTCAGATCCGAGGACACTGGTCGGATGTGATCCGACCTGTATTCGGATATGGCCGAGTAGACTTGTGGGCTTTAGGGTCCGTGCGAGGCCCAAGTGTTGAGCCCGTGATGGACGCCTATATAAAGTGGAGGTGCGGCACACTCATGCGGTTGATCGCTTCGGCGCCGTTGTTAGGGCTTTGCATGTGTTGCAAATAGCCGTCTCCACTCGCTGCCGGTTGTGTGATCAGACCTAGCAGTCCACCACACGATGTTCCTCCTGCACGCGCGGATACCGTTAGAGGCGGTGCACTAGCGCCACTCCGGCGAACCTGTTCGCGGGATCCGATCGGCTACGTGGGAGATCGGCAAGGTGGAGATGACTCCGGGAATGTGAGGCGACTCCGGGAACACGCTGCCTCAACTCTACTTCCGATGCACGGCACTGCGCGTCTAGTGGTAACGATCTGTGATCCATCTCCCTAGCATGTTCTTGGTTGTTCTGCGCATAGGAAATTTTAATTTGCAGTCGACGCACCCTACCGTAGAACCCAATAGCTGCAGCCAGAACGGCCACAAAGCTTTCGAGTGTTTGTCCCGTTTCCCCCTCGCCTTCTTCCTTCCGTCTTTCCACTAACCGTCGTTACCCATGGTCTCCCACATCCCCGAGTCATTCGATGTGGCCCGCGCAGGGGCGCAAGCTTTGCTTTGGCTCACACCGCTTTCTCCTCGACGAGCCGCTTGCCCTATCGCCGGCGGTCACCTTTCCTACCATACTTTGTCCCTCACCATCTTTGAACGGAGACTCCACCCCAGCTTCTCAGCGGGCTTCACCGTTGTCGTCGCTCCATGCCTTGGTTGGCAGCTCCCTCAGTACCGCCTCCACGGGCCCAAATTGTGACCATGTCGCCGCCCAGCCTCCAACGACCAGTCTGTCGGCCACCTCCCGGACATCTTCGTGTTGGGGAACGTAGTAATTTCAAAATTTTCCTACGTACACGCAAGATCATGGTGATGGCATAGCAACGAGAGGAGGAGAGTATCTTCATACCCTTGAAGATCGCTAAGCGGAAGCGTTTATCAACGCGGTTGATGTAGTCGTACGTCTTCACGATCCGACCGATCCAAGTACCGAACGCACGGCACCTCCGAGTTCTGCACACGTTCAGCTCGATGACGTCCTCGCCTTCTCGATCCAGCAAGACGGGCGAAGTAGTAGATGAGTTCCGGCAGCACGACGGTGTGGTGACGGTGTTGGTGAAGAACAATCTCCGCAAGGCTTCGCCTAAGCACTACAGAAACTATGACGGAGGATAAACTAGAGGGGACGGGGTTGCCGGCACACGGCTTGGTGTTTCTTGATGTATCTTTGGTGCTAGCCCTACCCCTCTATTTATATGTTGAGCCTTGGGGTCGAAACTTGGAGTAAAAGCCTCCACAAAGTCGGTTTCACCCGAAAGGCAAGAGTCCTTCTCGGACTCCAGGGCCAGACGCCAGGGTTCCCGGCGTCTGAACCCAGACGCCAGGGACCCTGGCGTCTGGCCCCTGGACTCCGCAAAACTTCCTTTTGCGCTTTCCAAAAACCTTGTGGGCTTTCCCCTTTGGCCCAAATAACGTGTTCTCGTTCCCAAACATTTCGGGAAACATCCGGAACCCCTTCCGGTGAATTCCGAAACTCTTCCGGAGATCAAACACTATTATCCCATATATCAAACTTTATCTCCGGACCATTCCGGAGTTCCTCGTCATGTCCATGATCTCATCCGGGACTCCGAACAACATTCAGTTACCAACATACATAACTCATATAATACTATATCGTCAACAAAACGTTAAGCGTGCGGACCCTACGGGTTCGAGAACTATGTAGACATGACCTAGAACTTGTTTCCGGTCAATAACCAATAACGGGACCTGGATGCCCATATTGTCTCCCACATATTCTACGAAGATCTTTATCGGTCAAACCGCATAACAACATACGTTGTTCCCTTTGTCATCGGTATGTTTACTTGCCCGAGATTTGATCGTCGGTATCCAATACCTAGTTCAATCTCGTTACCGGCAAGTCTCTTTACTCGTTCTGTAACACATCATCTTATAACTAACTCATTAGTTTCAATGCTTGCAAGGCTTAGGTGATGAGTATTACCGAGAGGGCCCAGAGATACCTCTCTGACAATCGGAGTGACAAAACCTAATCTCGAATTATGCCAACCCAACATGTACCTTCGGAAACACCTGTAGAGCACCTTTATAATCACCCAGTTACGTTGTGACGTTTGGTAGCACACAAAGTGTTCTTCCGGTAAACGGGAGTTGCACAATCTCATAGTTGCAGGAACTTTGTATAAGTCATGAAGAAAGCAATAGCAACATACTAAACGATCAAGTGCTAGGCTAACGGAATGGGTCATGTCAATCACATCATTCTTCTAATGATGTGATCCCACTAATAAAATGACAACACATGTCTATGGTTAGGAAACATAACCATCTTTGATTAATGAGCTAGTCAAGTAGAGGCATACTAGTGACTATATGTTTGTCTATGTATTCACACATGTATCATGTTTCCGGTTAATACAATTCTAGCATGAATAATAAACATTTATCATGATATGAGGAAATAAATAATAACTTTATTATTGCCTCTAGGGCATATTTCCTTCAGTCTCCCACTTGCACTAGAGTCAATAATCTAGATTACATAGTAATGATTCTAACACCCATGGAGTCTTTGGTGCTGATCATGTTTTGCTCGTGAGAGAGGCTTAGTCAATGGGTCTGCAACATTCAGATCCGTATGTATCTTGCAAATCTCTATGTCCCCCACTTGGACTTGGTCCCGAATGGAATTGAAGCGTCTCTTGATGTACTTGGTCCTCTTGTGAAATCTGGATTCCTTTGCCAAGGCAATTGCACCAGTATTGTCACAGAAGATCTTCATTGGTCCCGATGCACTAGGTATGACACCTAGATCGGAAATGAACTCCTTCATCCAGACTCCTTCATTTGCTGCTTCCGAAGCAGCTATGTACTCCGCTTCACATGTAGATCCCGCTACGACGCTTTGTTTAGAACTGCACCAACTTACAGCTCCACCGTTTAATAAAAACACGTATCCGGTTTGCGATTTAGAATCGTCCGGATCAGTGTCAAAGCTTGCATCGACGTAACCGTTTACGACTAGCTCTTTGTCACCTCCATATACGAGAAACATATCCTTAGTCCTTTTCAGGTATTTCAGGATGTTCTTGACCGTTGTCCAGTGATCCACTCTTGGATTACTTTGGTACCTTCCTGCCAAGCTTATTGCTAAGCATACGTCAGGTCTGGTACACAACATTGCATACATGATAGAGCCTATGGCTGAAGCATAGGGAACATTTTTCATTTTCCCTCTATCTTCTGCTGTGGTCGGGCATTGAGTTTGACTCAACTTCACACCTTGTAGCACAGGCAAGAATCCTTTCTTTGCCTGATCCATTTTGAACTTTTTCAAAATTTTGTCAAGGTATGTGCTTTGTGAAAGTCCTATTAAGCGTCTTGATCTATCTCTATAGATCTTGATGCCCAATATGTTAGCAGCTTCACCGAGGTCTTTCATTGAAAAACTTTTATTCAAGTATCCCTTTATGCTATCCAGAAATTCTATATCATTTCCAATTAACAATATGTCATCTTACATATAAAATTAGAAATGCTACAGAGCTCCCACTCACTTTCTTGTAAATACAGGCTTCTCCAAAAGTCTGTATAAAACCATATGCTTTGATCACACTATCAAAGCGTTTATTCCAACTCCGAGATGCTTGCACCAGTCCATAAATGGAACGCTGGAGCTTGCACACTTTGTCAGCACCTTTTGGATCAACAAAACCTTCTGGCTGCATCATATACAATTCTTCTTCTAGAAATCCATTCAAGAATGCAGTCTTGACATCCATTTGCCAAATTTCATAATCATGAAATGCAGCAATAGCTAACATGATTCGGACGGACTTAAGCATCGCTACGGGTGAGAAAGTCTCATCGTAGTCAACCCCTTGAACTTGTCGAAAACCTTTTGCAACAAGTCGAGCTTTATAGACAGTTATATTACCATCAGCGTCAGTCTTCTTCTTAAAGATCCATTTATTCTCAATGGCTTGCCGATCATCGGGCAAGTCAACCAAAGTCCATACTTTGTTTTCATACATGGATCCCATCTCAGGTTTCATGGCTTCTAGCCATTTTGCGGAATCCGGGCTCATCATCGCTTCCTCATAGTTCGTAGGTTCATCATGGTCAAGTAACATGACTTCCAGAATAGGATTACCGTACCACTCTGGTGCGGATCTTACTCTGGTAGACCTACGAGATTCAGTAGAAACTTGATCTGAAGTTTCATGATCATTATCATTAGCTTCCTCACTAATTGGTGTAGTTGTCACAGGAACTGGTTCTCGTGATGAACTACTTTCCAATAAGGGAGTAGATACAGTTATCTCATCAAGTTCTACTTTCCTCCCACTCACTTCTTTCGAGAGAAACTCCTTCTCTAGAAAGGATCCATTCTTAGCAACGAATGTCTTGCCTTCGGATCTGTCATAGAAGGTGTACCCAATAGTCTCTTTTGGGTATCCTATGAAGACGCATTTCTCCGATTTAGGTTCGAGCTTATCTGGTTGAAGTTTCTTCACATAAGCATCGCAGCCCCAAACTTTAAGAAACGACAACTTTGGTTTCTTGCCAAACCATAGTTCATAAGGCGTCGTTTCAACGGATTTTGATGGTGCCCTATTTAACGTGAATGCGGCCGTCTCTAAAGCATAACCCCAAAACGATAGCGGTAAATCAGTAAGAGACATCATAGATCGCACCATATCAAGTAAAGTTCGATTACGACGTTCGGACACACCATTTCGTTGTGGTGTTCCAGGTGGCGTGACTTGTGAAACTATTCCACATTGTTTCAAGTGTAGCCCAAACTCATAACTCAAATACTCTCCTCCACGATCAGATCGTAGAAACTTTATTTTCTTGTTACGATGATTTTCTACTTCACTCTGAAATTCTTTGAACTTTTCAAATGTTTCAGACTTGTGTTTCATCAAGTAGATATACCCATATCTTCTTAAATCATCTGTGAAGGTGAGAAAATAACGATACCCGCCGCGAGCCTCAACATTCATTGGGCCACAAACATCAGTATGTATGATTTCCAACAAATCAGTTGCTCGCTCCATAGTTCCGGAGAACGGCGTTTTAGTCATCTTGCCCATAAGGCACGGTTCGCAAGTACCAAGTGATTCATAATCAAGTGATTCCAAAAGTCCATCAGTATGGAGTTTCTTCATGCGCTTTACACCGATATGACCCAAACGGCAGTGCCACAAATAAGTTGCACTATCATTATTAACTCTGCATCTTTTGGTTTCAACACTATAAATATGTGTATCACTACTATCGAGATTTAATAAAAATAGACCACTCTTCAGGGGTGCATGACCATAAAAGATATTACTCATATAAATAGAACAACCATTATTCTCTGATTTAAATGAATAACCGTCTTGCATCAAACAAGATCCAGATATAATGTTCATGCTCAACGCTGGCACCAAATAACAATTATTCAGGTCTAAAACTAATCCCGAAGGTAGATGTAGAGGTAGCGTGCCGACCGCGATCACATCGACTTTGGAACCGTTTCCCACGCGCATCGTCACCTCGTCCTTGGCCAGTGCTCACTTATTATGTAGTCCCTGTTTCGAGTTGCAAATATTAGCAACAGAACCAGTATCAAATACCCAAGTGCTACTACGAGCTCTAGTTAGGTACACATCAATAACATGTATATCACATATACCTTTGTTCACTTTGCCATCCTTCTTATCCGCCAAATACTTGGGGCAGTTCCGCTTCCAGTGACCAGTCTGCTTGCAGTAGAAGCACTCAGTTTCACGCTTAGGTCCAGACTTGGGTTTCTTCTCTTGAGCAGCAACTTGCTTGCTGTTCTTCTTGAAGTTCCCCTTCTTCTTCCCTTTGCCCTTTTTCTTGAAACTAGTGGTCTTGTTGACCATCAACACTTGATGCTCCTTTTTGATTTCTACCTCCGCAGCTTTTAGCATTGCGAAGAGCTCGGGAATAGTCTTATTCATCCCTTGCATATTATAGTTTATCACAAAGCTCTTGTAGCTTGGTGGCACTGATTGGAGAATTCTGTCAATGACGCTATCATCAGGAAGATTAACTCCCAGTTGAAACAAGTGATTATTATACCCAGACATTTTGAGTATGTGTTCACTGACAGAACTATTCTCCTCCATCTTGCAGCTGTAGAACTTATTAGAGACTTCATATCTCTCAATCCGGGCATTTGCTTGAAATATTAACTTCAACTCCTGGAACATCTCATATGCTCCATGACGTTCAAAACGTCGTTGAAGACCCGGTTCTAAGCCGTAAAGCATGGCACACTGAACTATCGAGTAGTCATCAGCTTTGCTCTGCCAGACGTTCTTAACATCGTCAGTTGCATCAGCAGCAGGCCTGGCACCTAGCGGTGCTTCCAGGACGTAACTTTTCTGTGCAGCAACGAGGATAATCCTCAGGTTACGGACCCAGTCCGTGTAATTGCTACCATCATCTTTCAACTTTGCTTTCTCAAGGAACGCATTAAAATTCAACGGGACAATAGCATGAGCCATCTATCTACAAACAAACATAGACAAGCAATAATACTATCAGGTACTAAGTTCATGATAAATTTAAGTTCAATTAATCATATTACTTAAGAACTCCCACTTAGACAGACATCTCTCTAGTCATCTAAGTGATCACATGATCCAAATCAACTAAACCATAACCGATCATCACGTGAGATGGAGTAGTTTTCAATGGTGAACATCAGTATGTTGATCATATCTACTATATGATTCACGCTCGACCTTTCGGTCTCCGTGTTCCGAGGCCATATCTGCATATGCTAGGCTCGTCAAGTTTAACCTGAGTATTCTGCGTGTGCAAAACTGGCTTGCACCCATTGTAGATGGACGTAGAGCTTATCACACCCGATCATCACGTGGTGTCTAGGCACGACGAACTTTGGCAACGGTGCATACTCAGGGAGAACACTTCTTGATAATTTTAGTGAGAGATCATCTTAAAATGCTACCGTCAATTAAAGCAAGATAAGATGCATAAAGGATAAACCTCACATGCAATCAATATAAGTGATATGATATGGCCATCATCATCTTGTGCTTGTGATCTCCATCTTCGAAGCACCATCATGATCACCATCGTCACCGGCGCGACACCTTGATCTCCATCGTAGCATCGTTGTCGTCTCGCCAACTATTGCTTCTACGACTATCGCTACCGCTTAGTGATAAAGTAAAGCAATTACAGGGTGTTTGCATTTCATACAATAAAGCGACAACCATATGGCTCCTGCCAGTTGCCGATAACTTTGGTTACAAAACATGATCATCTCATACAATAAAATATAGCATCACGTCTTGACCATATCACATCACAACATGCCCTGCAAAAACAAGTTAGGCGTCCTCTACTTTGTTGTTGCAAATTTTACGTGGCTGCTACGGGCTTTTAGCAAGAACCGTTCTTACCTACGCATAAAAACCACAACGATAGTTTGTCAAGTTGGTGCTGTTTTAACCTTCGCAAGGACCGGGCGTAGCCACACTCGATTCAGCTAAAGTGAGAGAGACAGACACCCGCCAGCCACCTTTAAGCACGAGTGCTCGTAACGGTGAAACCAGTCTCGCGTAAGCGTACGCGTAATGTCGGTCCGGGCCGCTTCATCTCACAATACCGCCGAACCAAAGTATGACATGCTCGTAAGCAGTATGACTTGTATCGCCCATAACTCACTTGTGTTCTACTCGTGCATATCACATCAACGCATAAAACCTGGCTCTGATGCCACTGTTGGGGAACGTAGTAATTTCAAAATTTTCCTACGTACACACAAGATCATGGTGATGGCATAGCAACGAGAGGAGGAGTGTATCTTCATACCCTTGAAGATCGCTAAGCGGAAGCGTTTATCAACGCGATTGATGTAGTCGTACGTCTTCACGATCCGACCGATCCAAGTACCGAACGCACGGCACCTCCGAGTTCTGCACACGTTCAGCTCGATGACGTCCTCGCCTTCTCGATCCAGCAAGACGGGCGAAGTAGTAGATGAGTTCCGGCAGCACGACGGCGTGGTGACGGTGTTGGTGAAGAACAATCTCCGCAGGGCTTCGCCTAAGCACTACAGAAACTATGACGGAGGATAAACTAGAGGGGACGGGGTTGCCGGCACACGGCTTGGTGTTTCTTGATGTATCTTTGGTGCTAGCCCTACCCCTCTATTTATATGTTGAGCCTTGGGGTCGAAACTTGGAGTAAAAGCCTCCACAAAGTCGGTTTCACCCGAAAGGCAAGAGTCCTTCTCGGACTCCAGGGCCAGACGCCAGGGTTCCCGGCGTCTGAACCCAGACGCCAGGGACCCTGGCGTCTGGCCCCTGGACTCCGCAAAACTTTCTTTTGCGCTTTCCAAAAACCTTGTGGGCTTTCCCCTTTGGCCCAAATAACGTGTTCTCGTTCCCAAACATTTTGAGAAACATCCGGAACCCCTTCCGGTGAATTTCGGAACTCTTCCGGAGATCAAACACTATTATCCCATATATCAAACTTTATCTCCGGACCATTCCGGAGTTCCTCGTCATGTCCATGATCTCATCCGGGACTCCGAACAACATTCGGTTACCAACATACATAACTCATATAATACTATATCATCAACGAAACGTTAAGCGTGCGGATCCTACGGGTTCGAGAACTATGTAGACATGACCTAGAACTTGTTTCCGGTCAATAACCAATAGCGGGACCTGGATGCCCATATTGGCTCCCACATATTCTACGAAGATCTTTATCGGTCAAACCGCATAACAACATACGTTGTTCCCTTTGTCATCGGTATGTTTACTTGCCCGAGATTTGATCGTCGGTATCCAATACCTAGTTCAATCTCGTTATCGGCAAGCAGTGGCGGAGCCAGGAAAAAATTATTAGGGAGGCCGAGTGATGCTAAAACTGATCGGGGAGGGCCAAATCTTAGAAAAATGAGTTTTTAGCATCAAATAACCAGTAATTATGTACTGTTTATAGGAAATTAGCTTGAAATCCTGTTTGTTAGGGGGGGCCAGGGCCCCTGCTGGTCCCCCCTTGTCTCCGCCACTGCCGGCAAGTCTCTTTACTCGTTCTGTAACACATCATCTTATAACTAACTCATTAGTTACAATACTTGCAAGGCTTAGATGATGAGTATTACCAAGAGGGCCCAGAGATACCTCTCCGACAATCAAAGTGACAAAACCTAATCTCGAATTATGCCAACCCAACATGTACCTTCGGAAAAACCTATAGAGCACCTTTATAATCACCCAGTTACGTTGTGACGTTTGGTAGCACACAAAGTGTTCTTCCGGTAAACGGGAGTTGCACAATCTCATAGTTGCAGGAACTTTGTATAAGTCATGAAGAAAGCAATAGCAACATACTAAACGATCAAGTGCTAGGCTAACGGAATGGGTCATGTCAATCACATCATTCTTCTAATGATGTGATCCCACTAATCAAATGACAACACATGTCTATGGTTAGGAAACATAATCATCTTTAATTAATGAGCTAGTCAAGTAGAGGCATACTAGTGACTATATGTTTGTCTATGTATTCACACATGTATCATGCTTCCGGTTAATACAATTCTAGCATGAATAATAAACATTTATCATGATATGAGGAAATAAATAATAACTTTATTATTGCCTCTAGGGCATATTTCCTTCACTTCGTCCCTCACGATTTCATCGACGACGCCATCCTCTTCGCATTCGCCCACATTAACACTACCATGCTCGACACGCATGACTTCCTCCACCAGCTGTTGGACTCCCGCCTTCCCTCGGCCTCCTTCCACTTTGTTGCGGCCTCAAGCTATGCTACACTCATAGTGTTTGACGACGTCATGGCTGGGATATGTAAACAAGTGGTGTGAGGACTGCATTCAACTGGTATGTCTTTGTTAGTTTGTTTTAATGTAACAGTTATTCGTGATTTGATATTTTGGTTGTTTATACTATCTTTAAATGTTATATATAGTCACTGGCGGAGCTAGATAGAAACTTTAGTGGAGCTAAATAGTAAAATATGCAGATATGTTGGGGCAAACAATTAAAAATTCCATCAAAGCCCTCCAAATTTTCCGAACTTCACATTATTTCAAAGGTTGGGGGCAATCGCCCCCCTCCCCTTCCCCCACGCCCGCGTCCTGTATGCATAGATTTGCCACTATTTATGGTATTACTGTGATGACTGTTGCCCCAGTCCCGCCACCGAGTACTTCCAGCATCGGCAATATGACCGATGACGAACGAAGCTCGTTGACCGTGGTTGGTGCCCCAAGTGACCGAAGCCATGAATGCTTACAGTGTACGTTTGATCGATTTGATCAAACAGTACTCAGGCACACCTTTCTCAACACGCACGCACAACGCCCAAACGATCTTTCCTTTGATCGGTTCTACCGGAAACACACACGTACGCGAGGAGTCTGGTTTATGGTCAAAGGCTCGTATCGAGCATTGTTACTTTTATTGCTTTTGGCCGGTGGTTACAAGGGCTATAAATAAGTAAAAGAAGAACATGCGTGCTTTGTTGCGCCTGGTTATAGCTTTGTTTGGCCTCTACTTTGTAGCAGTGTGCGTAGCGCCTTGTATTTCGTACCCGACACACAAACCGGTATAATGCGATTCTATGCATAACTTTGTTTTGCATATTTGATGTGAGTAGTATATCTTATATGTATGTGATGCATGTGTGTAAATTATACATGGCCTGCGTGTCATGTTTGTCAGCCGGCAGGAGCCAAAGTGTTGTCATTATAATGTACAACGACCTGCGTGTCGACTTGTGACTCTATGTAAAATTCATTATTAGTTGTAGTAGTTGGATAATAGAGATCAGGTTGGTGGCTTGGCGTCCCGGCGTGACCAACAAGATGGAGTTCCTAGATGGTCATCGGAGTCGGAGCCGACCTGGAAGAACGTTCATGAAGGAGCCATACTATTTCACAATATGTGTTTATTTGTGATTGTTATGCTTCTTTGTTTCTATGCATGTTAGAATGGTAGAAAGATCCCTCACGAATATCAAGTAAATTGCCATTCCCGATGTTGCACCTTCGCACGTCAAGTACGTCTAGTAGTGGGCTCATAAAATTGGGGTGCTGCTAGATGTCCTTGAACTGAAGGGTTCGTGTCGGACACAGACATGCACTGCATCAGGTTAACTTGACAAGGCTATCAAAACGATTTTGGGCCTTGTGGCAAAGAAGGTTAGCCCTTCTTTTGTTTGGTTTCAAGGATGAATTTAGGATATCTATTGTAATGTATCGTTTGAGTGATATGCTGCAAGTTGTGAACACACGAGAAAAAAATATCCATGGACATAGAGCAGTAACACATGAGTGAACACACACAAGCACCCATCCATATAACGCACGCACGCACAGCACACGTCAAGCACGCCTCAACTCAACAGCACGTGCACACCCGTGGACGCAGCAGCAGGAAATAGAGCAGCACACACGTTCTGTTTCATTGGTGGACGGAAATACAACAGCAGGAAATACATCACGAACGCGGTGCATACAACAGCAGCAGGAAGATCCAACTCCATGCACGCAGCCGCCGCACCACCCTCAATCGCCGGCCCCGTGAGATCCAGCCGCCGCCCTCCGGGAGATCCAGCTGCGCCGCCGCTAACCCCGGCCTGCGTCGCATGTGCGCACCCGCCGCAACGGCTGGCCGGCCGCCGCCACCCACGAGTGCATGACTGGAAAGAACTCACATCACAATAGCCGAAAAACGTTTCGCGGGCAACAGCCGCGACGCGCGAGCAGGGTGTGGTTGCCCCACCACCCACCAGTTTTCACGGCTGACCACAGCCCCTTTTTCGGAAATATTCCCAGCATCTAGCTGCCTCTATCTCTTCTCGCCTCACATCCAAACGGATGACAACCACAATAAAGAGGATAGCCCTGCAACCAAACACATCCTAGGATTAGCAATACATATCTAACCTATACGGATATGATTTCTAGTTCTACTAGGTGACGTGTATGAAACCAATACGGACACAACAAGTCGCTTTTAATTCCAACAATCACCTCTAAACACGACACATCATCATGTTACAGCTCGACGCCGCTCCTTCTTCACATGTCCAAAAACTTCTCTTGATCCAAAGTCTTGTTTAGGATGTCCGCCATCTGATCATCGGTGAGAACATAGTTGACCTTCATCTTATCTTCTTCCACGCAATCCTTTATGTAGTCATACATCGTATCAATGTCCTTCCTCCTATCACTGGATACTCGTACATAGAAGTTGTAGACTCACTGTCAATATTGAGCACCACTTGTTTCAGATATCGATTATGTGATCATTGTGTAGCCTTCTTAACCACACACCTTGACACTCTGCTTCACTTGAAGTCGATGTCACCACTTCATGCTTTTGTGATAGCTAACTTACTATGATTCCACCAAGGGAATATGCTATGCCCGAGGTACCCTTACGGTCGTCAACAACTCCTTCCTTGTCACTACCACCGTAGCCTAGTAGTTCACCATCTTGCAAAGCGCCTTAATTTGTAGCTTGAATTTTGCAATCACATCTTCATCTGCTCTAGTAATCAATAGGTCGTCGACACAGATGTCAACTAGTAGACGATCCCTTCCTTCACCTCTCTTGTATATTGAATGCTCTAGTGGGGCTTTCTCTCAAATCCAAAAGAAATCAAAGTCCGATCAAGTTTGATATTCCATGCCCGAGGGTCTTGCCATAGCCCGTACAAGACTTTGTTTAACTTTAGTACTTTGTGTTCTTCTCCCTCTCCGTTCAGAAACGTGGATTTTACATCCATGTGATGTATCTTCCATGATTCTTGAGCCGCGAGAGCGACGAGTAATCTCATGGTTTCCATGTTTGCAACGGGAATGATCACTTCTTTGAAGTAAACACCTTCATATTACATGTACTCTTTTGGCTACTAGCCTTGCTTTGTGCTTCACACACCCTTCGACATCATTCTTGATCTTAAATTCCCACTTGAGCTCTATGGCTTCATGATTGTTGGGAAGATCGACGAGCTCCCATGCATTGTTATCGTTGATCGACCCCATCTCCTCTTTCATAGCCTGACGTCAACACTCCCTCGTATTTGTGCCCACAAATTCCACCGGTTCCTTGATGCTTACCAGACATTATCGCCCACTCCTTTTCACCTTTACCAGGTCAATCATCCGAAGAGTGTTCTCCAGATACGGGTGTAACCCCTGGTTGTAGATGTATCAAAGTAGATGAATGTATCTGTGACGCCCCCATTTATAATCGTGCACTAATCATACACACATCATGCACGATCACGAATGTTGTATTATAAAGATTTATGTTTAAATTTGTGTCGTAGAGTTGTGTTATGATATTAACGTGAGTCACCTTTCGTGATTGTTCATGATGGATGGATGATTAATACACGATTATAAACGGGGAGTCGCAGTGTCCTTTCCTCTTGTACTGTTGGAGACGACGTAGGTGCCGAAGTGGCATCTTTTTCTAGGTACAAATCTGCTAGCAACCGCGAGCCAATACTAATGCCCGCTTCTGGGCTAACCGGCAGAGTACTGGACGTACTTGCTGGCTGGCCACCAAGTGATGCTCGTGCACCCCCCGCGTATGGGACTAGGGTTACATCTTTGCCCCTTGGTAAAGCTCCAGGTGCCACCACGTAAGGACCATGAGGCATTTCCTTCGTGGACTTCTAATGCCACATACACTCGAGTAGCATCCTTGTTCGCCTTTGCATCAGCATCAACAACAGTCATACCACTTATGTCTATTGTTTCTTCATGGACTTCCGGCGCCACAAACGCCTTTGTTTTTTCGGGGAAGTTTAAGCTGCATGCACAGCGTGGATCCTGGTATATATAACCATGGATTTGTGTCCATATGCCAGGAGGTTTAGAATTTTTATTGTGAATTACTCGTAGTTGTAGATGCATAAAACTGTAAACTGGTAACTTGTCGCGGAATCTGTAAATCGCTGGTCTGCGTTGGTGGTTACCTTGTTGTACAAATTCAAATTTATCACTCAAAACTAGTGCATTTGTTTGAAGATTAAATTTCATAGCCTAGTGCATCATAATTTTTAGTGGGCATTTATACTAGGAGCTGTGTGGCGGCGATGATGTCCCTCGGTAGGAATTGTTGACGTATAAATATATTGTCTAGTCTCTTCCATCAGTCTTTTGGCTGCATTGGCTAGAGCATGCACTTCTACTTGATGAATGCATGGATGTGTTAGTGAAAGGTTACTGCTGCTTTTACTAGAGAGACGCATCACTTCCTGAAGTCATAGCTATGGAAAAGACACGTCCTTTGGATGCCTCAAGGCTGTGTACGTTTAAGGAACATAATTAGTACTTGTTAGACTCTGTATATATTGGGCCTCACTTGTAATTGTGTTGTACATCGTTATGTACCTCTCTATATAATGAAAAGGTCACCCCATGATTTGGAGGTGTGCCACAAACCCTAAAACCCTTGTCTATTATGGTATCCGACCTAACGATCTGATGTCTTCCGCTCCGCCTCCGCCACCAGCCGCCGCCGTCGCCTCAAGCGCCGCCGGCACCGCGGTTTCCTTCCCCGTCCTTCTGCCGCCGGCCCCCGTCCACATGGATCACTCGTTCCTCCCGCCGTCCCTCGCGCATCTCCTCAACGTCGGAACTGCGCCCTACATGGCGGACGGATCGCTCGGCCCCCTGCAGACCCAATCAGCGGGGTCTCTCTTCGCCGGCCCGGTGTCTTCGCTGTACGCCGACGTCTCATCTTCATCGCATGCTGCTTCGGCCCGGTCCCAGCAACTGTCGCCGCCGCCGGCTGCCGTGCACTCCATTGTGCCCGCGCCGCCGCCACCTACTGCGTCGCACCAGATGCGTGCGATCGCGCCTGCTCCGGCTGCCTCCGTCTACACTACAGCCGGCCCCACTGTTGCCGATGCCGCCCATGCCAATCACGGCGGCTACCCACTGTACGCGGCCTCGTACGGCCCGCCGCCACCTGCGCGCCCTTCCTATGGCGCGTACCCTGGACAGGGCGCGTATCCGGCTCCGCCGCCCTATGGGGCGCCCTACCCGTACGGCCCCTCGCACCTGTACGCACCGGCTGCGGCGCCATCTGCACCGATGCCCTCTCCGACGCCATATGTGGATGCCGAAGCTGCTCTGGCCGCGATCTCCTCGCCGCCGTTTTTATTCTCGCATCTCCTTCCGGTGAAGCTTAAGCCGGACAATTATCTATACTGGCGTGCTCAGGTGCTTCCTCTCCTTCGCAGCCATTATTTGGAGGGGTTCGTCAATGGTACACTGCCATGTCCACCGCCACATCATCCGATGTTCCGTGCGTGGATCGCTCAGAACCAAGCCATCCTCTCAGCCATCCAGTCTTCTCTGGGTGAGGGTGTGGCCGGGATCGTCCTCTTTGCTTCGTCCTCTCATGAGGTGTGGGACATCCTGAAGTCGAGTTTTTCGTCTCAGTCTACTGCTCAATCCATGGCCATCCGTGCCAAGCTTGGTGAAACTCGCAAGGACAATGGTACGATGACCACCTTCTACAACAAGATCAAGAAGTTGGCCGACACTCTTGCTTCCATTGGAGAGCCTCTTTGTGAAAGCGAGTTCACATCCTTCATCCTAGCCGGCCTCGACAGCGACTACGACTCGCTTGCCGAGGTGATTAATGAACGCAAGGAGCCTCTTCGTCCTCACGAACTCTACAGTCGTCTCTTGTCTACGGAGCAACGGCTCAACGCGCGCCGCCCCGACGTCTCCATCGACTCCTCCGTCAACGCCGTGTACCGCGGCAAAGGCGGTGGTCGTGGCCCCTCTGCAGCTTCTTCCTCGGGAGGAGGGGGCAATTCCGGTGGTGGTGCGCCCTCGGCACAACAGCAGCAGGCCCCGCGTTCTGGCGCCCCGGTAGTTGTCGTTGACGGCCGCGCCTGCGCCTGCTGTACCGCCTGTGGTGCGGCTCAGCCATGTCAGCTCTGTGGCCTGCCTCGCCATGTCGCCTCTCGCTGTCATCGCCGTGTCAAGACGGACTTCCTTGGCCTCGACAATAATGGCAAGGGCAACGAGCGTCAAGTTAACATGGCGCAACAGGGTCACATCCCTTCTTATCCTGTTGATCCTTCTTGGTACATGGATACTGGCACAACCACGCACGTCACGAACGAGCTGGGCAAGCTAACTATCCAACAGCCTTACCGCGGGCATGACAAGGTTCACACAGCTAACGGGGCAGGTATGCACATTTCGCATGTTGGTCAGGCATCACTTCTCACAAACACCTCTAGGACATTGCATCTTAGAAATGTTCTTCGTGTTCCCACAGTTGCACGTAATTTACTCTCTGTTCCTAAACTTACACAGGATAATAATGTTTTCTGTGAATTTCATCCATTTCATCTCTTTGTTAAGGATCGTGCTACGAGGAACATACTTCTTAGAGGTCGCTACCGCCATGGTTTATATGCTCTTGATGCCCCCACTGACGTTCCTGCTCTTGCTGCTGCGTTCCAAGTCTTCAGTGGCGTCCGTGTGTCTCCGTCACTATGGCACTCTCGTCTTGGTCACCCAGCTTCTCCCATTGTACGCCATGTCCTCCATCGTCATGAGCTACCGTCCGAGTCTAGTAATAAAGATGCCGCCGTCTATGATGCCTGCCAGCAAGGCAAGAGTCATCAGTTACCTTTTTCTATTTCTACACATATAGTCAAAACTCCTCTTGAGCTTGTGTTTTCAGATGTATGGGGTCCTGCCCAGCTGTCCGTTAGTGGGCAGGAATATTATGTCAGTTTCATTGATGCTTATAGTCGCTTTACCTGGATTTATCTTCTTAAGCATAAGTCTGATGTGTTTAATGTGTTTTTACAATTTCAAGCACATGTTGAGAGACTCCTAAATCATAAAATCATTCATGTACAATCAGACTGGGGGGGTGAGTACCGCAACCTCAGTACCTTCTTTGAAAAACTTGGAATTGCTCATCGTGTTTCTTGCCCACATACACATCAGCAGAATGGCTCAGCTGAACGTAAGCACCATCATATTGTTGAAACTGGGTTAACCTTGCTTGCTCATGCATCTGTCCCGTTTCGTTTTTGGAGTGATGCTTTTACTACAGCCTGTTTTCTTATAAATAGGCTTCCTTCGCAGCTCCTTCATATGAAAACTCCACTTGAACTCTTGCTTGGTCAGACTCCTGATTACACGTTTCTTAAAGTGTTCGGTTGTGCGTGTTGGCCGCATCTCCGTGCGTATAATAATCGCAAGCTTGAGTTCCATTCAAAGAAGTGTGTCTTTCTGGGGTATAGTTCTGTTCACAGAGAACTAGGCTGTAGCCTAGTGGCAAGGGAGCGCAGTGGCGTCTCCAGCAACCAGGGTTCGAGCCACGTCGGGGACGAATTTCTGGTTTCTCACAAGGGATGCTTCTCCTATATCAATAAACCATGGGTGCTAGTGCCCATGAGTTTCATCTTTTTATAGTTTTGTTCACAAAGGGTATAAGTGCCTTCATGTCCCGTCTAATCGTGTGTATATCTCCTGAGATGTTGTTTTTGATGAGCACGTTTTTCCCTTTGCTGCTCTTCCCTCACCTGACACAAGCTCCACACCGCCAGTGCACCCATCCACTATATTGCCTAATCAATTTGTAGATGATGCACATTCGCCCTCTTTGTTGTCTAACCATGGTGCAGGTATTGGGAGATGTGCGCGGTTGGAGCTCCTGGATGAGGTTGACACTCCGGCTCCCTTGTCCCCGATGGCTACGTCGTCACCGCCCGCTCACGTCGATCGGCTGGCTTCGTGCATGTCCCATGCAACGAGCCAGCCTGCGCCCGTGACCACGGCTTCTGCACCGCGCGTCACCACTCCGGCCCAACCGCCGCTTCTGCTGACTGGCGCGTCGGCCCAGCGGGCCGTCCCGTCTGCGCCGGCGTCACTGCCATCGACACCTGGGCCGTCCTCGCCTGGGAGTCCCCCGCCACCTGGGCCGTCACCTGCATCGACGCATGGGCCGTCCCTGCCTGGGAGTCCCCCGTCCTCCTCGTCGCCTGTGTGGCACTTGTCCCGCTCGCCTGGATCGGCGTCGCCCTCGAGTGGGTCGGCGTCTCCTGCTGTGTCTTCCTCGTCACCGCCACCGACTGCATCAGCCTATGCCATGACGGATGCTGCATCCACTTCATCATCCTCACCGTCGGTTTCGCCACCTGCTCCGCCCCCTGTGTTGCGTCCTCATACATGCAGCAAAAGTGGGGTGTCTCGTCCTAAGGAACGCAAGGATGGCACGGTGGCCTGGCTTGCAACTTGCATGGCGTAGGCCCAGTCTGACCCTACGCTGAGCCTCGGCATTTTCAGGCTACCCTGAGTATCCCTCACTGGCGTACTGCGATGGAACAAGAACACCACGCTCTTCTTAAGAATGAAACGTGGCGACTGGTTCCTCCCAAGGCTGGTGTCAACATCATTGATTCAAAGTGGGTTTTCAAGGTAAAGAAACATGCTGATGGTTCTATTGAGAGATACAAGGCTCGACTGGTTGCTAAAGGATTCAAACAACGCCATGGCCTTGATTATGAGGACACCTTCAGTCCAGTGGTCAAACCTACCACGATCCGGCTTCTCCTCTCACTGGCAATTACCCGTGGATGGTCTCTTCGTCAGCTTGATGTTCAGAATGCTTTCCTTCATGGTGTCCTTGAGGAGGAGGTTTACATGCGTCAGCCTCCCGGTTTTGTTGATCCAGCTCGTCCGCAGCATCTGTGTCGTCTTGTTAAGGCACTCTATGGTCTGAAGCAGGCTCCGCGTGCTTGGCATGCGCGTCTTGGCACCACTCTTCGGGCCCATGGATTTGTTCCCTCTCTGGCCGATACCTTGTTATTTCTTCTTCAGCGACCTACAGTTACTATGTACCTACTGGTCTATGTTGACGACATCATATTGGTCAGTTCCTCGGACTATGCTGCGGATCGCTTGGTTTCTGCTTTGAGTGCTGATTTTGCGGTTAAGGGTGTTGGGCAGCTTCACTATTTCCTTGGCCTCGAAGTTTTGTCCTCTGGTTCTGGCTTGACTCTCACTCAGCAGAAGTATTCTCTCGATATTCTTCGGCGGTCTGGTATGCTCCAGTGCAAGACAGCTACTACACTTATGTCCTCCATTAACAGACTCTCTGCTCTCGATGGTTCTCTCCTCCCTGCTGATGAGGCTACTGAGTATCGTAGTATTGTTGGCGGCTTGCAGTACTTGACTATCACTCGTCCTGATATCTCCTATGCAGTCAACCGTGTCTGCCAGTTTCTTCATGCTCCTAGAGACTCTCACTGGGCTGTGTTTAAGCGCATCTTGCGCTACATCCAGTTCACTTCTTCTTATGGCTTGCATTTGCAAACGACCCCCTCTGGAGTTCGCTCTGCGTTCTCAGATGTAGACTGGGCTGGGAGTCCGGATGACAGACGATCAACGGGGGGATATGCAGTGTTCCTTGGTTCGAACTTGATCGCCTGGAGTGCTCGTAAACAAGCAACGGTGTCCCACAGTAGCAATGAAGCTAAGTACAAAGCAGTTGCAAATGCCACAGCAGAGCTTATTTGGATACAGTTTTTGCTCAGAGAGTTGAAGATTCCTCAGAAGTAGCCGCCGGTGCTTTGGTGTGATAACATTGGGGCGACGTATTTGTCTTCAAATCCGGTCTTTCATGCTTGCACCAAACACATCGAAGTTGATTACCATTTTGTCAGGGAACGTGTTGCCCAGAAACTGCTTCTTATCAAGTTCATCTCCTCGAAAGATCAACTTGCTGACATCTTCACGAAGCCACTGCCTCTTCCTCAGTTTGAGGTGTGTAGGCGCAATCTCAACCTGGTGAATTCTTCTGAACACGGTTAAGATTGAGGGAGGGTGTTAGACTATGTATATACTGGGCCCCACTTGTAATTGTGTTGTACATCGTTATGTACCTCTCTATATAATGAAAAGGTCACCCCACGTTTGGAGGTGTGCCACAAACCCCAAAACCCTTGTCTATTAGTACTGCTGCTAATTGGCCGTAGGTTCCATGCAATCACTGGATCAAGGTTCAGGGAAGCAGTGGAGATCAACCTTCTTCTATGGGGAACCGCGTGTCGAGCATCGGCAACGCATGTGGGATCATCTCAGGGATCATCTCATTAGGCTAAAGGGCGTCTCTCACCTGCCCTGGGTTGTGTCCGGGGACATTAATGAGGCCCTCTGGCAACATGAGAACTTCTCAAGGACAAATAGAAGGGAGAGTCATATGGAAGCATTCAGGGACACACTTGAGGTCTACGAGCTCGTTGATCTGGGTTTCTCCGGAGTGCCCTACACTTATGATAATGGCCAGTTAGGGCACGACAATATCCGAGTCCGCTTGGACAGAGTGTGTGCGTCAGAGGATTGGATGGAGCCTTTTCCTTTTGCTAGAGTTCAACACCTTGTTTCACCTTGGTTAGATCACTGCCTAGTTTTCTTGCACTTAGATGAGGTGCAGGATGGACGCAGGAGAGGTGCACCTAAGTATGAATTCATGTGGGAGAGGGATTGCAGACTATCGCAGGTTATCGCGGCGGCTTGGGCTAGGGTCAGACCAACCGGGTACCTAGGGAACATCGCTACCTCGCTAAAGTCAGTTATGATTGATCTCCGGAAGTGGAGTAAAGAGAATTTTGGGCATGTTGAAAAACAGATTGAAATGCTTCGACAGGAGCTGGAAGCTCTGCAAATCAACAATGCCGACAGGTTGCAAATCAGACAAAAAATGGAGTGGTTGGACGAATTATTATACCGAGAGGAAATGATGTGGCTCCAACGCAGTCGCATCGCCTGGCTGAAGGAAGGTGACCGTAATACCCAATACTTTCATCGTCAGGCAGTGTGGCGTGCGAGGAGGAACAATATAAGAAGACTTCAGAGAGTGGATGGATCATGGTGCTCAGTACCAACAGAGATGGAACGCATGGCGGCTTCTTATTTCTAGGAGGTGTATACTAAGGACCCTACCTTAGCTCCGGATGTATTGTTAGATATGATCATGCCCAAGGTTACAACTGCAATGAATGAAAGCTTGCTGGCACCCTTTTCAGAGAAAGAGATTCCGGATGCGCTCTTTCAAATTGGCCCGTTGAAGGCACTCGGGCATGGACCTTATGGGTGCATCGCTATATTTTTTTGGTTCGCGGGTTCAGGGGGAAATTAATGGGACATGGGAGGAGGTGGGAGGGAGGAAGAAAATAAACCGATGTTGGTGGGACGAAAATTAACCGGTGAGCGGAGACTACCAACTCACACATTAGGAGTAGAGATTGTTCGATGGCGCCGTGGTTGCAGTCTTTCGCTCTAGCGGAATAGGTCGCGAGTTTGTTCTCCGGCGGCCACACCTTTTTTTGAGCTTCAAATAGGAAAAGATGGAGATACATAGACCGGCCCAGCTATCGCGGCTAGGCTCCCATTTGCAGAAACAATAGTAACCTGCGCCTGCAGCGCCAAGTAGTAAATGCCCTGTTTGGTGAGAGCAACTAATTAACGAGCGCTCCTTCGGGAGCCTCGCAACGATCAGCGCCACTTGGCGCGTTCTCAGCCATTCACCACGTGTCGCGCTCTGGGCGCTCCCTCCAGATTTTTTTATTTTTTTATTTTTCCGCACGCGCTTTCGGCTTTTTAAACGGTTTTTTTCTCCCATTTTTTCGTCGTTTTGGTTTTCCACCGATCTTCCCTAGCTTTGCGACAAAAACAAAATTAGCGCAAAAAACGCATTTTTTTCTTTCACGGGAGACACGGGTTTGCTTCCGCGAGAGGCATGGTTTTGCTTTCGCAAGAGTCACGGCCTACCTCTCGGAAACGAAAAAACGCGTTTTCTGTTGTTTTTTACTTTCGCGAGAGGCACGGTTGTGCTTTCGCGAGAGTCATGGTCGTGCCTCTCGAAAACGGAAAAAACATGTTTTCTGTTTTCTTTCTTTCGCGAGAGTCACGGTTTTGCTTCCGCGAGAGGCACGGTTGTGCTTTCGCGAGAGTCACGGCCGTGCCTCCTCGGAAACGGAAAAAAAACACGGTTTCTGTTTTCTTTTCTTTCGCGAGAGTCACGGTTTTGCTTCCGCGAGAGGCACAATTGTGATTTCGTCAGAGGCACGGGCGTGCCTCTTTCGGAAAGGGAAAAAACTCGTGCTCCCGGTTCGGTTTTTTCATCTGGTTTTTTTCGTCCATTTTTTCGTGAAAAAACGTTCGTCAAAACCTATCAACATGAGATCTAGTTTTGAAGATCTCAACGCGAGGAATCCAACGGCGAAAGCGGTTCGAGATTTGGACACACGGTTTAAGAGATAAAACGTTTTGAATAAAAAGATTTATGAAAAAAGGGAAAACCCTCTGAGAGGATTGAGAAGAGGTGTCTAGAGGGGGGGGGGGATTAGACACTAAGTACTAAAAGTAGCAGTTTTTAATTTCTCTAAGTTTAAGTGGAGTTTAGGCACAAGTTTAACAGATACAATACATATCAAGCAAGCATGCAAAGAGTATATGAGCAGCGAAAAGTAGAACATGCAACTTGCAAGAATGTAAAGGGAAGGGTTTGGAGATTTCAAACGCAATTTGGATACACGGTGATTTTTGAGCCGTGGTTCCGATAGGTGGTGCTATCGTACATCCACGTTGATGGAGACTTCAACCCACGAAGGGTAACGGCCGCGCGAGTCCACGGAGGGCTCCACCCAAGAAGGGTCCACAAAGAAGCAACCTTGTCTATCCCACCATGGCTGTCGCCCACGAAGGACTTGCCTCACTAGCGGTAGATCTTCACGAAGTAGGCGATCTCCTTGCCCTTACAAACTCCTTGGTTCAACTCCACAATCTTGTCGGAGGCTCCCAAGTGACACCTAGCCAATCTAGCAGACACCACTCTCCAAGAAGTAACAAATGGTGTGTTGATGATGAACTCCTTGCTCTTGTGCTTCAAATGATAGTCTCCGTAACACTCAACTCTCTCTCACAGGATTTGGATTTGGTGGAAAGAATATTTGAGTGGAAAGCAACTTGGGAAAGGCTAGAGATCAAGATTCATATGGTAGGAATGGAATATCTTGGTCTCAACACATGAGTAGGTGGTTCTCTCTCAGAAATGATAAGTTGGAAGTGTAGGTTTTTTCTGATGGCTCTCTCCCCGAATGAAGAGGAGGTGGAGGGGTATATATAGCCTCCACACAAAATCTAACCATTACACACAATTTACCAATCTCGGTGGGACCGAATCAACAAACTCGGTCACACCGATTCATTAAACCGAGTGACCATTAGGGTTTTCGGTGGGACCGACATGCAACTCGGTAGGACCGATATGGTTAGGGTTAGGGCATAACGTAATCTCGGTGAGACCGATTACCCAAACTCGGTGAGGCCGATTTTGGTAATAAGCTAACCAGAGAGTTGGTCAGGTAAACTCGGTGGGACCGGTTCGCTCATTTTGGTGGGACCGAAATGTTAGGAAAGGGAAATAGAGAGTTTACATTGTAATCTCGGTAGGACCGATTACTCAAACTCGGTGAGACCGATTTTGGTAATGGACATACACAGAGAGATCGCAATCCCATCTCGGTGAGACCGAGATCCCTATCGGTGAAACCGATTTGCCTAGGGTTTGTGGCAGTGGCTATGACATCTGAACTCAGTGGCGCCGGATAGAAAGAATCGGTGGGGCCGAGTTGGACTTTTGGTTTAGGTCATATGTGGATGATAGAAAGTAGTTGAGGGTTTTGAAGCATATCACTAAGCACTATGAAGCAAGAATCTCATTAAGCAACACCTCATCCCTCCTTGATAGTATTGGCTTTTCCTATAGACTCAATGTGATCTTGGATCACTAAAATATAAAATGTAGAGTCTTGAGCTTTGAGCTTGAGCCAATCCTTTGTCCTTAGCATCTTCAAGGGGTTCCACATCCTTTAGTTCATGCCACATCATTGTTGAACTTATCTAAAAATATACTAGGTAAAAGTGTTAGTCCAACAAGAGATATGTTGACATTAATTACCAAAATCACCCAGGGAGCACTTGTGCTTTCAATCTCCCCCTTTTTGGTAATTGATGACAACATACATCAAAGCTTTAGATAGATGATATATATAGTGAATAATAAGTAAAAGCTTTAAAAAGACATGTAACAAGCATAGGCCCCCCCTACATGTATGCAATCACGTGAATATAGAATATAGGAGCATGTGAATGCATAATCATGACAGAGTAGGCAATGTGTTACATGTATCTTGGCTATATGCATCAGAGCGAAGATTTTTGGGAAATGTACCTTCATGCTCATGAGTCCTTCTTGCAAACAGTATGTACATCAGCAAGAATTTCTCATACACATGACTGTGATGCATATACTTACCTTGTGGTCTTGAGTTTGCTTAGGATGGAGTGAACCTGTGAAAATAAGGTTAGATAACACAGATGCATCTACTAGCTAGAGCAAACAAGAAGAAACCACAAGAATACCAAGACTGGGATGACATGTAGAGAGTGAGTACCAAGTACCACATTGGATTAGACATGTCCCCAAAGGTAAAGATGTGCAAAGAATTTAAAGATTTCCTTTGCCTTATGTATTGCTCCCGCTGAATCTAGCATGGGATACTGGGAGAAGATAGGGAACAGAAAATCAGAGCTCAAGGAAGTAAATGAATAGAGCTAAAGTAGCTAAGCACATATGAACATGTCTTTCCCCTCTAGAAGACATGTAACATCTCTCCTCTTGAACACCAAGCATCTGGGATCATTGAAGATTACTCTCCCCTTGAGTATTTTCTCCCCTAGAGATATGATAAAGTTTTGATGTGATCTATCTCTATAGATAAAGTTTTGATGCAATCTATCTCTCCCCCTTTGACATAAATTTCCGAGAAGGGTCTTCTGGATTTTTTGCCACATGGGTTTGGTCCTTGAGTCATAGATCAAAGCAGCAAGAAAAATGTGATGCTGGTAGAGGACAAGATTCATTGAGTGGAGCTGGATCAAAAGAATCACAGAAGTAAGTGGTAAGTTGTTTTTGTCTGTAGTGATATCGGTAGCACCGAGTTGTATTCTTCGGTAGCACCGAAAGGTTTCCGTGGGACCGAAAAATAGTAGGCCGGTGTGACCGAGTTCATGACAGGGAAAACATTTGTCACCTCAGCTCACTAGACAAGTAAGATCTCATAAGGATTTGCAAGGAATTAACTGAATGATTTGCAATGAATTGGTTGCAGGGAATGCAGAACAGAAAATAAACGAGAAGAAACTTAAAAAAATCAAGATGAAGTTTTTTTTGAAAGGGGAAACAAATATGCATGAGACAGATGCAAGAGCACAGAAAAGAACACGAGAGAGAACTTCATCCAGAATTGGTCGGTGACAAAGTCACCTATGTTAGAGTATATTGACTTAGGAGTCAAGTGAGATCACTTGATCATAGGTCATACTCATCGTTTCAGCTCAAAATGGGGTTACCACTTTTCATTTAAGCATCTTGATGTATTCACATCTTGTCGAGTTGCTTTAACTCATGACTTGGAGTAAAGCTTCTCTAAGATGGAATAACATACCTTGGGCGGTGGTGTTGATCGATCATGTAGTTGAACTTGTGTGGGTTGCTCAGGGTTGATGTAGCTCATCAAGAGTTGGGAGCACAACTTGGAATTTGTGTCCATCCACCTACATGGGTTAGTTGCAAGGAAGAGCACTTGTGTATCCAAGATGACAATCATGAAACTCAACATAGAATTTGTCAAAGGATATGTGTGAATGGTTTTGTGCTTCCTTGTCTTCAACCACCATTATGTAGAGACTTTGGAGATGTAGAGATTTCTCAATATGTGAGTGATTTGCAATCTCATAGATTTAGATTCATCCAAGTTCCTACAAGGGTTAGATAACACACTAGTGCAGAACCGGCCTTTAGTGCCGGTTCGTGACGGCCTTTAGTGCCGGTTCGCCAACCGGCACTAAAGAGTGGGGACTAAAGCCCCCCCCCCCTTTAGTACCGGTTCGTCACGAACCGGCGCTAAAGTGCAAACACGTGGCACGAGCCAGGCCCGGGTGCGTGTAGGGCTTTAGTACCGGTTGGTAACACCAACCGGTACTAAATGTTTTTTTTAATTTTTCCTTTAGTTTTGTGTTTTCAGTTTAATTTAGTGATCGTTTTACATTATAATGAGTTGTTAAATCCATATCCATATTATACTTGATCACCTAATTAGGTGATCAAGTATAATATATATGGATATGGCATATATACTCTAGCTAGCTAGCTAAAAATCATCATAGTCGTCATTATCACTATTTAATCATCATAGTCATTACCGCTATCTAATCACCACCAACACTAGCTTAAAGAAGAAACATTCACTTGTACCAGAAGCAAAAATATCATCGAGTTCAAAATGATTGTCATGATATTATGAGCGTTCATATATAACACCACAAAAGCAAATCACTCTTGGAGATTAAGTTCAGAACGAAGAACACGGACATGAAAGCACAAGTACTAAGAGCATGAACTAGCTAAATTACTCCTGCTGCTCTCTCTCAGGTAAAATAGCATAGAACATGTATAGCTCTCCTGATTCATCATACTGGAGCATGCAGATGAACGTGTCTCCTAATCGTGGGCTGCGCTTCTCATTGCTGCCCCCTAGTACTTCTCTGCGATCATTAACAATTTTCCTCCAATCTTTCACTATTAAGCATTCATCGCTTCTAGACATCCTGAATGCACTCATGTGCAATGCAGGATATCTTGGCCGTAAGCTAACAATTGTCATGCGACCTTTAGTCTCGATCCCCTGAGGCACAACTATCATCGGGAGTCCCTGTTGAAGAACATCGTATAGTACTTAATTAATTAATATACTTTGCAATGAAAGTTTAGCAAAAACATTATGTATGCAAAAGATGCAGTGAGGAAAAATAGTAAAAATCTTACCATCATTCCTAAATAGATGTGACCGTAGTTCAATACGATCACTATTGGTCGCACGTTTTGAGTACTAACATTTCTAAGTCCAGGAAGAAAATTTGTCTTGACAGTATGAAGATCCTCAAGTCATGAAACATAATGAATTATCTCCTCGCAGTTTAGTTCAGCTCCGGGACAGTAGTAGGTCCTGTCTACCAAGCGCCGGACATGTTTGCTTGAATGGAAAAAAGCTGTCAATAGAAATTGGTTGTCAATTATTTTTGAATAAGCAATATCAAAGACAAAAATATAGTTGAGAATAACTCACATAATGGTAGAACTGGAGGCATCTGCACATCGACCCATATGTCTCTATTACCTTCAATATCATCTTCAGGACGAATATCAAAGGTGATAACCATGTCAGGGTCAAATGCATAAGCCTTGCATAGTGCTGCCAAGTTTTGCATTCAAAATAGGTGTACGTCTTTGCATTGTATAATTTGACGTTGAAAGTATAACCATGCTCAGTTTTCAGGTAAACTCTCTTTACCTCCATAGTTTCCATATCATTGAAACATATCTTATCCAAGACAAAAATTCTTGCATGGCAGGGGATGCGCTAGTAGAATAGTGAAAATTAAAAATTATAAGTCGGGCAAATGAAGCATATATAAGTCATGCTTAATTACGAAAACAGACTTGTCGTTGTGACTTACTGTATCGAATTCGAAGGTCTCATCCAGCTTGATGCTGAATCGCCTATCATCAACAAGGAAATTTCTGTCGCACAGGCCGCGCTGGTCTTCACAGTATTTGCACATAATGAAATTTTTTGCGTCGTCAGACGACGTTTCCTATATATGTTCATATAGGCGAAACATTAAACACTTACTAATTCAATTAATTCAACTAATTCAACTAAGCATTTACTAAAAATAAACTAGTTCTATTAATTCAACTAGTTCAAATAATCTCATATACCTAAATTTTCTTACTAAAAATAAACTAGTTCTATCAATTCAACTAGTTCAAATAATCTCATATACCTAAATTTTGTTACTAAAAATAAACTAGTTATATTAATTCAACTAGTTCAAATAATCTTATATACCTAAATTTTCTTACTAAAAATAAACTAGTTATATTAATTCAACTGGTTCAAATAATCTCATATACCTAAATTTTCTGACTAAAAATGAACTAGTTATATTAATTCAACTAGTTCAAATAATCTCATATACCTAAATTTAC
>NC_041389.1:705034306-705094343 GCF_002162155.2 Triticum dicoccoides | reverse complement strand
GGGGGCGGCGGGGACGGCGACGACGAGCGGCGAGGGCGGCGGGGGCGACGGCGCGCGGCGGGGGCGACGGCGCGGCGGCGGCGGCGCGATAGATGTCGCGTGAGAAGTGGAGAAGAAGTGGTCGATGGAACTGAAATTTCGTAATTGCCATATATATAGGAGGGGCCTTTAGTACCGGTTGGAGCCACCAACCGGTACTAAAGGCCCTGGCCTTTAGTACCGGTTGGTGGCTCCAACCGGTACTTAAGGACAACCATTAGTACCGGTTGGAGCCACCAACCGGTACTAAAGGCCGTGCGCTGCCACGCCGCGGTGCGCTATTTTTAGTCCCACCTCGCCGAGCGAAGGGGAGCCGCACTGATTTATAAACCCAGCCGCGGCTGCCCTTTCGAACTCCTCTATATAGCAGGCTTCTGGGCCTAACTCTGGCGCGCTGCCCTGTGAGCCTGCTGGTCCTTATGGGTCTGAATTTGCACTCCCTAGGTCTGGCAGGCCCACCCGGCAGCGTCCCAACAATTTTTTTATTTTTTTTCTTTTCTGCATTATTTATTTTCTCGTATTTATTTTTGAGTAATTTTTATATAGTTTTTTCTTTTCTGCTTTATTTGTTTTCTTCTATTTATTTCTGAGTAGTTTTTTTGCTGTATTTAGTTTCTTTGTGAATATTTTTGCTTTATATAATTTTTTTCTTTACTGCATTATTTATTTTCTTGTATTTATTTTTGAGTAATTTTTTTATATAGTTTTTCCTTTTCTGCTTTATTTGTTTTCTTCTATTTATTTCTGAGTAGTTTTTTTGTTGTATTTAGTTTCTTTGTGAATATTTTTTGCTTTATATAATTTTTTTCTTTTCTGCATTATTTATTTTCTTGTATTTATTTTTGAGTAATTTTTTATATAGTTTTTTCTTTTCTGCTTTATTTGTTTTCTTCTATTTATTTTTGAGTAATTTTTTATATAGTTTTTTCTTTTTTGCTGTGACCCTCTCTACTCTTTCGCACATGCTATGCGGGTGAAATGATGATACCTTCAACATTTTCAGAGTTTGTTTTGTAGTGATTTTCATTTTCACGGTCATTTAGCTCTGATCTAAACAAATCGGTGACTAAAAAATAGCAAATGATGTCAGAACGTGTTGGAAGACCAAATGCTACTGAACACAGAAAAAATACATTGATCAGTACCGCCTTTCAGCCAAAACGCGCTACTGCTAAAGAGAAGTACATAAAAAATACATTGATCATCCGAAACCGGCCCTGATACTTCGAAAGAGATTGTCCACAAGAAGTCCGGAGTTCTAATAAGTTATTAAAAATAAAAAAGGTGCAATGCTCATTAATTAGCTTCAAGCCTTTCGGAATAGGGTAGACTACACTGCACATAGCTCCGTGCAATCTATTCTATTCTGAAAGGCTTGAAGCTAAGCAGCCTCCAGGTGAGCATTGCGCCTCTCCTTTATCATCTCTGCACTCACGGCTAATAAACCGCTCCTACTACCTCTCTCCTAGCAAGGTGGGACTAAAAATCAGCTTAATAAGAAACTCTAGTACCGGTTCATGCCATGAACCGGTACTAAAGGTGTTCGTGGGGCCCACAGCCTGACATAGCATCATTAGTACCGGTTCGTGGCATGAACCGGTACTAATTGTTGCCCACGAACCGGTAGTAATGATGTCCGCCCGCCTAGACGTTAGAACTGGCACTAATGGACACATTAGTGCCGGCTCAAATTCAAACGGGCACTAATGTGCTTCACATTTGACCCTTTTTCTACTAGTGACATGCAAGGTGCAAATATATCCAAGACGTGAGATTATCATCATAAGAGAGATGTCAAGGATTAGTCATGGGCTCATGCCTTGCATGTATCAAATGGAGTTCCTGCTCCAAGTTTGAAGCATCAATGATGTTCAATTCACCTCTCAACCTGCAAAACACTTTCTCATCAAGAGGTTTAGTGAAAATATCCGCTAATTGTTTTTCGGTGCAAACATGCTTAAGATTAATGTCCCCTTTGGCAACATGATCTCGAATGAAATGATGACGAACTTCAATATGCTTAGTTCGAGAATGTTGCACGGGATTATGAGCAATCTTGATAGCACTTTCATTGTCACAAAGTAATGGAACATGTTTCACATATATCCCATAATCTTTAAGAGTTTGGGTCATCCAAAGTAATTGAGCACAACATGAACCAGCGGCAATGTATTCTGCTTCGGCGGTGGATAAGGATACCAAGTTTTGTTTCTTGGAAGACCAAGACACAAGAGATCTACCAAGAAATTGACAAGTACCCAAAGTGTACTTTCTATCAACCTTGTCTCCGGCATAGTCCGAGTCGGAGTAGCCAACAAGATTGAAAGAGGCCCTCTTAGGATACCAAATGCCAAAATTTGGCGTATGAATTAAGTATCTCACTATCCTTTTCACGGCTTTAAGATGACATTCTTTAGGTGCATCTTGATATCGTGCACACATGCACACACTTAGCATAATATCGGGACGTGAAGCACATAGGTATAACAATGAACCAATCATAGACCGATAAACCTTTTGATCAACCGGTTCACCATCTTTGGTCAAATCAAGATGTCCACTAGTAGGCATGGGTGTAGACATATCTTTGCATTCTTGCATATTGAACTTCTTGAATAAGTCCTTAGTGTACTTCATTTGAGAGACAAAAGTACCTTCCTTAGTTTGCGTGATTTGCAACCCAAGAAAGAATTTGAGTTCCCTCATCATTGACATCTCAAACTTCTCCGACATTAGCTTTCCAAACTTCTCACTAAAATGAGGGTTAGTTGATCCAAATATAATATCATCGACATAAATTTGGCATAGAAATAATTCTCCATTAACCCTTTTAGTAAAATGTGTAGAATCAATTTTTCCAATTTCAAATCCTTTTCCAATAAGGAACTTGGTTAAGCATTTGTACCAAGCTCTAGGAGCTTGTTTAAGACCATAAAGAGCTTTGCGAAGTTTGTAAACATGATCAGGTTTCTTAGGATTGATAAAGCCGGGAGGTTGTTTAACATAAACTTCCTCCTCTATTTCACCATTTAGAAAAGCACTTTTGATGTCCATTCGGTACAAGGTGATATCATGGTGATTAGCATAGGCAAGTAATATGCGAATAGATTCAAGTCTAGCAACGGGAGCATAAGTCTCACCATAGTCCATACCTTCGACTTGTGTGTAGCCTTGGGCGACGAGACGTGCTTTTTTGCAAACTACTTGTCCATCTTCATCTTGCTTGTTGAGAAACACCCATTTGGTACCGAGGATGTTGTGGTTGTCGGTCTTCTCAACCAATGTCCAAACTTGATTTCTCTCAAAGTTGTGTAGCTCTTCATGCATAGCATTTATCCAATCCGGATCTTCCAATGCTTCTTCAACCTTCATAGGTTCAATGCTAGAGATGAATGAATAGTGTTCACAAAAGTTAGCTAAACGAGTTTTAGAGCGAGTGATTCTCCCGGTTTGGATATCATTGTAGATTTGCTCGACGGGATGGTCTTTAGCAATTCTTGCTCGAACTCGTGAAAGCTTTTGCTTGGGTCTTGGTTGAACATCTTCTTCATCTTGTTCTTCTTCTTGGCCTTCTTCATTATTGGCGTTGTTGTTATCTTGTCGTGGTGGAGAAGGAGGTTGTTGATGTTCTTGGTGTACTTCCTCATTTTCTTCATCTTGGTGTGTCCCACTTGTGGATGCTTCCGTATCAACTCTTGGTTCACCTTGTCGTGAGGTAGAAGCTTCCACTTGGACGGACGAGTTGCTCTCCTTCACCTCCGTTGGACGAATCTTGCCAATAGACAAGTCTTGGATTGCTTCCGAGGGATCTTTGTCTCCTACATCAATTGGCAATTGCTCTACTTGTGAGGTGTTAGATTCATCAAACTTCACATCTACCGTTTCTTCAACCTTTCGGGTGAAATTGTTGTAGACACGGTAAGTGTGAGAGTTTGAGCCATAACCAAGTAGGAAACCTTCATGAGACTTAGGAGCAAATTTAGAACGACGATGCTTATCAAGAATGTAGCATTTTGAGCCAAATACTCGAAAGTAACCAACTTGGGGTTTGTTACCGGTGAGAAGCTCGTATGCCGTCTTGCCGAGTACAGCTTGTGAAGATACAAGCGATTTGTTGCATGACAAGCTGTCTCAACCGCTCCTACCCAAAAGTGCTTCGGCGTCTTGTACTCATCAAGCATCGTTCTTGCCATTTCGATGAGTGTCCGGTTCTTCCTATCAACAACTCCATTTTGTTGAGGTGTGTACGTAGCCAAGAACTCATGTGAAATCCCTTCTTCGTCAAGAAAGGTGTCCACATTTGTGTTCTTGAACTCCGTTCCGTTGTCGCTGCGAACCTTCTTGATCTTCACTTCAAACTGATTTTGGGCCTTCCTAGCAAAGTTTTTGAAGATCTTTTGGACCTGCGATTTGTCATCAAGAAAGAACACCCACATAAATCTTGAAAAATCATCAACTGTAACTAGACCAAAAGAATTTCCACCGAGACTCTTGTAAGCGTTGGGACCAAAGAGATCCATGTGAAGTAGCTCAAGTGGCCTCCTTGTGGTCATGATGTTCTTCACGGGATGCCTTCCTCCAACCTGTTTACCTGCTTGACAAGCACTGCAAAGTCTATCCTTATCAAATATGACATCGTTAACACCAAGGATATGATTCCCTTTAATAAGTTTGTCAAGATTTCGCATGCCAACGTGACCTAATCGTCTATGCCATAACCAACCTTTAGAAGATTTAGCAATAAAGCAAGTTATAGGTTGAGCCTTTTTAATGAAATCAACAATGTAAAGATCACCTCTACGTATACCGGTAAAGACCATTTTATGATTGTCTCTACGAAACACTTGGAAATCTACTTCAGTAAATAGGACATTGAAACCGAAATCAGCAAGTCTAGATATTGAAATTAAGTTGTAGCCAAGAGATTCAATGAGCATAACATTTTGGATGGAGCTATCATGTGAGATGGACACCTTACCGAGGCCAACCACCTTACTCCTTGATTTGTCACCGAAAGTGACATACTTTCAAGGACCATCATTTTCAGCAAGCTCACAAAACATGTCTTTGTCTCCGGTCATGTGATCGGTACATCCACTATCAAGAACCCATTCCTTTCCTCCTGCCATATATCCTCGAAGATTTGCCATAAGACCAAAGTGTCTAATTGCATCATCAAGATCAAAGTCATCATCATCATCCCCATCATAGTATCCATGTTCAACATCATCATGTGGTGGATCAATTCCTAGTGAGGGTGATTCGTTAGTATGAGTTTGACAATGATCTCCTTTATGAAGTCTAGTAGCTTCGGAAATAATATCGCTAATAATTCCAACATTTCCTTTGGCACGCATAAGATTTGTAAGCTCAAATAGACGATCACCAAACACGGAATCATTGGAATTCATCTTTCTCAAGGCAATAGGCTTATGAAGAATTTCGTCTAGATTTTTCAATGAATAATTAGGAAATCGTTCCTCAAGAAATTTCCATATAGTGTAGGCACACTCAAGAGTAGGCAATTTTCCAATCAAGTTTCTAGGGAAGCCTCTAGTGATAAGATTAACAGTTCTAACATTCCTAATCATGTCAATCGACTCATCAAGGGTAGGATGCATAGGATCAACATGAGGTGCACAAGGACTAGCAATGTACTTGTTCAAATGATATTGATTGAAAATTACAAGCATCTCATTTTTCCACTCATGAAAATACTCTCCATCAAGTATAGGCACTCTATGTCTAAGACTCCCCAAAGTAGACTCATCCATCTTGCTCTAATGGTGATTAAACCAAAGAAATGGAGACCAACGCTCTGATACCAATTGAGAGGATCGAGAAGAGGTGTCTAGAGGGGGGGATTAGCCACTAAGTGCTAAAAGTAGCAGTTTTTAATTTCTCTAAGTTTAAGTGGAGTTTAGGCACAAGTTTAACAAACACAATACATATCAATCAAGCATGCAAAGAGTATATGAGCAGCGGAAAGTAGAGCATGCAACTTGCAAGAATGTAAAGGGAAGGGTGTGGAGATTTCAAACGCAATTTGGAGACACGGTGATTTTTGAGCCGTGGTTCCGATAGGTGGTTCTATCGTACATCCACGTTGAAGGAGACTTCAACCCACGAAGGGTAACGGCCGCGCGAGTCCACGGAGGGCTCCACCCAAGAAGGGTCCACGAAGAAGCAACCTTGTCTATCCCACCATGGTCGTCGCCCACGAAGGACTTGCCTCACTAGCGGTAGATCTTCACAAAGTAGGCAATCTCCTTGCCCTTAAAAACTCCTTGGTTCAACTCCACAATCTTGTCGGAGGCTGCCAAGTGAAACCTAGCCAATCTAGGAGACACCACTCTCCAAGAAGTAACAAATAGTGTGTTGCTGATGAACTCCTTGCTCTTGTGCTTCAAATGATAGTCTCCCCAACACTCAACTCTCTCTCTCTCTCTCACAGGATTTGGATTTGGTTGAAAGAAGATTTGAGTGGAAAGCAACTTGGGAAAGGCTAGAGATCAAGATTCATATGGTAGGAATGGAATATCTTGGTCTCAACACATGAGTAGGTGGTTCTCTCTCAGAAATGATAAGTTGGAAGTGTATGTTTGTTCTGATGGCTCTCTCCCCGAATGAAGAGGAGGTGGAGGGGTATATATAGCCTCCACACAAAATCTAACCGTTACACACCATTTACCAATCTCGGTGGGACCGAATCAACAAACTCGGTCAGACCAATTTGGTAAACCTAGTGACCGTTAGGGTTTTCGGTGGGACCGACATGCAACTCGGTAGGACCGATATGGTTAGGGTTAGGGCATAACGTAATCTTGGTGAGACCGATTACACAAACTCGGTGAGGCCGATTTTGGTAATAAGCTAACCAGAGAGTTGGTCAGGTAAACTCGGTGGGACCGGTTCGCTCATTTCGGTGGGACCGAAATGTTACGAAAGGGAAACAGAGAGTTTACATTGTAATCTCGGTAGGACCGATTACTCAAACTCGGTGAGACCGATTTTGGTAATGGACATACACAGAGAGATTGCAATCCCATCTCGGTGAGACCGAGATCCCTATCGGTGAAACCGATTTGCCTAGGGTTTGTGGCAGTGGTTATGACATCTGAACTGGTGGCGCCGGATAGAAAGAATCAGTGGGGCCGAGTTGGACTTTTGGTTTAGGTCGTATGTGGATGTGAGAAAGTAGTTGAGGGTTTTGGAGCATATCACTAAGCACTATGAAGCAAGAATCTCATTAAGCAACACCTCATCCCTCCTTGATAGTATTGGCTTTTCCTATAGACTCAATGTGATCTTGGATCACTAGAATATAAAATGTAGAGTCTTGAACTTTGAGCTTGAGCCAATCCTTTGTCCTTAGCATCTTGAAGGGGTTCCACATTCTTTAGTTCATGCCACTTCATTGTTGAACTTATCTGAAAATATACTAGGTAAAAGTGTTAGTCCAACAAAAGATATGTTGACATTAACTACCAAAATCACCCAGGGAGCACTTGTGCTTTCACCCTCATGTTGCGACAAGTGGCGTGCTGCAACTAGTACTCCTTAACTAGTGATTTCACTGTTTGGTTATGTTCAAGACCTTGTATGGTTTTGTAACCCTATTGTATCGCGAAGCCCACATCGGCGGCCACATAGGTTTTGCTCTTATCCTACATGCGAACCTGGTCAGGAGATTAGGGCTGGGCGCGGCCGCCGCCTGCGGCGGCGCCTGCGCAGGCCATTTTTTCTCACGTGTTGCCTCTTGGTCATGATGACTACTACCACGGCGTTGTTGCGTTTGGTCCTTCTGGTGCTTATGCATCAGGAACTTGGCTGTTGACCGGATCACGAGACAATTTCAACTTCGTCCAAGTTTTTTGTCCCAGCGCTGGCTTCGGCAGCAAGCAGTGTTTTGTCCCATCGTTGTTTTCGGCAACGATCGGTTTTCTGTCCTGCAGCTCTGGCCGATCCCTCGACCAGGTTCGTGCAATCTTGATTTCCGTCTACTCTGCTCCTTGCGAGTTAGGGTTTGGACGTACGACGTTTTGGCTTGTTTGACTGGTGGGTGATCGCCGTGAATAATGAAACTCATGTGTTGGAACTGCTGTGGCATGACTAGTGCCGCGGCAGAAAGAGCACTTCTGGGCGTCCAGAAGAAGTGGGGGCCGGATGTCGTCTTTCTGTCTGAGACGTATCTGAGCAAAGCTAAGGCCGAAAAACTCCAAAAAAGTTAAAGATGGACAACATGGAGGTGCATGAAAGTACTGAGGCGAGTGGTGGCTTGCTTCTATTTTGGCAGAGACCATTGGCAATTCAACTCAGAGATAAGGATAAAAATTTCATAGATGTTACCCTGGGGGATGGCACAGACGAGGTTTGTAGGTTTACAGGGTTTTATGGTGAGCCGAAGTTGGAAGATAAACATCTGCCGTGGTCATGTTTGCGTGATCTACATCAATGAATAAAACTCCCGTGGTTGATAGCTGGGGATTTTAATGAGATCTTATACTCCCACGAGAAGGAGGGCGGTGCACCGAGGCCAATGCACATGATGCAAAATTTCAGAGATGCTCTTGTTGATTGCGAATTGGACGACATGGGTTGTAGTGGTGATTTATATACTTGGAGGAGGAGGAGGCTTAGAGAATGCCTCGACAAAGCGGTATGTATTGGTCAATTCCATGGGCTTTTTCCTGAGGCAAAGATTACTAATGCTGCACACACCAAGTCTGATCACAGACCAATATTGATTGATACGGAGGGAGATGTACAGGGGGACCATCAGCGAACCCATTAGAGGTGCTTTGAATCTAGGTACCTGCAAGAGGAGAATGTTATGCAAATTGTGTCTCAAGCATGGGATCAAACCAATCCGTTAGCACCCATTGCAGAGCGCACAACAAGTGTACACGCCACCATGCATGAATGGGATCATTTGGTCTTGAAGGCTCCACATCGGCATTTGAAGGAGCTGAAGGCGGAGTTGGAATTGCTGCGGTCAGGCCCTCTCACTGACGAGGCGGGAGACAGGCAGAGAATATTGCTAATGGAGATAGAAGAAAATTTGAAGAAGGAAGAGATCTATTGGGTACAACGTAGCCGCGCAAACTGGCTAAAATTCGGTGATCGGAACACTAGTTTCTTTCATAATTTTGCATCGGCTAGGAAGAAAAGAAATTACATTAAACGCTTTCTTGATGACTTAGGTGTATGGAGAGAGAATAATGAAGATATGCAAAGTTTGATTACTGAGTACTTTCAACATCTCTTCTCTGCTGAAGTTAATGTACCAGCGATGAATGTTATAACTAAAGTTAAGAGGCGTGTTACGGATTATATGAATGAGTCGCTTATGGCTCCGTACACAGAGGAGGAGGTCAGGAAAGCTTTATTCAGTATTGGTGATCTGAAAGCACCAGGACTGGACGGATTACATGCTATCTTTGATAAAAAGTTTGTCACCTGCTCGGAGGAGATCTAACGAAGGAGGTTCTTGCGGCTGTCAATACAGGTACGATCCCAGAAGGTTGGAACTCTACTACTATCGTGTTGATTCCCAAAGTGGACAACCCAGAGAAGATCACCCAATTTAGGCCTATCAGTTTATGTAATGTGGTTTATAAGGTGATCTCAAAAATGCTCGCAGCATGCCTGAAGGTTTTTCTTCCAGATATAATCAGTGAGACACAAAGTGCATTTGTTCCAGGGCGCATCATTACTGATAACATCATAGTGGCATATGAGTGTTTACATACAATGAAGAATAGAAAGAAGGGGAAGTTTGGAAGATGTGCAATCAAGTTGGATATGCACAAGGCATATGCCAGAGTTGAGTGGGTATTCTTGGAGGCCATGCTCACCAAATTGGGATTTCATGCTCAGTGGATTCAAATGGTGATGTCTTGCGTAAGGTCGGTTGAGTATAAGGTTCGGTTCAACTCAAATGAAACGTTGCCTTTTTCACCAACAAGAGGTTTGAGACAGGGGGATCCCCTCTCCCCATATCTGTTTCTCTTATGTGCTGAAGAACTGTCGGCCCTTATTGCTCATGAGGAGGAGGCTGGTAACTTGAATGGTGTGCAGGTGTCTAGAGATTCACCAACGATTTCTTATTTAGTTTTTGCTGATGATTCTCTTATTCTCATGAGAGCAGATGCCCACAATGCAAACACCCTACGTGGGATTTTAGATGAGTACTGTGCAGCCTCAGGTCAACTGGTGAGTGAATAAAAATGCTCTATATTTTCCAGTCCTAACACAAATGTGGAGGTGAAGGCAAAAGTATGTCAAATTCTGAATATTATGACGGAGTCTATTTCAGACAAATATTTGGGTCTACCAACCGTGTTGATTGTTTTAAAAACATAATAGAAAGAATTCAAGCAATGGTGAATGAATGGAAAGAGAGAATTCTCTCATTCGGAGGCAAAGAGGTTTTGCTGAAAGCGGTGGCCCAAGCCATCCCAACTTATGCGATGGGTGTATTTAAATTCCCGGCGAAAATTTGCAAGGGAATCACTGATGCAATGTCGCAATACTGGTGGGGTGATGAGGAGGACCAACGAAGGATGCATTGGTTTGCATGGTGGAAGATGTGTATTCCAAAGGAGAGAGGAGGTATGGGATTCCGGGATATTCATAGCTTTAACTTGGCAATGTTGGCAAAGCAGTGTTGGAGACTAATTGAGAACTTTGGTTCATTATGTGCACGGGTTCGGCGAGCCAAGTACTACCCTACAGGAGATATTCTGAATTGTCAACTGAAGAAGGGGTCGTCCTATGTGTGGCAAAGCATTTGGTCTGGAATTCAAACGTTCAAGAAGGTTTACATTTGGAGAGTAGGCAATGGAGAAAAGATTAATATATGGGACGACTGTTGGATCTCGAACAGTGCCTCCAAAAAAGTTTTAACAGTAAGGGGGAACCAAGTACTTACTAAAGTGAATGAGTTAATTGACCCAATCACGGGAGAATGGGATGAGATGTTAATCCGGGAGAATTTCTGGCACATTGATGTTGAGCGCATACTACAAATCCTATTATTCCATGTGGAGACAGAGGACTATGTTGCATGACATCTCACGAGGAGCAGCGTTTTTTCAGTACGTTCTGCCTACTATAAGCAGTGGGAAGCGAATTATGATATAGATGACAGCGGTCTGGCCCGCTTCTCCATGGCACCCCATCCAGTTTGGAAGAAGTTGTGGAGTTTGAGAGTGCCAACGAAAGTTAACATTTATATCTGGAGATGCTTGCACAATGCCATCCCATGCCGGAGTAGTCTTATGAATCGCCATGTTGGAAACTTGTCCCACTGCCCATACTGTACAGATGGTGCGGAGGACTTAGCCCATATGTTGTTTAAGTGTGCAAGGGCGCAAGCAGTTTGGGAAGCTTTGGGAATCGCAGCAGATATTAACTTTGCTTTATTGGCTGATCGAGCAGGTTCAGCAGTCTTGGAGTTCATTTTATGTGATGATTCTTATCGACGACAATATTGTGGATTGGTCGAGCTACCAGAGCTCATATCAACAGTTTGTTGGTTCTTATGGTGGCAAAGAAGACAGTTCGTGCGAGAGGAAGAAATATTGACTCCAGAACGAACAACGCCGGTGGTGGTTGCCCTAGCGATTAATTATGTGCGCGGAGCACAAGCTAAATCTACACCCAAGATCAACAGGTGGCCGATGTTCCTAGCAGGACAGCTTGTCCTTATTGTCGATGCTTCATTCACAGAGGGCGATTATGCTGGGTCTTGTGGTGCTGTCATCCGTGATCACCGAGGATCTTTCATGTCGGCGTCCACGGCGAGATTAGAACATGTAGCTGACGTGTTCACGGCAGAAGCGGCAGCTCTGCTTGAAGGACTGAAGCTAGCAAGAGATACGGGATGCAATAACTTGGTGGTGAGATCGGATAATATCACGGTGGTGAATGCACTTAGATTCAATGAAGGTTATTCTATGATGGCAGCGCCGGTTCTTGATGAATGTCGTAGTTATCTAGTAGATTTGGGGAGGTTTACTATTGAGCATTGTATTAGAGAGTCAAATTATGTAGCTCATGAGCTGGCTAAACGGAACGTGCTAATAATCCATCTCGTTGGATTGATACCCCTTCTGATTTCATTGTGAGTCTGCTGGCAGACGATATATCCGTCCTTTGATTAATAATAAAGTAAGCTTTCCAAAAAAAAAACCACATCGGCGGCCCAGCCAGGTTACTTGGCCGCCACTTGTTCTCTCCTCCGTTCTGAACTTCTGATAGGAAGTGTTTACCTATATAAAACCGGATGAGCCCCAAAGGTGTACAAGTACAACTACCGTACGTGCCGCCGCCGTTTCGCCGTCTCTCGCCGCAGCCGCAACCGCAACCACCGACGGAACCTCAATGCCCGGTCCTCCCCGACGACATCATCGAGGACATCTTCACGCGGCTGCCGGCCAGCTTAGCCCTCCGCTGCCGCTGCCTGTCCCGAACCTGGGCCGCTGCGCTCTCGTCCGACGACTTCGTCCACCGCCACCGCCGTGCCGCCAACCGCAACAGCAGCCCCAGGTTCTTCCACTTCCAGAGCTGGTTGTCGGTCGACACAGCGAGGGTGCTTGCAGGGTCGCCGGCCCGACCCAGCGACGGCGTCGTGCTGCTGCCACCGATCACCCCCTCCCTTCGGTGCACGCCCGAAATCATCACGCAGCACTGTCGCGGGCTCGTCCTCCTAGACGTCTACCATCGGGAGGGATCGCGCTGCGTGTACAACCCCTCCACCGGCCACATTGCGCTGCTCCCGCCATCCCCCTGGATAGAGGGCCGCCTGCTCCCGGCGCAGCGGCGCTACGAGAGCTTTGGGCTCGGCTACGACGCGCGCAGCGACAAGCACAAGGTGGTGCGCATATACTACCGTGGATACAAGGCACCCGTCCTCATCCAGGTCTACGTGCTGGACGACGAGGGGTTATGGCGTGCGCCGGCGGCGATCGGCCGGCCCGAGGCGACGAAGCCGCCGGCCTGGGTGAGCGAGTATGAGCCGAGCGTGTTCGCGCAGGGCCACCTCCACTGGATGGCCCAGAAGCACAAGCCGAAGCAGGACTCGAACTGGAGGGTGACGCGCCGGGGGCTCATCGTCTCCTTCTCCGTCGCTGCCTCCCCGTGTCGACTACCTTTGCGACTATCGCCTGACGGAGCTCGATGGACGGCTGTGCCTCTTCCGCCCCATCGTCAATAGCTTTTGGCGCGGGCGCCCGCCATACGACGTGTGGGAACTGCGCGACCACGAGGAGGGGACGTGGGACTTGCGCTGCCGCATAGACCCAGAGGCAGTGTCGCCGGAGGTCGCTCAGTTCATACTCTCTGGGGCCGCCAGTCCGGTCGCTGCCATGGACGACGGCCACCGTATATTGTTTATGAAAATCTATGGGCACTCGGCAGGAGGATGCCCCTTCGTGTACACGCCGGCGACCGGCAATATGGAGCGCGTGCCTTACAGCAACAGCAAGTGGCCGGCCACGCCTTACGAAGAGAACGTTGTCTCCCCCGGCCGGCCGCACGAGGACGTCCTTTTCTCGCCGGCGGCAACAAAGGCCTTGTGCGTGGCGATGGCGTGCTGTCCGCCGCCGCCACGTGACCTCATGCATCTCAAGCTTGTATGCCGGAGATGGCGCGCCATGATCGAGAGCAAGCGTTTCCTCAAGCTGCTGCATGCACGGACGGCGACAGGCGCTGAGCAGGTTTTGGCCGTGCTGCTAAACCCCCTGAGTAGTTATACCCCCAGATGGGGTATAATCTGGAATCTGACCACAAACTAGTGACCTTACCTATCATGTTTAGATTGTTGGAAGGAGCTATAAGAGGCCGTATGTCTAGCATTATTGCCTTACCTATCTAGCCATATTTCAACCCGCCAGGTGCTTTTGACACAAATAATTTTCTAGTATGATTAATGGATTATGAAAAACTGAGATTAAATTTTAGAAAAGTAGAGATACAGAATCGAATGGTTGACAACAAAAACCAACGGAAAACCAAATAAAAGAAAAAGAAAAGACAACTGCCTGCGCCAACAAAGCTTAATGAGCGTTTTCAAGTAACCCCTAGGCTTATGTGATGATCTAGATCAGATTATCAGATATTGTTGGCGGGGCTCAGTGTTAGAAGAGAGAGGATTGGTGGAATATTTTGTTATATTGCTTGAGCCTTCTAGTCTATCCTATGTTTCCAATACAATCACGTTACTCAACATCCTCCCGCAGTCACAACTATAGCGACACAGACGGTGAGATTGGAGAAGAATCCGAAGGCAAGCCGACGGACACCCCCCACAGTCGTAATGGTCGATGCATCACGGAGTCGTGGCTAGAGTGTAAACCGACGAGGTTGCTCAAGCAAGGCGGTAGCCCTTTGTGCCATTTGTCTATGTAGCCGAGAGCGTGAGTGGTGGAGCCGTAGTCGAGGTAGCCGTGCGAAGAATGTCGTGGTCGATGTCGAGTCGGGGTAGCCAGTGTCGAGGAAGTCGCCGTGGAGCCGCGGGCGCAAGGACGCGCCGAGTTAGTCATGAGCGTAGTGGTGTCGAGGTAGTGGTGCGCCGGAAGGAGGATGGTGTTGACGAGGCATCGCACCGGGTGTGCCAAACCTGCGGACACATCATAGACGAAGGCACACGTCGGTGTTGCCAACACCGGGCATGTGAAGATGCACGAAAACGCAGTTGACGAAGCACCGCACTAGGCTTGCCAGGCCCGGGGACACGTCGTGGACGAAGGAACGCATCGGTGTTGCCAGCACCATGCATGCGTAGACGAGGGGCCTGCACGAGCTGTACGCCATGTCGGAGAAGTCGGAGGGGCCGGCAGAGAAGAACTCGACGACGATTGTGGCGTCCATCGGCGCGGGGCCGATGTCACTAACAGTGGTCGGAGTAGACGAAGTGGTCGGGGTATATGACGGTGACGCTGGTGACGGGCTGGTGCTGGACGAAAACAAAAGGAGGTGGACGAGCGACAGCGTCGGCTACGGGGGTAGCAGCGGCGGCGTCCGAAGAAGAGCGGTGGCGGCGGCTAAGTTAGGAGCGCGGCGGCGGTGCTCGAAGTAGGTGAGGTGAACCCAACAGTGTGACGAAGACCGGTGCGGACGATTGTGTTCCCGCGCCAAGGTCGACGCGCGGGGACGGCGGTGGACCGCCGGCCGTGGCACCACAACCCGAAAGGGCGACGCAGCGGAGGCGGGCAGGTCGGGGCGACGGCGGAAGACCTCAGGGTGGCGGCAGGGACCGCAGGTCGTGGCAATGTATCCCGAAGGGGCGACGAGCGAGTCGGTGCTGCCGCAGGGGCGGCCTCGGGCGGCGGCGGGGACCGCGTATCACGGCACTATGGCCCGAAGAGGTGACACCGCGCCGACGTGCAAGTCGATGCAGCCGTGGGAAGAACCATGGGGCGGCGGAGTTGTGGCTCGATGGGGCAACGCAGCAGCAGCCCGATGCTCGATCGGTGGAGGGGCGCGCTCTACTCGGGGACGATCTTCACAGAACCTGCAGAGGCGCATGCAATCGACGGGCCAGATCGATCATGTGGCGCAGATGAAGGCTAATTTTTTTTAAATAATACATTTTTTTATTAATTTGCACAACTATTACGTTGATAAATTTATTTTCAAAAATATTATCCAATCAGCTTGCAGCAGGCCGAGTACGCCTAGTCAGCCCACAGCAGGCCGATAGGGCCTTATCAGCCTACTGCGGGTCGACTGGCGGTCAATCGGCCACGTGCGGTGAGGGAGTCCTGGACTAGGGGGTGTCCGGATAGCCGAACTATCATCATGGGCCGGACTCCAAGACTATGAAGATACAAGATTGAAGACTTCGTCCCGTGTCCGGATGGGACTTTCCTTGGCGTGGAAGGCAAGCTTGGCGATACGGATATGTAGATCTCCTACCATTGTAACCGACTCTGTGTAACCCTAGCCCTCTCCGGTGTCTATATAAACCGTGGCTTTAGTCCATAGGAAGAACAACAATCATACCATAGGCTAGCTGCTAGGGTTTAGCCTCCTTGATCTCGTGGTAGATCTACTCTTGTAATACTCACATCATCAATATCAATCAAGCAGGACGTAGGGTTTTACCTCCATCAAGAGGGCCCGAACCTGGGTAAAACATCATGTCCCTTGTCTCCTGTTACCATCCGCCTAGACGCACAGTTCGGGACCCCCTACCCGAGATCCGCCGGTTTTGACACCGACATTGGTGCTTTCATTGAGAGTTCCTCTGTGCCGTCGCAATCAGGAGGGATGCCTTTTCCCGTCTTTACAAACGGCACCGTCGTCAAGGGAGCTTTGGCCACCGGCCAAACTATTCGGCTAGGCGGTTTTCTTATGACCGCATGTTCGGCCACCGCTCCGACAATGACCTCTCAGGTCATCAAAAGCGATCTTCATGTCAACTCGGGATTCGCCGAGCAGCTAGATCCGATGGATCTCTCCTCCGTAAATGAGCTCTTGGATCGCATCGCCGCCCTGGGAGTCGCTACAGACTACGATCAGATTGGGCTTAAAACCGATCTGAGAGAAATTAACTCTCCCCAGGCTACCCACCACATTGTTGTGGTAGAGGAACAACGCGGCGACTCTTCTTCTATGTTAAAGACCAGTTATGTCCGGACTCCCGATCCCTCCATGCCGGATTCCCACGGAGGGACGGACGTCAATCAAGTACTGAACCTAAAGTCAGGCATCGGACCAGGTTTGTTGGATAACATCCAGCAATCCTAGCTTCCAAATCCGGAAACTTCTCGGCCTTTGAGCCTCAGATTGGGCGGGGTTCCGAATTTAATTCCGCCCGCCCACCCAAACATAAGTGATCTATCTCAAATACGGCAAGAGCCCGATGAAACAGTACATCATTACTGGGCCAGATTCCTCCTGGTTATGGACAGGATAAAGGACTGCCGTGAGGAAAGCGCAATCTCAATTTTCTGCAACAATTGCACGGACAAGGGAATCATGAACGCCATAAGTCGTCGCGAAGTTGCACGCTTCGCCGACTTGGCGGCCATAGTACAAAAATACTGTGCGATGGAGAGTGCCTGGAAAACCGAAACCAGGTTTTGGGATAATCCGGCCCTGAACACAACCCTAGTTCGAAATAAAAGGGTGTGTCATACTCAAGCACCTGGGTTAAAAACCAAAAAGCAAAAAACCCCTAAAGGGCACGGAACCGTACTGGAGGGATGGCTCAACGGACCCTGTAAAATCCATAGTACAGAGGGCGCCACTCCAACACATAGTCTTCGAGCATGTTGGATACTACGGCAGGTGGCCAAAAATGGCGAAGGTTTTCTAGCCCCGGGTAACCAGCCCAATAGTACCAGTACGGTATTAACAGTCTTCGAGACTTTCGCATCAAATAATATGCGGAAACAAACAATCCGCAGCCTCGCCGAAGTCTACCAAGTAGAAACAACAAATCCATGGAGCGACACGGCTATCACCTTCAATGGCAGCGACGAACCTAAATTCCGAACAGCCCGAGCACCAGCCGCATTGGTCCTCAGTCCGATAGTGGACGACTTTAGTCTTACCATGGTACTCATGGATGGCGGCAGCGGATTAAACCTCATCTACGAGGAAACCCTCCAAAAAATGGAAATTGACTGTAGCCGCATTGAGCGAAGCAGCACAACCTTTAGAGGAATAATCCCTAGTCGGAAAGTACGCTGCACAGGAAAAATCACACTAGATGTAGTGTTCGGCTCACCGGACAATTACAGGTCCGAGGAGGTCACGTTCCAAGTGGCCCCGTTCGGCAGCGGATATCACACCTTGTTAGGGCGAGAGGCATTCATAATTTTCCAAGCTATACCCCATTACGGGTACATGAAGCTTAAAATGCACGGGCCCAATGGAATCATCACTCTTGTCAGTGATCCAGATATAACACTCCGCAATGAAAATAAGACAGCCGCACTAGCCCTAGAGGCACTATCCGAAGCCCTAGCGGTAGAAGAACTCACTGCGCTGCGCTCCACGGTGGATAGGGACGATGTGATACTCGATAAGAGATCTAAGTCCACCTCTTTTAAACCAGCAAACGAAATAGTCAAATTCCAGGTTCATCCAACAGACCCCACAAAGACGGCCTCCGTTGGGGCACAATTAAACCCTGATGTAGAAGCCGCACTACGAGAATTCCTTCGGAAAAATTGGGACATTTTTGCCTGGCACCCTTCAGATATGCCAGGAATCCCACGCAGGCTGGCAGAACACAGCCTAAATATCCTAAAGGGATTCAAGCCAGTCAAACAGGCTCTTCGGCGATTTTCCGAACCCAAAAGGCAGGCAATGGGAGAGGAGCTACCCAAACTCTTAGAAGCTGGATTCATCAGAGATATAAAACATCCAGACTGGCTAGCAAACCTGGTAATTGTACCAAAAAAGGACAAATCCTGGCGCCTTTGTGTCGATTTTAAAGACCTTAACAAGGCCTGTCCAAAGGACCCTTTCCCCCTCCCCCGCATCGACCAAATCATCGATGCTACCGCAGGGCACGATTCATTGTGCTTCCTCGATGCATACTCCGGATACCATCAAATCAAGATGGCGGAAAAGACCAGGCCGCAACGGCATTCACTACTCCATACGGACCATTCTGCTTCAACACAATGCCCTTCGGACTCAAAAACGCCGGCGCAACATATCAGCGCATGATTCAGACATGTCTGGCTACCCAGATAGGCAAAACAGTGGAGGCATACATAGACGATGTGGTCGTTAAGACTAAACACATCGAAACTCTAGTAGACGATTTGAGGCTTACATTCGACAACCTCCGAGCATATGACATTAATCTCAACCCGGAAAAATGTGTTTTCGGCGTACCAGCCGGAAAGCTCTTGGGCTTCATTGTATCCGGTAGAGGAAATGAAGCAAACCCAGCCAAGATCCGAGCTCTGTCACAATTGGATATCCCAAAGGACCTCAAACAAATACAAAAACTAACTGGATGCGTGGCGGCTCTAAGCCGCATCATCTCCCGTTTGGGAGAAAAGGCACTGCCCCTCTATCGCCTCCTCCAGCGCACCGAACACTTCGAATGGACGGATGCTGCCACGGCCGGACTCAAAGAAATTAAGGCCATATTGGCAACAAATCCGGTCCTGGCCGCGCCCAACCTGGGCGAACCGATGTTATTATATATCGCAGCAACACATCAAGTTGTCAGCACGGTACTCGTCGTCGAACGAGAAACAGAAGGGCACAAATTCCCTCTTCAAAAACCAGTGTACTACGTATCCACTGTCTTAACTCCATGCAAGTTCCGGTACCCACATTATCAAAAGATAGCGTACGCGGTGTTTATGGCATCCCGGAAGCTGCGACACTACTTTCAAGAGTGTTCCATAACAGTGGCCTCCGAATTACCTCTCAACGACATTATAAACAACCGCGACGCGACGGGCAGGATTGCTAAATGGGCATTGAGCTCCTACCATTTGACATAACCTACAAACCACGGCGAGCTATAAAGTCGCAAGTTTTGGCTGACTTCATCGCCGAATGGACCGAAGCCGAACTCCCTAAAGAGTACGACGCATACTCCAATTGGATCATGCATTTCGACGGCTCCAAAATGTTGGCCGGCTTGGGGCCTGGCGTCGTCTTGACGTCCCCAACCGGAGACACAGTCCAATACATACTTCAAATAATGTACACGGACTCCAACAACGCAACCGAATACGAGGCCCTTTTACATGGTCTCCGGATGGCAATCTCCATGGGTATTCAACGCCTAGAGGTGCGCGGGGATTCAAACCTCGCAATATCCCAAGTAAATGGAGACTTTCACGCCCAGGATCCGAAAATGGCAGCCTACCGTAACGTCGTCCTAAAAATGTCAGCTCGGTTCGAAGGACTCGAATTCCACCATATAGCCCGGGATAATAACCAGGCAGCAGACGTGTTGGCACGCATCCGCACAAAACGCGACGCCGTCCCTCCAAACATCTTCCTAGAGCGGCTCTTTAAGCCATCCGTATTATGGGAAGAGGAGTCCGGAAATAACAACCCGGAACCAACTGCACCACCCAACACGGAGCATTCTGACACAATCGATGGCTCAGCCAATGAAATAACACCTTCAGCCCACGAAATAATGGCAGTAATTGCCCCGTGGACGGAACCATTCCTAGCCTACTTAATTAGGCAGGAACTTCCCGAAGACCAAAATGAGGCCCGCTGCATAGTTCGGCGATCTAAAGCCTACAAGGTCCATGAGGGAGAACTTTATAAGAAAAGCACAACCGGAGTCCTTCAAAGGTGTATCTCCAAAGAGGAAGGGCGAGATCTCCTGGCTGAAATTCACGCCGGACTTGGCGGGCACCACGCCGCAGCCCGGGCCCTTGTAGGCAAGGCCTTCCGTACAGGATTTTATTGGCCGACAGCCCGGGCAGATGCTCAGGACTTAGTCCAATAATGCGTCGGTTGCCAGCTCTTTGCTAATCAAAGCCACATGCCACCCACCGCCCTCAAAACTATACCCATCACTTGGCCGTTTGCGGTCTGGGGGCTTGACATGGTTGGACCCCTTAAAGGGGGAACCCACAAGCAAAAATAGTTATTGGTCATGGTGGACAAATTCACCAAATGGATAGAGGCCAAGCCGGTTAAAACGGCAGAATCCGGACCTGTGATAGACTTCATATCCGGGGTAGTACACCGTTTTAGCGTCCCCCACAACATCATCACTGATAACGGCACGAATTTCACGTCCGACAAGGTGAAACTCTGGTGCAAAAACATGGGCATCAAGCTCGACTACGCTTCAGTCTATCACCCTCAAACTAAGAGTCAAGTCGAACGAGCAAATGGTCTAATCATGAGCGGCATTAAACCCAGATTAGTGCGGTCCCTCACAGAATCTAACACGCACTGGGTAGAGGAGCTCGACTCCGTACTCTGGGGGCTGCGGACCACGCCAAACCGCACTACCGGATTCACACCATTTTTTATGGTATACGGCGCAGAGGTAGTTTGCCCTGCGATATAATTCATGATTCACCTCGCGTGCGCATGTACGAAGAAAGGGAAGCCGAGTTGGATCAGCAGGATAGTTTGGACGCCTTAGAGGAGGAGCGCGACGTGGCAAAATCCCGTTCCGCATTCTATCAGCAGCAGGCTCGAAGATATCGAAGCAGAGAAGTACGGGCCAAAACTTACAATGTTGGCGAGCTAGTTCTACGCCTGCCGGACAAGAAAAAGGACAAACTTAAGCCCAAATGGGAAGGTCCCTTCATCATCGACCAAGTCCTTACCGGCGGTGCATACCGTCTATGCAACGCATCTAACAACCGACTCAAGACGAACCCATGGAACGCAACCCGTCTCCGAAGATTCTACGCCTAGCGCCGGACTCAGAGTTCGTCTCCTTCCTCCGTCCACCTTCCATATTTTTTTCGCTGTCTTTTGTTTCCCTCCTTTTTCCTCCCTCTTTCAGTAAAAGCCTTTGAAGACTGATCTGCGCATTGTTCGCACACACTTGATGTGCTACTCGCACTCGTTATACCTGGGGGCTTCTTTAACAGAAGCTTATTTATACGGGCTTCATGCCCAACACATGTGTCATACTTCCGCATGTACCTTTTACTCACCATTATATGCATCGATATGACTTAAGTTTTGGCCAAGCTGGGTTGCCTGGCTCCTGTGCTTACCCCTACGTTCTCGATTGTTCGGCTAGGAGGTAAAGGGAGCACCTCTGCGACTGTTACTACCGGGTCAGCCGGATGTGTACCTCAGACTAGGTGAAGCCGAAAGCTAGCGTTCTTAAGGGAATATTCGGTCGGTGACTTGAAAGATGATTTATTACTTATTTATTTATCTGCCCCCAGATGCTTTTTCTGCTCTTTTCGCAGTCCGGACATGCACTTTAGGGCATGCCTCCCAGGGAAAGGAACCCCTAACGGAACTATTCTCCCTGAAATATGTTTCTTACTAACCATGTAATATAACATAGCTAGTTGGGCACTTGTCTGATAAAGCACTTATGACCCCTATGCCTGGTCTCCATGCATGCCCCGGTTTTTGTATAACCGTGAGGGTATTCGGACACACTCCGGACTGTTGGGTCCCGAGGTTGAAGCGAAAAGGTCCGCAAAGACAAATGATCTACAATCTGACTAGAAGGCATTTTACATGTCATTTTAAATTACATCGTCAAACTGACTGATTGTACTCCTCTTCAATCCCATCTAACAGGTTGTCTAGTTTACAGTCCCGTTGGGAATATTTCGCGGCCAACTCTACTTGGCCGTACATAAGGGTCACAGGGATCTCCTTCCCATCGGGCCCCACAGGTCCGACCTCGGCCATGTGGTTTAGATCAGCCTTCGTGTACCGCGTCTTCACCATGGCCCAGGCCTCCCTGGCGCCTTGACGGCAGGCCGATATCTTCCACAGACGGAAGCGCTGCCGTACTCCCTGAAGCTTCTCAGCAAGCCCTCCAAGACCCTTGGGTAGGGAGACGGAAGGCCATAAGGCCTGAACGACGCCGCTCATCGCCTGCCGGACATGTTCGTGCAGTTGCAGCAGCTCGGGAAGAAGGTCACCCGTGGAACCAGGCATTTCCTCCGCCGGACGACCCGTGAGCACACCTACAGACACATTTCTGTCAATCGACTTCCTCGCCGAACTCTTCTTTTCAAAAGAGTTTGCTCAAGCACTTACTGTAAATGCCGCGACGAAGCCGCCGATTCTCCTTTACGGAGTTAGACAGCTGGACCCGAACATCTTTTAGTTCTTCGCCCAGCTGGGTGTTGGCATCTTGGAGTTTTTCCTCTCCTGCTGCACTCTCATAAGCACCTTCTCGCCGGCCTTCAGCTGGCGCAGCAGATGTTGCTTGTCTGGATCTAGTCCGGCACCCTCTGCAATATTATTGTCAGACTAAACGCACACGCCGCACTTCATAAACTACTTATCTTTTCGAAATATGTATTACCAGAGGGGGTCTCTGTGGCTCCCCCGGCGGCGGCTAGTGCGGCCTCAAGTTGGGCCTTGCATTCTTGAAGCTCCTGGGACAGGTGGGTATTCTTCTCCGTAAGATCCTGCATAACAAATGATCCTTAAATCAGTTAGTTTAACTATTTTAAGTCTCGGGGGCTACTGGCATATATAACTATTAAAATTCCTCACCCGTATGTCTTTCACATACTGCTCCGTAGCTCTGGTTAAACCATCTTGAGCAGCACGGAGGTGCGGGTCTCCCGCATTAAAGGCATTCAATGCCTCTGGGGAGAAACACGCGTCACGAAGAACTGTCCGACGGCGCCTGTGATTCATGGCGCTTTCCACCTCAGACCTGGTGGCGGACAACCTGTCGGCATCCTCCGTTGGAGGAGCATCCGGCTCGCGCCTTGCGCTCGCCTCCCCCTCCGGACCAGGTGTTGGAGCCTGGCTGGCGGAGGCTTGGTTGGCAACCTCTCCGGGAACAGTCCGGCGAGCGCTCTTTCTCCTGGAAGGATCATGAGCATTAATATACCTCCCAGGAGTCTTTCCCTTAAAGACAATGGTGCGCCATACCTTTGCGGCGACGTTTCGATTCGCGCCGCACTCCTTTTCCGCCTGCTGGGCCGCACTGACCCTGGTTGGTCAGTCGCCCCGGGCTCGGCTTCCCGCCGTAAAGGCACCTCCTGCGAAGCACCATTGGTACACGGTGGTCAGAAATAAGCATTAAAAGAGGTCAGGACTTCGGTCGTACTCACCTGGGAAGCCGGAGATAAACCGGGATAGTCAGCCGTAATGGCGACTAGAGCATTGTCTATGCTGAGTTGGTGGAACACCCCGTCAATCAGTTCCACCATTATGTCCGGATCCTCTCCGGAGGCCGGATCAAGGGATCTTCCCGGATCCTCGGGTTGTGGAGTCGGGATTTGTATGCCCTCGACATCCCGGCGCAGTTCCTGCGTCGAAATCATAAAGTAAGACACTTAACTTTGAAAGCACGGATCGGATATATAAACGTCCGCTTACCCAGCTCCGAGGGTTATTCATGGAGAATCCATTCAATGGACTCGTGCGGAGGAAGTCCTCCTTCTCCCCCTTGTACAAGCCGGACAGGATCTTCACCAGATCGGCGGCCGATCCCGGTCCCTTGCGGCCATGACGGGTGGCGTCATTCTCCCCGTTGAAATCCCACATGGGGTGGCCCCTATATTGGAGCGGTTGCACCCCTCGCATAATGCATGTGGCCATGACTCCAATCATGGTCAGTCCGGAATGGGCCAGTAACCTTATCCGGCCCATCAGATATTGGACACTCCTATCATCTTCCCGTTGAGGGCTCCGCGGGCGCCAACTCAGGCGTTTCTTCAGAGGAGCGTTGCTAAACTCCGAGAGACCGCTCCGAACTGGATCCGGCGGCGGGGCGTCTTCCATATAGAACCACTCCGAAGGCCAGTCTTCGGACGCCTTCTTCGGGGTTTCGGATAGATATCCGATCCCGGCGATGCGCCATATTTCGGCTCCGCCCACTTGATATATCGACCCCTCGTGAGAACTGGGTACGAGGCAAAACAATCTCTTCCACAGCGCAAAATGGGGCTCGACGCCCAAGAACAGCTCGCAAAAAGCTACAAGCCTGCAATGTGCAAGATGAAGGCAGGTGTGAGGTGGTGAAGTTGGAGTCCATAGAACTCCAGGAGCCCTCGGAGAAACGGATGTACGGGAAATCCGAGTCCCCTTATTACGTTGGGGACGAAGCATGCCCTCTCTCCTTTGGAGGGATTGGGAACGCTCTCCGCCTGCTTCCCACCCTTGTAGGTGGCCAGTCCGGCTCGAACCGGAACCATAAAGGCTGGGGGAAGGTATCCCTCTGCTTGGAGCATCACTAACTCGCTATGCGGGACTGAACATCTCCTCCAATCTCCTGGCTGAGGACTGGGAGCGCGAGAGGAGGAGCCGCGTCGACTGTCCATGTTGGAGTGGATTTTTGTCAGATGCGCTTCGATGAGTACTTGCGGAAGGAGGATGGTGTGATTCGGATCTGGATCCTCGCCTCTCTTATAGGCAGCTTATTCGCGCAGCTAGGGGGTAAAACGTAATAATACCCTGGCTTTTCGCATTCATACGACACGTGGAAGAGGGCCATTACTGAACGTGGAAGCCAAGGAGCGCAACATTTATAAGGAAACCGGACACTATTCGGCAAACACATGGAATATGGAGGAGAACCCGCCTTTCAAACGCCGAAGACAATATACGCGCCGGACTCATCGTCATTGAAGCCTGGTTCGGGGGCTACTGAGGGAGTCCTGGAGTAGGGGGTGTCCGGATAACCGAACTATCATCATCGGCCGGACTCCAAGACTATGAAGATACAAGATTGAAGACTTCGTCCCGTGTCCGGATGGGACTTTCCTTGGCGTGGAAGGCAAGCTTGGCGATACGGATATGTAGATCTCCTATCATTGTAACCGACTCTGTGTAACCCTAGCCCTCTCCGGTGTCTATATAAACCGGATGGCTTTAGTCCATAGGAAGAACAACAATCATACCATAGGCTAGCTTCTAGGGTTTAGCCTCCTTGATCTCGTGGTAGATCTACTCTTGTAATACTCACATCATCAATATCAATTAAGCAGGACGTAGGGTTTTACCTCCATCAAGAGGGCCCGAACCTGGGTAAAACATCGTGTCTCTTGTCTCCTGTTACCATCCGCCTAGACGCACAGTTCGGGACCCCCTACCCAAGATCCGCCGGTTTTGACACCGACATGCGGGACGACTACTGGCCGGGCCACGTCGCTCCGCTGGCTGTCGGCGCGGGCTGGGTCACGGGCGCCCCAGTCGGCCAGCTGCCGACCGATAGGGAGCGGGCCCGCAGCGCTGCCTCCTTTTTCTTTCCCTTCTCCTTCTCCTTTCCTTCCCCACCTCACGCGACACAACATCTCTCTGTTCTTCTTCCTTGCTCCTCTCTCCAACACGAAATAGCTCCAATTAATACACCAAAATGACCCGGTTTTTTGCGGATTTGGCACCGTGAATGGGTTCTACTTAGGGGAGCCAAAAAAGACCTCGATCTACTGATGGGGTAGCTTGTGGTGGTCGTGGTGAGGATTTTGTTGGAGCATTTTTTAAGCTCATTTGTGGAGGCGGTGATGGAGATGAAGATGCGGGAGTTCGGTGGAGTTTCCGGCTCTGGTTCCGGTGATTGAAGGCCGCCGTTTGTCGTTCGCGCGCACGCTTCAAGGGTATATTTCAGCAAACATTTATTTTTCGAAGTTGCGCGCACTTATTGTTATTTGCTCCAATAGTAAACGTAAATATTTAGGTGGTCGTGGTGAGCATTTTATTTTCCCGTTCCGGTTTCGGTGAGCATTTTATTTGGATGTCAACTAATTGGTTGCGTAAAAATGTGTAGTTGCTCCGGTAATAATCTGGACTATATGAATATTATTTGCTCCAGTAGTAAACGTAAATATTTAGGTGGTCAACATAATATTTGTGCAATTTAATAAAAAATGTATTATTTAAAAAGAATTAGCCAGATGAAGCGGAGCGGAGGACAGGTGATCAATCTGACGACTCCAGGATGAGCAGACCGGAGAAGATACGCACGGATGACGAAGCAGCCGCGCCCCTCAAACCAAAGAACATGCATAGGTGGAACTGGGTTTCAAGATTTCTATCTGTTTAATCAAGCCCTACTCGATCGTGGTCATGGTGATTGCTTGCTTTCCTAGATAGCTTGTGCGCATTGTTGGAGCTGCATGCCTCCAGCGACATACGCCCAACAACCTCCGGCGACTCCAACACCGGATGGAAAAGACAAACTCGTTATTCGGCGACGACAAAATCCGAAGCTTTTCTTGTATTCACGACTCACGCGATTCACATGTACAAGCACAGGCACAACGCTCTGAACACATACCCTTCATCTCTCATCCGGCCTTTTTTTTTCCAGATCAGCACACAGATTCTACTTACGAAAAGGTGCCACAGCACCCGGGTGCCCCGACACCCTGTTATCCTGTGTGTCCAGCGACTTAAAGATACGTACTGTGGATTAGACAGCAGCAGGCCGTTTACATCTGCATGTTAATTAGGCAGTTGTTTTACAGGGTGTGAACAGGGTGGTTCGACCGCTGCAGGAGGCTGCAGGAGACAGAACAAGGCTGGTCCTAGGCACGTTTTTGATGGAGAGAGGGATGACTTGACAACACTCTTGTAGACCTGTGAGGGAGGGCCGTGGATTCTCTGCCTTGCTGAGGCAAAGGCAGAGAGGAACAGTGCCTCTAACTTCCCCTAATTTTTAGTCGTTGGATTGAGAACGGACCGCCCGGATTTGACACAACAGGACCACCGAAACAGTAATATAAACAGTGCATGCGCTCGATCTGGACTGCCAGCTTTTGATCCAATGGCTCTTCCGGCTAAGGTAGAGGCGACCTTGCTGAAGGGAAGTCAGAGGAGGCGTGCCCGTCAGGGAGGTGCTACTTGTCTTTTTTGATGGAGTTTTTTCCTTTATGTGCATGCGGTGAGTGGACTTGTCATGGGCAGCGTGCATGTGGTGCAAAATGCATGGACCGTCCTTATTTTAGAATGCATGGACACCTCCCGCCGCCATGGACTTGTCAAGGCTGGTCATGGGCAGTGTATACTCCTAAAAAAACTGGCCAAAATATTTTGCATGCAGCGGTTCTCTTTTATTTTAGAATATGTTATGAATCGGTCCATGCATGGACATCCTAGTGGGAGCATAATTATTTACTTTCATTTTTACCAGATCGAAAAATTTTATGTTGAAAAGAAAAATTTATATATCCAATGTCACATTCCGTATTATTTTGATCAGGAGGGTTGATGTAGCTCTTCACGGGAATGCAGCAACAGTGACCAGACCAGTCACTGAGCTGTGTGGTGACAGGCGAGGGAGAATCTGTATAGGTTGAACTGTGAGCTACGCACCCCATTGCCATTTTCAAATAGAGTTAAATACATTGAAGGTGCCTCAACTTGTCATGCGCGGTCAGTTTAGTGCCTAAAATTGCAAAATACACGAAACTGGTGTTCGAACTTGTCCGACCATGTAAATACGGTGCCTCCACACATACGTGGACATACATCCAGCCTGTGTGTCGTGCTAGCGTGGCAGTGGCCCACCTGTCATTGGCTGAGGAACAGTAAGGGCTGGGTGGCACGCGCGCTGAGGATTTTTTTTTTGTAGAAACCCCGCTCATATTTTATTTAATCAGATAGGAAAACCCCACAAATTAAAAAAAGAAAATCACGTGAGTATTTCTTTATAGAAAACCCCTTCATATTACATGCACGGAGTGTTCACCGTGCCATACTCTGCGCAGTAGATATTGACGAATTCGGACTCGATCTATATACTGCAATGCTATGCAAAAAATAACATTGGAGCACGGACACTTTGTGTCCTTTTTTTCGAAGTTCAAAGAAACGGATTTTGACAGCTAAAAAAATTCTAAGTATTTTGTACATGCACACATAGAAGTGTAATATATCCATGTGAATTCTCATCAAAATCTATGTTTGTATGTGGGAGATAAAAATCAGCTTGTTTTTCTGGCCGGATTTTTGTCTTCTTTTTGCAGGGTATAATACAACATAATTTCGGACGAAATTTGAAAGTCACTTAGAGCACATGCATATGTTTTTGTGTGAAAACTATTAACTCTTTTTGGATCTTTTAAGTGCCATTTTTTAGCCTTTCAAAACAAGCATGCTCAATGGCCACCATGCTCCAAAAACCGCTTTGGTTGCTATGTACCTCTTCAAGTGATTTTTATTTATATATGGTGCTTCTATGGACTCGCACAAGTATTATTTTTATTTTTTCATGTAATCTATTTTTATTTTTCATATTTTTTACCATTAAAAAAAGAAATGTAAGAAAAAAAATTACAACTTCATAAACCTAAAGAAAGTGATAGTGCATTTAAAAATGTTCAACATGTTTTCGGAAAATGTTTCACATGTATTAAAATATTAGAACTATTTTTGAAAAATGTATGTCTTGCAATAAAAAATGTTAATGTGTATTTTGAAAAAAGTTGAAAAAACTTATTCTGTAACATTTTGATAATTGTATTAAAAAGTTCAACATAGTAGTTTTTAATGCTTGTTGAATAGTTTACAAAATACAACTTTGTCAACTTGTTAATAATTGGGTATTTTAGAAATACAATGGAGATGCTTGTTGTCCAGAATGGACATACATAAATTTACACAATAATTTCTAATATAGTTTAAACTATTTCAAGCCCCATAATTTTTTGAAAAAGTTCATGTTTGCCTCTTCAAAGTACGCAATAATGAAAATAGAAAAAAAGTCAAATAAGAAATAAGTTCATATTGTACTTATTATATGGAAAGTTTACATGCCATGAAACTAAACAGGAACTTGGAAAAAAAATAAACCCATAGATAACGCATTAGGAAAACTGCAGAGCAATATGTGGAAACTGTCTATTTCTGTGGACAAATTGAGCTGTATTTGACCAGGAACTGCTTGGTTCGAAACCCCTTCAATTTGATTTTTTTCATGTTATTTCTCATTAGCATACACTTTATTTCAAATCTTTCCTATGTGATTAAAAAATACAAGTGGGTTTATGTATAAAGAAAATCTCATGCGCACAGCACCCATCACTTTCGCGCTCTCATCGACACAGGTGCGCCACCGCCATGCTGGCACACCACGCGTGATGTACGTACGTTAGAATACGAAAGGAGGCACCGTATTTGCACCAGGTTTGTGTATTTTGTAATTTCGGGCACCAAACTGACGGTGCAAGACAAGTTGAGGCACTTCCAGTGTATTTAACTCTTTCAAATAATCTATTACTCCTGCTCTTCCTGTTCACATGACTGCAAATCCATTCGACGTTGCAGGACAGGGCACATATCGCCAAGTCGGACACTGTGGGTGGACGGCAAGGATAAGCGGGTGTCCCGACCCCCGGGACCTAGCTAATCACAGACAACAACAGAGGAGAAGAGTACAGGCAATAAAGAGAGGTCTAAATTTTGTCTGGAGAAACAAACTTATGTGATGACTGGAATCTTAGCCGAGGAACACAAGTAGCGGCAATACAGTAGTCGATAATACATTGGACATCACTAAGCAGCAGCCCTTTTTTTACTTCTTCTTTTTTCCGAATTTTCCTTTCCTCCATGGCCATGCGAATTAGGCTTCTCATATCTTGCGGCGAACGGGGTTCACCGAGGGAATTCTGAGATCGGGCATCGAGTGTAATTTCCAAGATTTCTGAACTTTCCATCGAACCTTCTGCTGAACCTTCCGGTGAGCCTTGCAGCGAACAGGACTTACGCTCATCTTCTGCCGGTGGACCTTCCAGTGAACCTTCCGGCAAACAGGATTTACGCTCATCTTCTGCAGGCGGATTGAAAAACATGGCAACATGTTCTACCAGGAGCCAAACAACGGTTGTGAGCTCGCCGCCATAGTTGATCTGTCTGGCATGAGCGTCTCTGCTGCATCGGACAGATGCGAAGATGAGCAGACGCACCCATGCCTCCAGTATGAGCGCCAACGCTTTGGTACTATCCAACACACCACCTTGGCACGAGGATTCCAGATCTGGCATCAAAAGCCGCTTCAGTTTTTCCATGCCAGCATGATCATCCTCTTTGAAATGAGATATGACACCAGGGTTGTCAGGTTTGCCTGTACGTACCAGGCCTAGAAGCATCCTGGCATATTTTTCTCCACGCCCGAGAATGGCTATTGACTTTCTCTGCATGCTATCCAAATTGTTTTTCACTCTGTAGGCAAGAATCTTCTCTGATGCTGGTAAATATCTAGGTTCATCACGAAATGGAAACCCGCCAGCCGTAGTCCATACTGCATCCAAAGCAACGCGAGTTGCTTCGTACATGCTGCGTAGCTCGAGACCAGGTATTGTGTCGGGGCGTATAGCGATGAGGAAAACAATTGTAATTTGACAATGCCTTGATCGCCTTCACATATGTGGATGATGTTGCATCATTGTCCTTGGGGGTGTCCATGTCCCTGCACAAGAGGAAAACATCCGTAAAGACGTGCCAGGTAAGGATCACCTCTTGGAGTTCAGCACCAAAGCCCAGAGCTTCGTCTAGTTTCATACGCCTCCTGGAAGTATCTTCATATGATTCAGGACCAAAGCTCATACATGCGGTTGGCATCATCGCCATGGGCTCCTCCTCGTGCGTATGGTTGGCATCATACTTTGCTCCAGGGACATGAATCTCCTTCAGTGCTTGCCACACAAGTTTGAACAGCAACTCCTTGACATCCTCCGAAATCACTAGGGTCTCAGAATGCTGCCATTTGTTCCACCAATCCTTGAGCCCCATCATCCTGGCCACTCTGATGCTTAGCTTGCTCTTGTCATGAGAGCAGAACTGGAACAAGTTAAACTGTCCAATGGAGCGTGACCACCTTCTGTTGCCTCTAGCAGCTTTGAAATGCCGGCGAAGAGACAGGATGAGAAGACCAAGCCGACTCCAGCCTCTAGTCCACAAGAAACTACATGTCCAGGTCGACCCAAAAGCACTGAACGCTGCTGCCATGTCCAGGAGAAAAGCACCAACCAACAAGATGTAAGTGATGCCAACATCGACTCTGCTGTAACCATCTTTATTACCACTTAACTGGAACAGTATGAACGCGACGACAGTCACGAGCGGACAGAACACACGGATGCAGTAGCCATACCAGTTGTGCATCACCGCAGCCTTGGTGTAGAGGATGTCATACATGAGGGAGAGCTCCATCTCCACCACCTTGCACATAGCTTTGCAGTTCCACCTCAATCTGTAAGAACTGTACGGCTGAATAGCAAAATCTACGAACTTATAAAAGGCCAGAGGCAAATCAGCTATAGCACCCTTGCAAAGAGGGAGCATGCCTTGGGCGAACAGCAGGAGCTCTTCTTCATCTCGCTCTTCTACCCCTGCTCCCCGGGTTGGAAGCTCACTGTAGTAAATAGGGAGGGCCTGAGGTTCCCTGATAGAGCTCAGGATGCTGTCAAGGTTGGCGCGCTTGAGAGCCCATATCCTCTCCGCATACTTGATGAGACCAATGACAAACATCAAGCCGGTTGCCAATCCCAATGAGGCGGGGATCTCGGCGATATACTTATAGAGGACATAAGCAACCCCAAAGGCTTGGACGCTGAGATTTAGCAGGTGGCGTGGCCAAAGCTTGTTGTCCTCAAGGGCGTAGGCGGTGATGGTGTCCTGGCTACCAAGATGCACCAGGAGGAAGGGCGCCCAGAATACCGCAAGCTTTTGCTCACGCGGCGAACCGCTGATGGAGAGATGGCCGAGGGTGTAGACAGCGGTGGAGTCGGCCATGAGGTACGCCAACCAGAGGAGGATCTTCAGCACGGCAGAGGGTCCATGGCGACGAGTCCTAGCAAAGAGGAAGAGGAAAATCTGGAGCGCGAAGCTGAGTAGGACGAGGATTTGGGTCGCCCACTCATTCCACAGCTGAATCGGCCCTCCAGCCATTGCCCAGACGGAAGTAAATTTTGTGCTACTACAGTAACAAAATAAAGAGAACTCTTATTAGCAGCTACATCTATGCATTTCTATTATTATTTTCTGAATAACAAAGATCATGATGATACAGAATATCAACAATACGGTGTCAAGAACCTATGAAGACCTCGAAGATCTATGCATTTCCACATGCATAGTATGAAAGGAACGTGACGAGTAAGGATGACTTACAGGCGACGGAGTCTATGGTTCTACACCGCACAACAGCATCAGGCGCATGACAAATCCTGTGGAATGAAGAGAGCATTTGGTCCATCTGCCCAACACTAGCACTTAAATAGTACTGCTAGAACCAAAAGATGAACACAATGCAATAATTGGTGATAGAGAGTACTCCAACATTGAACAGTTAATAAATACCCCAGCCCCCCAAAACATACTGGTAGTACCCCCTTTTGCTAGAATAGGTGTGCTTAATTAGTTCATATAGTACTGCTAACTATTGCCTCGGCCTACCAAACAATGTCTTATCTCTTGTCACTTCCCCAACGATTTTATATGCGACGATGATGTAAGAAACGAATGATAAGCATTGGCCGACAGATTAAAGATATGCCGGTTGGCCTCTTTTCTTACCATTTTGAGTGATTGGATCTCCTCCGTTTTAGTATCATTGCAACCAAAGTCCCAATGTTACTCAGACTTCGCTTGATATCAGCGCTTTCTAAATCAGCTTGGACGCACCACCTTTCAGAGTCGCCTTGTCTTCGTCTTCCTGCAGTCCTGCCCAGAACAGAAGAAATGAGTAATTACCATAGGTATTTTCCAGAGGAGATCTCATCACATGCTTATCAAAGATAACTTTGTTTTTGGCTGTCCACGAACCCCGGCATAAAGCAACAAGGCCAACTGCATCATGATGCTCCTGTTATTCAGCGTCTACTGTACACGCCTTCAGCATAATGGAGCAGTTTCACAATGTGTTGATCTGAATGAAGATGAATTGTCTAACACCGTCGCCAGTCTTCTCTAAATAGTACTCCCTCGTCCCAAATTAGGTGTCTTAGATTTGTCTATAAGGATGTATCTAACACATATTGTTAGATAGTACTAGTGTTCATTGTAGATGCATTGATTGAAATAGAGCAGGCAGGGTTAAGCAGGCTGTCAACACATATTTTTCTGTCAGAACCTTTGCAAATATGAGATCAGACTACCAAATCGAAAATATTGGGCGCAGCAGGGAGGCTCGATGTGTGGGTGCCGCCGAACAGGGAGGCCACGAGCTTACCCTGGCTGTAGGCGACGATTCGAAGACGCAACGAGCGGCGAGCGCGGCGTGAGTGATGTCCCCCAAGCACTGCATCGGCGCCTGGATACGCGCGCGTTAGGCCGGCCAGCGTCCTCGGCGGCCAGGACTGAGCTCCGGGTCTGCTCCTTGAGTGAGGATCTCGATGCCCAGGCTGGCCGTCGCTGGTCGACGGAGGCCAGACCGGCCACGCTATGCAGACAGGGCCTGAGCTCCTCGGCGTAGCGGGGCGCGCCGCGCCGACCCGTCCACCCACGCCGCCGCCGCAGCAGGGCCATGAGCATTAGCGGCAGCATGCCTCCCCCCCACCGGCTCCATCCAGAGGAGGAAGAGGACCCACCTGCCGGGCAATGTGGGCACTGGGCACCTCTACAGAGCTGTTTTTAGCCCTTTCTGAAAGTTCAGAATAAAAAATATCCCCCTCCCCAAAGTGTTGATCTAAACGGTGTTAGAGCAACTCCAACGGGTGACCCAAACGGACACGATTTTTGTCCGTTTTTTGTCTGTTTGGGTCGCCCGTCCGCCTAGCGGACATGGGGCGGACACGCACGGTCCGCGGATGTACCCAACGCACCACTCGTGGATGACCCAAAGCGGACAAGCGGGATGCGTTCCTCCGTTGCAACAGCCTTCACTGGGAGCGTAGGAGATCGAGGTGGGCCGGCAGAGTCGAGGGCCAGCTCGGCGCCGCAGAAAGGGCAGGCGCAGCGCGATAGCCCGAGCACGCCGAGGAGCTCGCCGCACGCACGGCACAACAACTGCGGCGTGGGGGCAGCGCCCTTCGTCGGGGCGCCGGCATGAGCTCCGGGAGGAGCAACTGCGACACGGCAGCATGAGCTCCGGGAGGAGCAACTGCTCGCCCCGCCTGTGTCCCCTGCGCCGCGCGGAAGGGGCAGCGCCCTTCGCCGGGGCGGCGGCATGAGCTCCGGGAGGAGCAACTGCAGCGTGGCGCGGTCGGGGCAGTGGCGAGTTCGCCCCGGCGGCGTGGCGAAGTAGGCGCCCTCCCCCTGCTTCCACGCGCCGCCGTTCACGTCGAACTAGATCCGGTCGAGGTCACGGCCGGCCCTGGCGGCGATGGCGGGCACGGGGGCGGGCGGGGGACGGCGCGGGGCCAGGCGGGGGACGACGCGGGGGCAGGCGGGAGGAGGGGAAGCGGGCGAAGGAAGGCGAGGAGGGAGAGGAAGGCGGCGAGCTGGAGGACGCGGCGGGAGAAGGGGGAGGAGGCGGAGGCGGGTGGGGCCCGGTGATATTTCTGGACGCGTGTCCTTGCTCACTGATACGTGGGTCCAGAGGCGGACATGAGAAGGCAGCAACGGACGAGAGCGGACGACCACGCGCCAGCTTTTGTCCGCCGCGGACCCATTTGTGGCCCAATTTTGGGTTCAGTTTGGGTCGGGGTGGATGACAAACGAACAACAGACGGACATGGGCGTTCCGTTTGGGTCGCCCAGTTGGGCCAAGTTTTGTGTCCGAATGATTCAAACGGACAAATGGGTCGCCGCATTGAAGTTGCTCTTATATTTCTTTATGGATGGAGGAAGTATCATTTGTTGTTGATTTTTTTAACGAAATATGTATTTGGCAACCCTGTGCCCGATTGCAAAACTGCCACACGGTTCCTTCGGCGTTCGATCCGCATCGCACGGCACATTTTTTCTTTGTCCGGTGAAGCTCGTTCGCACCTGAGAAAAGCGGGGCCCTTCCTCAACCTCCCGACCTTACATCACATACCTCACGCCGCCGCTGCACTACCTCACGCGCGCCGCCGGCTCTCTATCAGCGACCGTCGTCACACCACTGCACACCACCACCGCCTGCCTCGCGCCGCCCCTCCCAGCTTCGTCGACCCCCGCACCAGCATCGCTTGCTCCTAGGAAGTGGATGCCCAGGGGCTGACGCCGTCGGCAGAGCTTCCAGCCCCGTCCCACCCGATTCCTCAACTCCGGCGACTGCGCGAGTGTGCACAGCCTCCACTCTTCACCAACGCAGCCTGCCCAAGTGCTTCTCCGTCGAGGACTCCCATCGCCGCCCTCTCTTGTTCTCCATCGCCGCCCCTCCCAGCCCCGTCCCAACCTCAGGGAGCTCGGCGTTTGCATCGTCGCCCTGGATTTCCCCATGTGTTTAACATGTTAATTGAGAGAGGGTTGAGCTCATCCTATGAACTGAAACATGCTTCTTCTCAGTTGACATGTTTGAGCTCGACCTGTCTCAATCTCCGGGAGGATGTTTTCATATCATAACACGCACATACATGTACTACTGGTTTGGCAGCCTAGTTGTAGGTTCCATACCAACTAAATTTGGTCGCTCGATCTGCATTCACTCCGGTCCATCGGGTGGTTCGTTCCAACACTACACACACCTGCTACTGGATTGTTTTTTGGACATGTCAACTGGGAGACATCAACCAGGGTCTGCCCCTCATCGGCGGAGAAGAAGAGCACTGCTGGCTTGTACTAGTAGGTTGCAGTTTCAGAAGGAAAATCGGGATAAAAGTTCAAGTGCCGCTGACAGACGCATGTTGATGTGGACGTCCTCGTCAACTGATGCAGGCTGCTGCTCTATATCCATCACCATCTCTCTTACTCTCTCTCATGTGAATTTTGGACATTGCCTACTTATGCACTTCACCGTTGATGCAAAAAAGCTACTACCCCGCTTAGAACTGCTTTTTTTTCTTGCATCAGAATCTCAACATTCTTCTGAACCTCATTTGAACCTATCTCCCATGAAGCAGGTACTCAAGCTGGGACACTCCGGCACGTCTTGACGTTCCATGTAGGCCTACATTTGTTTTAGATTGTGGATTTTTTGCTACTGCCGACAGAGAACAAGAACGCAACGACATTTTATTTTGAACTTCCATCTCTTTTGTTGCACATTGTTTAGGATATTGCTAGTTCTAAAGCATTTTTTTCTCTCAACTATTTATCCCAGTAAATCTCGTGTTAATAACACGGTAATATATACACGAAAACCTGATAACTTACATACAAACACAGTGATAGTTTGAGCTAGAATTTTTTTGTTTAAAACGTACTCCCGATAATGTTTGTGTAAATAACATGGTAACCTACGTATAAATATCATGGTAACTTCTTTGATTCGGGAGAAAAGTTGTTGGAAAACATACACCCCATTAACTTCTGTGCAAATAACATGGTAACATGCACACAACTGAAGTGATAATTTATGTACAAACACCATGATAACTTTTTTAACCCCGAAGAAAGAAGTTGTTGAAAAACATACCCTCTGGTAACTTCAGTGCAAATAGTATGGTAATGTGCAGACAATAGGCGCGATAACTTATGTACAAACGCCGCGGTAACTTTTCGTCTCCGGAGAAACAAGTTTGTTAAAACATACCTCCGGTAACTTCAGTGTAAGTAGCATGATAATATATGAATCGTAGACCTAATAATAACTTACATACACACCTCGGTAACTTTGATCAGGGGAAAGAGTTGTTCAAAAACATACCCTAGATAAATTGTAAATAGCATGGTAATATACAAACTGCATATTTGATAACCTGGATGTAAATACCTCGGTAACATTGACCAAATAAGGAAAAAGTTTGACTAGGTGAAAAATTATTGAGAAAATAATCCCCATTAATTCGATGTAAATATAACGGTAGTTCATGCACCGCAAACTTGATAAGTTATGTACAAACACCGTGTTAACATTTGACTCGGAGAAAAAGATGTTGAAACATACAATGATAAATTGTGTATAAATAACACAGTAATGTATAGACCACGACCGTGATAATATTCGTACAAACACCACGGTAAATTTTGACCCAGGAAAAAGTTGATAAAAACATATCCCTCATAACCTTTGTGTAAATAGTATGATAGTTTACTCATGCAGATCTGATAACTTGTGTATGAACATCATGGTAACTTTCTAATCTGGGGTTGAAAAAATTGTTGAAAACGTAGACACAATACCTTCTATGTACCTAGCATGATGATTTACACAACGCAAACATGGTAACTTTGGTACGAAACACCATAGTAAATTTGCCCAAGTGATTTTTTTATGAACACGCGATAACTTCTGCCTAAATAACGTGATAGTTTACTCACCGCAGATTTGAGTACTTACGTAAAAACACCATGGTAACAATGACCGGAGGGGGGGGGGGGGCATTGTTCCAAAACCCGTAGAAGTGAGGCTGCTGGTTTGGACTTTCAGTTACTAATCACTGCTTGTTTTGTTTATTCTCGTCACTGGAAGATACAATTAGTATGTAAGTTATATGTAATCAATTAAGTGGGCTAGTGCAACTGGATGTTGCGGCTTAGTTTCGTGTGGGAGGGTCTGGGTTCGATTCCCCTTCAATGCCTTTCTTTTTTGCCTATTTTAAACTACAGACCTGAAAAGAAGGAGGGCGGTCTCTCGGGAGGAGGTGGGATCGAAGGGAGAAGAGTGGTGTGGCACTTTTAGCAATAGGGCACACGTGTGCCAAATATCACTGTCCTTTTTTTAAACAAAAAAGGCATACGCTAACTTTATACATAAAGCCACTATGCAGGATTCAGATAAACGAACAAATAAATAGTAATAGCAACCACCCAATAAAGAAACAACCAACATAAGCAGTCTTAAAACATAAGTGACACGTAGGCCAGCAACCTACGATCAACTCTAAAGCTTAATTAGCAACCATCAAAAGAAAACTTAATTAGCATGTTCTATTCATGTTCCAGCCAACTCATTCAAAAGTCCGAACTGATGGAGAGAGGTGGGCAATATATTTCAACACTCCCCCTCACGTCTAGGCTATTTTGGTGCTTAGACGTGGGATCGATGTAGGCCGCAGAATCGTTATTTTTAATACTGCGTTGGCAGGGTCTTGAACTCAAGACCTCTTGGCTCTGATACCATATTGGAAAATATAAACCCCTAGAATTATGTGTTGTATTGATCTGACCCTCGTAGGGCTATATATAGAGTACAACGTAGAAGAGGCTTGGAGTACACGGCAAGATATTGTGTGTTTAAACTAAGTCTATCTCCATCTCCTTATCTCTAGCTAATCACGTTTATACTTCTAACATCCGCAGCACGCCGCCCCCGAAGAGATTAATCTCTTCTCCTCGGGGGCGCGGCATCCGATCGATCAAAGATGTTGAGATCGGTTTCTTAGTTAGATTCCATAGATCAATTTTAGTTTTCGAAATTCTATTAGATTAGTTTTCATAGCCTCCAAATAAACCTATTGATCTACCCCATTATCCGGCGAGAATCTTCAGCAGAAATCGATGCTTCGGCGGCCCGGTGCCAACGACCTCCCGCGCAACTTCAAGCCGGCAACCATGGACGCGGGACACCACGTGCAGCTGCTCCGAGCCATGTGCCGGAGGTAGCGCACACCCGCCGACGTGCTACGGCATCAACAACGCCACGGATCAATCTATTACGAGCGGCACGGTGCCTTACTCAATTGGGCCACGCGCACAGGCGTGGACGCCATCGTGCGAGCGCGATCCAGAACAGCGGACGCCAGCTCCTCCAACAGGCATGTGATCCGATCTCCATCAACGCCACATCACCTTGCCCCTCGACATCAAGCTTCACCAAAGGTTCGTCCAGCCATGCGTAGGTACGCCCATGCAAAGCAAGCTTGCATGCACACATATCCATCCACGAATCATGCACATGGCCACGCAAACCAATCTCGTACGAGGAGACGCATGCAGCAAAACCTGGACTCCGACACGTGCCTCCTCCTGCCGCGTATGCCACATCTACTTCGACCGGCGAGAAGGGAGCGACGTCCACGGTCCCACACAAGCCATCGCCAACCGCCAGCTACACCTCCATTCGCGCATACGAAGGCATCGACCCCGGGAGGGCCGCGCGCCTGAGCGACGCACCAGTCGCCGACCGGCGCCTGCACCGAGTGATCTACTACATCAAGTCTGGTTTCTGCAGAAACACCGAGCCAATCTGCACCCACGCCGATATCTTCCGTGCCGATCGACACCTCTGCATCGACCCTGTGCCACTTCATCGACATGTACGACTAGCCAGGCTACGAGCCAACCTTCTTCGTAGAGCACGCCTAACCTCAACAAGCACCATCCGCACACCAGGCCGGTGTGGAACAAGATGCAATCTTCATCGACTTCTCCCGCAAGACACGGTATCGACACTTCGTCGCTGTGACGGACACCTTCAAGCGATTCATCATTGTCGACACACTGCTACAACGCCATCACAGACACTTCAGCGTCAAGGTCTTCATCAACGTGGTCTTCACCAACATCTTCATCAACACACCGTCGCTGCCGCCTCGTCCACAAGATGGACATATAGCGTCCTCTGACAGACTTTTCTGCAAGACGCGACCTCGAAGGCGGCAATGACCGCGTCACGACGACTACATCGACCGCGTCATCCACGACGTCATGACTGCATCGACACGGTGTCACTACAGTGACGACCCTACACGGCCATACGATTTTGACAAAACCAATGTGTGCTCGATGGGCTTCCTCCGGTCTTGGCAAAATTGGTGGACTCATCACCGATGACACCCTCTGACATCCGCAAGGTGCATCGTCCACGTCTGCAGCTCCGTCATATCGCTTTTTTTTTGCGCCTCCGGCTTTGTGCGGCTTCATCATTCACGACGACCACATCATTGACCACGACTCCATCATCATGATCGGCTACCTCGACATTAATGGCTACGTCTACAGCCACTCATCGGCAAGAACTCCAGTCAACAATGTCCGCCTCGTCACTTGCGTTCACGACACTCCCGCTGTGACTGCGGGAGGGAATAGAGGAGAAGGCCGGAAGGCACTAGAAGGGGACGCAGTCACCGCCCTAACTGTCGACCCATCAGAGACGTAGTTGATGATGGCGCAGCGGAGAAGACGACAAAAGAGCAAGACTTCAAATTCAGTCGTAATCATCCACTTCACTCCCGCTACGACTGAGGAGGAATGTTAGAAGTATAAACGTGATTAGCTAGAGATAAGGAGATGGAGATAGACTTAGTTTAAACACACAATATCTTGCCGTGTACTCCAAGCCTCTTCTACGTTGTACTATATATATACCCCTACTAGGGTCAGATCAATACAACACATAATTTTAGGGGTTTATATTTTCCACATGTTCCTCATTTGCTTCGTCCAGAACCAAGGAGGCATGATGACCCAGACACCCTAGGCCCAATTCCTATCACCTTTTCTGCGGGATTAATCGTGACTAGGATTTTATAAATTGACGCACACATTCGCAAGGGCTTCCACTAGGACGAGTGTTGCTTTGAAAGTCTTGTGCTCTCTTTATTTTTCTATTGTGGAAAAATTAATTAAAGGACTAGTGAGTTCACTGAAAGCGCAACCAACTAACTCTTCAAATGGATTACTAATTACTCCCTCTTTTCAGAGAAGGATGACTTGAAATTTGGGAATGGTCACACCCCCTCCTCCTCACATGGCTAAATTTCGTGTTTTGACCATTTTCCAATACTTGATCGAGATCTGACCCTGTTTGCAAAAATTTCAGGATCTGACCCTTTTCTTACTGCCAAAGTTCATGGCGGTACGGTATAACAGCCTACCGCCAAGGTCCCTGTCAGTAGGGTTGCACACCCTATCAATTTTTTTTCTAAGTATGAAACACAGTGCATGCTCGCACCTACCGTCGGGCACCTTGGCGGTAGGTTTGTACAGGCTACCGCCAGCCTGCTTGGCAGTAGGGGTGTTTCCTACCGCCAAAGTCCCTGGTGGTAGGTTGTTACACCCTAACAGCCTACCGCCATGAACCCTGTCGGTAGCAAAAGGGTCAGATCTCAATTTTTTTACAAACTAGGGTCAGATCTTGATCAACTATTGGAAAAGGGTCAAAACATGAAATTTAGCCCCCTCACGTCCTCCCCCATATAGCAATACCGTGCACCGACGCACATCCAACCTTAGTAGGAGATATGAGTGCTTGTTCCGCTAAGGAAAGGAAGGTATTGGTTGTAGGTGTGGCAGCGGAGGTGCCGAGTGACGTGCCAGCGCTACCACTTTATTGAAAGGGAGTTAGAATGGAACAAATTCCAAATGAGCCAAATATTTTGGGCTACCATTGGCCGGCTGTGGAATCAAAATAAAAAAAGTCCAAATGTGTTGCCCATTTAGAAGCCCCACCTTAGTAGTCCTGCCCTTCTCATCTCATTCCCAAGCAAGCACCCACTTGCCTCCTGCCACCAACACGAACGCCTCATCAAGGTCCCTAAGCACTTCGGCATACAAGGCCAGGCTATGCATTGCGCACCATGCACGCGGACCACCATCCACCGCCAAAGTCAATGGCGTAGCAGGCAGTACACATGGCTAATTGATATACCGGGCCTAGCATGTATTCCAACTTCTCGATTTCTATGGCATAGCAGGCAGCACAGGGATGAGTATCGCGATTCGAAGGGGGCTAGAATGTAAGAGCAGTGCGGTTTTTGGTGGTTTTTTTGGGCCGGTTTCTCCGCATTTTTTTTCTTTTCCATCCATTTTAGAGGTTGGGTTTATTCTCTTTTTTCATTTTAATTTTCATGAACTTTCCTTTTACGAATTCTCAAAAAAAATCCAAATTCAGGAACTTTTTCCAAAATTTTGTGAATATTCTTTCGAAATTCACAGAGAAAAATTAAATTTGTGAACATTTATCTATTCACGAACATTTTCTTAAAATACATGAACATGTTTTAAAATTCGGAATTTTCCAAATTCGTGATTTTTTCACATCTGTGAAATTTTTCAGATACATGATTCTTGTTTTGAAATTTGTAAATTTTTTCAAACTCCTGAACTTTTTGAAATACATGATTTAAAAAAATTATAAACTTTTCCAAAAAATTTGACTTTTTTCAAATCCGTAAACTTCTCCAACTTTTATGAAGTTTTTCAAATTCTTGAACATTTTTTCCAACTAACTTTTTTGTGATTTTTTTTATTTTTTTAAGATTTCATGAATTTTTCAGAAAGTCAATGGTCAAAGGTCCTGGTCAACAACATACGAATGAATGAACGATGAAGAGCTGATCGGGCGAGCCGAAAGAAGAGGCAGCACACTAATGGGCCACGGTATTTCAACATATCTTGCTCCTTCCATTCCATCCTTTGGCAGCTTGGCTCATCGACGGCCGTTGAATCATCGTCTTGGCAGTTGCGCGCAACAGCACGAGACACATTCCGTGTAGATGAAGCAGGCGGATCCGTTATGCACATGAGTCTGCCACCACCCACCCATATGGCCCAAAAATAAGGATGTTAGAAAACCTATACGGCCGACGCAGCCCATACCCCAAGGAAACCAGCGCCTAGCGATTCCGAGAGCGTGCGAGCTGACAGTGCTGACAGAGACTAGTTTTTAGCTAGATAATTAGCGTATACCAACAACGTGCTATCACGTGAAGTCAAGGCCACAAGTAGAGACAAGGCGATCACGTGTCATTAATGAACCGCGAGCGTTTTACGCGTGCTTAAATTCAGTACTCAAGGAAGCTCATTCTCGATCCTCCTACTCTCTAGCTAGGCTACAAGGCACGTCACGTCAAGCATGGGCATGGCACCCAAGGAATCACTCGTGTCCGCCACCCTCCTCTTCCTTCTCCTCCGAGTTGCCACCGCGAACCAGAACGTCATCGACCGCTGCTGGCGCGGCCAGACCAACTGGGCCAACGACCGGCAGCGGCTCGCCATGTGCTCCGTCGGCTTCGCCGGGAAGATGAGCCACGAGGTGACCGCGTACACGGTCACCGACCCGAGCGACGACCCCGTGCGGCCCCGGCCCGGCACGCTGCGGTACGGCGCGACGCTGCTGCCGGGGAAGGTCTGGATCACCTTCCAGCCGGGCAACATGCACATCAGGCTGGCGCAGCCGCTCTTCGTCAAGAGCTTCACCGCGATCGACGGCCGGGGCGCCGACGTGCACGTCGCCGGGGGCGCCGGCATCGTGCTCTACAAGGTGAGCAACGTGGTCATCCACGGGCTCCACGTGCACGACGTGCGCGCGCAGGCCCCGGGACAGGTCGTCCGGCCCGGCGGCGCCGTGCAGAACGTGGACGCCGGCGACGGCGACGCCATCCGGCTGCTGTCCAGCTCCAAGGTGTGGATCGACCACAACACGCTGTCGCGCTGCGAGGACGGCCTCCTCGACGTGACGCGCGGCTCCACGGACGTGACCGTTTCCAACAACTGGTTCCACGACCACGACAAGGTCATGCTGCTGGGCCACGACGACCAGCACGTCGCCGACCGCCGGATGCGGGTCACCGTGGCGTTCAACCGCTTCGGGCCCAACGTGAACCAGCGCATGCCGAGGATACGGCACGGCTACGCCCACGTCGTCAACAACTTGTACGACGGGTGGAGGGCATACGCCATCGGAGGAAGCATGGAGCCGACTGTCAAGAGCCAGGGCAACCTGTTCATCGCCTCCACAACGGACAGCCCCAACGTTGGTGCCTGATATTTTTTTTTTAAAAGACGATTTGAGAACTGTGGCGTTTGAATTGCCTTCTGATCTTGATATATTCTTCGCAGGTGACGAGAAGGATGCCGGTCGGAGATGCAGCCGGAGAGGACTCGCATTGGCACTCCACCGGAGACTCGTTTGAGAACGGCGCCGTCTTCAAGCAGACGGGCAACAGGGTGCGGCCGAATTACAACGGGCATCAGGCGTTCCCGGCGGCGAGCTCCAGCGAGGTGAGATCGCTGACCAAGGACGCCGGTGCTCTGAGGTGCTCCGCCGGGGCCGCGTGCTGAACGGAGAGAATAAAGACGTGCAATGGAGTGTTTTTATACTTTTTTTTTCTTTTTTGCGGGATGGAGTGTGTTATACTTTGAATACAGTGTACTTGCTGATGCAGCTTGTAGCTATAGAAATGGCTGGGATTTTACTACCCATATTGGATTTGCCTTGAGTCGAACTTATAGAGTTTGATCAAATTTATCATTAAAAATAGCAAAGATCCACAATACCAAATAAATATAATATGAAAATATATTCCATGACGACATATCTAATGACATTGATTTGTTATTGTGAATGTTTACATTTTTTTTGGATAAACTCTGTCAAACTTCAAGAAGTTTGACTTGAAACAAAACCTAATATATGAAGATAAAAAAATGAGTACTCCCCCTTCTGTTTACAAATGTAAGACGCTTTTTTCTTTTTAGATTTTTGAGATGAGATCCGTAACCACCCTTGCTGGGTGGTTAAATGTAAGACGCTTTTGCAGAAGCGTCCCTTGCAAGCGCTTTTTACCTACCCCGCGCTAACACGATCTGGCCTTCGCAAAATTCCTGGAGTTCACTATGTAAACAGCTAAAAAGCAAACGCCGCTTTATCTGGATTCTCGAATTGAAATTTCGACTCTTTTGTTTTGGGGTAAGTACTCCAAGGTTATCGCCAACCGCCTCAAGCTCATTCTCCCGGAGATTATTTCTCCGAATCAAAGTGCCTTTGTCCCCGGGAGGATGATAACGGACAACGTTCTAGTGGCGTATGAGGTGTCGCACTATCTTCTAAACAAAAAGAGAGGAAAGGAAGGAATAGCAGCAGTTAAAGCGGACATGAGTAAAGCTTACGACCGAGTTGAGTGGGATTTCCTTAGAGTAATGTTGACCAAGATGGGATTCGGGACAAGGTGGGTCGACCTTGTCATGACCTGTGTCTGCACGGTTCGGTACCAGATCAGGATCAACGGGGAATTGACTGAGCAGTTCTCACCATCGCGGGGCCTACGGCAGGGCGATCCGGCATCGCCTTACCTTTTTGTCATTTGCGCTGAGGGGTTGTCGGCCCTGCTGCATGATGCGGAGGCGACGGGGAGGATCAGCGGGGTCAGAATTTGTCAAGGAGCACCGGTTCTATCACACCTGTTATTCGTGGACGATTCACTGTTGCTACTGAAAGCAAAGCAAGACGAGGCCCTTGAACTCCGACGACTGCTGGACTTGTATGAGGCCTGCTCCGGTCAGTGTATTAATCTCGAGAAGTCGGCCGTAATGTTCAGTCTGAACTCAGATGAAGGGACTAAAGCTATTGTCAAGAACGCTTTGCAAATTCATAGTGAACAATGGAATGAGAAGTACCTGGGGTTGCCGGTTCATGTTGGAAAGTCGAGGAAGAAAGCGTTTGGCTTTGTGAAGGGAGCTATGGCGGGCAGGATGTACGGCTGGAAGGAACGACTAATTGCGAAGGCTGGGAAGGAGACCCTCGTTACCACTATTGCTCAAGCTATCCCCACATTTGCTTTGTCTTGTTTCTACCTGACAAAAACATTCTGCGAGGAACTCAATTCGTTGGTCGGCAATTATTGGTGGAGTCAACAGGATAAGGAAAACACAGTTCACTGGGTCGGCTGGAAAACTCTCACGCTTCCTAAATCACAGGGAGGGCTTGGTTTCCGGGACATGCATGGTTTCAACATCGCGATGTTGTCGAGGCAGATCTGGAGACTTCTCCAAAATCCGGAGTCCTTATGCGCTCGGGTGCTGCAGGCGCGCTACTACCCTAACGCAACACTAATGGAGGCTGCCCCGAGAGACGGCATTTCTTACTCTTGGCGTAGTTTGCTCCATGGACTGCAGCTCTTTCGGGAGGGATACATTTGGAGGATTGGGGATGGCACGCAAGTCAACATTTGGACCGACCCGTGGATACCACGGCCCTGGTCACGGCAGGTCCTAACAGCTCGAGGGCCGAATCTCTTGGTGAAGGTTTGCGAGCTAATTGATCCATCCACAGGCCAATGGGATGAGCAACTGGTCAGGGACACCTTTTGGGCCGACGATGCTAGGCACATACTCCAGATCCCTCTGAGAGACGGGGCTCAAGACTTCATATCTTGGCATTATGACAGTAAAGGGCTCCACTCCGTCAAATCAGCTTACAAGCTCTACTGCCAAATAGAGAAGACCAGGACGATTGGTGACATGGGTGCAAGCAATGGACACCTGGGAGTTCCGGACCGCGTTGATGATGACTCATGGAAACGGATTTGGAAATTACCTTGCCCCAAAACCATCCAAATGTTCACGTGGCGCATCAAGCACGAATCCCTTGCACTACGGACGAATGTGGCTCGCAGAGGGATTCCTATAGCTGACGTGAAATGCTTGTTCTGTGGCAGAGGGGATGAGGACGGGGCTCATTTATTCATTAAGTGCAAAACTGTCAAGGGAGCATGGAGAGAGCTAGCTCTCGAACGAGAACGCGGTGCTTTGGAAAAAATCACGTCCGTGCATGCAATGATGGATTTCTTATGGGGGCTTGATGTAACAAAGCGGCTTCTTATCCTCACTACCTGGTGGATGTGGTGGTCCAACCGAAATAAGTTGCGTGGAGGTGAATTGCCCTTGGCAGCGGATGAAGTGGCTAGAAGAGCCCGGAGCAGTGTTCATGAATTCATGCACATCCATATGCCCTCTACTCCCAAGCCATCACCGGAGAAATGGAAGCCACCGGCGGAGGACGAGTACAAGATCAACATTGATGGCTCCTTTGTCCCTGGGCAGTCCCATGCAGGGTGGGGTGTGGCCGTGCGAGATACCGGAGGTCAACTCCTTTGTGCCCGGGCGGGATGTGACGAGCATGTGACTGATGCTTTTGCTGCTGAAGCCCACGCCATGTCTCATGCGATTCATACTGCAGCTGAACTAGGCATGGTGCGGGTGGAGTTTGAAACGGACTCTCAACTCCTTGCTGAAGCTCTGGATCTTGGAAAGGTGGACTCCTCGGCGTACTCAGCTGTAATTGAGGATATGAAGTTCCACCTCAAACTCTGGTTTTCTAAGTTTTCAGTTTCGGTTTGTAGGAGTGCCAATTCGGTAGCTCATGAACTTGCCTCGCTAGGGCGTATGTGTGATCTTAACCAATGTATGCAGTGGGACTCTGATGCACCGGCCCACGTGGGCGTTTGTGTTTCGGGCGATATGCCCGGTCACCGTTAAGCAATAAAGCCTTGTTGCTTAAAAAAAAGTACTCCCGCTTTCTTTTTCTCGGCGCAGAGTGCAGAATGGATGGACAAAAAAGAAATCCAGCGGACAGCAAACTGGATCACACCAAAGCAATCTGAACGAATAATACAGAATGGTTCAGCGCTTCCGCTCCACATGTACATGTTTAACGACGACTAAGGGGGAGCAGAATACTGACGACCCGACGAAAACACACACACATACAACACCACTCTATCAAAGTACAACACTGTCAACAATGTCAGGTCGCTGCAGATATGTGCATCTCGCTGTTCTTTTAACGGAAAATGTGAAAAACTCGCGGTGTTGTTTCCGCACTCTGAAGGGCACATGAGTCCAGGGGTGATAATAGCCTTTTTCCTTTCTGATCATGGTTGCACCTTACTTGTCCAGAAAGGCCTTCAAACAAAACGGTGGATAGGAATCCTGCTCCAAGAGTTCAAATGTCATGTATGCATCATGATGCTGACAACACTAATAGTGAAATCTCAATTAAAGTGAATTAGTAGCTTCCACAATGAAGTACCTTTTGTAAAATAACAATATTTGTGAAAATTATCTTAGATGGGCTAGAAAATGACTAAAGGAGCTATACTAGCCATGCAGAATCATGACTGATAATGAGAAAAACAAAGACAGGATTAGTGCTATATTATATTACCATGTCAACTTCCTGCTGTAGATATTGCCTAATCACGGTCGACTGCTGTAGAACTCTCTCCAATGATGAATATGCTGGTAGATTAGCATGTGCTGCCATTGATCATCATACAAACATCAAAATACGATCATATATGCAGGTTATGGTACCAGAAGCTAAAGAGGGTATCCTAGAGCGTACCGAGAATAGCCCGATTCAAGCTATCTGCAACATTCTTCCTATAGTCTGGGGCTAGTAGATGAAACATATGTGACTTCTCAGGCTCTTCATAAGCTAGGAGGGCCATAAAGTCCTGCACAACAACACAAGGACCTCCATAGTTACTCACGCACAACAAAATCAAAACATCCCCATACGTGACATGCTAAGAAAGTTACATATGACTGGTTGAATGGTGCTTCTCTACTTCAACCATATGCAACACATGTTGCGTTCAGTAAATCTAGCAGCACCCGGTATCGGTGATGATAATGGGCTACTTCTCCGTACTTGGGCAACACAAAAGAAAAGATCATGTTGTATTGATAGTATGTGACAAGCTAAAACTAATTCAATGCAAAATATCATGCTGAAATTGGATCTGTTGTAATCATTAAACATAATGAAACCACATCATAGTCTGGCAAATTCAACGAAGATGGTGATATCAATCAGAATCCAGATGAAAACACGGGAAATTTCAGGTGGTCTGGCATCCGTACTATTTTGATATATCCTTCCATAGGAATGCATAATATCTCATGTATCACAGACAACCAAATTCCTACTAGTGTATGAAAACGAGATTTGAAGTTGTCTAATACATCTAGGGTTATAAAAAGTCATACCTCTAATTTCTCAACATACTTGGAAATTTTACCAAAGGGTGACAACTTTATCCGGCCAAACTTAAGTGCTTCTGTGCTGCCAGTCAAAAATAGCCAGATTAATAAAACCATACAACCCAATTTCCCACCTCCAAAATAAATTCGGCCAGTTACCATTTTCTGGAACGAATTAGCTCAATGAAGTGAAGACTTATAAGATCAAAATGTAAATCCATGGCATTCTCTAGCAAGTTGGGCGCCAACAGTTCTATGGCCTTCACGGCATCCCCTTCCACCACAAAATTTAAGATCGCTGAAACAAAATCCCAACACAGCATTAGAATTTAGATGCAAATAGCCCATGCATGTAGACAAATGGGGATGGAAATGGTCATTTTGTAAAACTGGCATACTCCATATTGTCATGAATTCATGATATGTAAGCTCAGATACATTTAAGATCTAGTGATATAAAAATGTACGCATCTGCTTGCCTGAGTCAAACTGAAGGTCCTCGCAGGCTACTCATCACGAGTCATGTCACTTTCTCTCCTTGCAGAATTAATCTTCACATCGGTTGCAGCTTGTCAAGTTGTTGTGCACACATAGAGGAGTATATCACAAGAGCAACAGACTGATAGAGTAAAAGAGTACGGGGTAAAAAAACAGAGTGAATAGAGTACAAATTTCTGCGATGGCCGGCTTTGGAGTAACAAGAGAAGAGCTTTCTTTGTCTAAAGAAACAAATTTACGTGATGACAGGCATCTTTGCAAAGGAATAGAAGTAGATGAGATACATTAGTCGACAATTAATTGGACATCACTAAGCCGCGGCACTTTCTAGATCCTCCGATGAACCAGTTTCACTCCAATAGGAAGCAAGCCAAGGAACGTCTGCAGGTGGCTTGAGAAACATGGCAGCATGTTCTTCCATGAGCCAGCGTGTTCTGGCATGGGCGTCTCTGCTGCATCGGATGGAAACGATGATGAGGAGACGCACCCATCCGTTGAAGATGAGCGCCAATCATTTGGGCACATTGAATACACGATCTCTGCTGCACTCCATGCATAGATCGTCAAATGCTGCAACCTATCCGCGGCAAATCGTTGCATAACGCTGTGCAAATATTTGGTGCTAGAACTGGCAGTAGGTTCGTCTCCATCAACCACTTCTCCCAGCAATTTGGCATGCATAGCTCCATGCTGGAGAATGATGGTTGACTCTCTAAGCTCCTGTACGAACTGTTTTGCAAGGTGCATGCAAGCGTCTTCTCTCTTGTTGCAGCAGATGTTTCATCACAACATTCATGCCACATGCCCTCCAAAGCATCGCAGGTTGCTTCGTATGTGCTGCGTAGCTCGAGACCCACTATTGTGTTAGGGCGTCTAGCAATGAGGAACACCATGTAATCTGACAGCACCTTTGATTCCCTTCAGATATGTGGATGATGTTGCACAAGCTTGTCTTTGAAGGTGCCGCTTCTGGACAAGAGGAAAATATCCGTGAAGACTTGGAAGCTAAGGATAACCTATCACCTGTTGGAGTTCAGCACCCAAAGCCCTGAGCATCTTCTAATTTCCTACCCCTCGTGGCAGTTTCTTCGTACAATTCAGGGTCAAAACTTACATTTTGACTAGATAATTGCACGTGCGTTGCAACGGGGTATACATATTTTAATGGTTCAACACTAATCATGTTTAATATATACTTTTAGGACCCCCTGCACATCACACAGTATTCTTCCTCGTCCCGACCTCCCCGGCAAAACTGCAACATCAACCATTTCCTATGCGATGACACCAGGCTATATGCTCTCAACGCGCATACCTCCTCTGGACCCATATCAAGCAAGGGGGTCAGAGGTTAGGCGTCCGTGTGATTCGGGAGACATCTTGACAAGAATGTAAGTATGGCATATATACCTTTGTTGCATTTGGTGAGCTCCATAAGTTTGCAAGGCTTCGAGTCAAGCAAACTCCAGCAACAAGAAGAAAATATCCCAAGAAGGGTCCATGTACCAACCTATAAGATGGAGGCGCTGTTATATCTAAAATGATTCCTTAGGAGTACATTAATTTGAACTGTGTGGCTGTTGGTCTTCTAGATCAAATAGTAAAAAACAATCATTATTACATTAATTAGTAATAAGACAGTAAAATGTATCAAAGGGACAAGACAACCCTTTCATGGATTGGCCTAGAGTGTTGAAAATTCTTCCAGAGAAATAGAACAGCAGAACTTAGTGGAGTATATTGCGGTATAGCAGTAGCACCGACACCGTAGAGAAGAACATGAAAATAGATATCAGCAACACAAAAACATAAACACCGTAGCAAGAGGATTTCTGATTTCTCATTATGAGCACAACTTACTCAGTATGCAATACGTAATATGATCCACAATCATCCCACGAAAAAACTGAAAAAGAACCAAGTTTTGCATTGAATAGAAGTTGAAAGTACAACGCAGCTTCTATTAACTAAGGAACATAAGCAGAGGAGATACAGTAATCCATAATTTATTAGACAGCAGCAAGCAGCACCAGGTTGCCATGTTTTACTATTTTTTTTCCTCGTGAACCACGCCATGCGAAATTGCTCTCCGACTGGAATTTCCTCACTTTCTGAATCTTCTGATGAACGGGATTCATCCAAGACCATGCGAGGACGGTCTCCGAGTTCAATTTCCTCACTTTCTGAATCTGCCGGTGGACGGGTATACTTCTCTTCTTCATAAGGCTTGAAAAACATGGCAGCGTGTTCCTCCATGAGCCAGACGACGGTCGTGAGCTCACCGCCACAGTTGATCTGTCTGGCATGGGCATCTATGCTGCATCGGACAGACGCAAAGATGAGCAGGCGCACCCATGCGTCGAGGATGAGCACCAACGCTTTGGTCATATCCAACACACCACCTGGGCACGAGGATTCCAGATCTGGCATCAAACGCCTCTTCAGTTTTTCCATGCCAGCACGATCAATATCTTGGTAAAAAGGTATGATGTCTGGCTTGTTAGGATTCTGTGGATCTACCAGGTCTAGAAGCAGATTGGCATATTCTTCTCCACGCCGGAGAATTACGTTTCGCTTTCTATCTATCCCACTGCTCATACCATAACGCTGACCAGACGTACCCCATACTTGATCCAAAGAATCACGAGTTGCTTCATACAGGCTGCGTAGCTCGAGACCGGGTATCGTGCAAAGTTTTAAATAGCGCGCTAAGCATCTTAGCGCCAGACCTCTTTCAAATGCTATAGCGTGCTATAGCGGAGCTATAGCGCGCTATTTAAAATGTTTGTTCATTTGTTTGGACCAAAGTCTCTTAGCGCAAGACCTTTTTTAAACGCTATAGCGTGCTATAGCGGAGCTATAGCGGGCTATTTGAAACAGTGGTATCGTGTCTGGGCGTACAGCTATGAGGAAAACCATGTAATTTGACAGCGCCTTGATCGCCTTCCGATATGCTGCATCCTTGTCCTCGGGGGTGCCGCTGCGCAAGAGGAAAACATCTGTAAAGAGATGCCAAGTAAGGATCGCCTCTTGGAGTTCAGAACCCAAGCCCAGAGCTTCGGCTAATTTCAAACGCCTCCTGGCAGGATCTTCGTATGATTCCGGAGCAAAACCCGTAATTTCGGTCGGCATCATCGCCATCGGTGTGGACTGACTCTCATACCGAATTCTCATTTCCTGGGCTCGTTCATGCCATCCTCGAGGAACATGAATCTCCTTCAGTACTTGCCACACACGTTGGAACACCAAATCCTTGGCATCCTCTGAAATCACTAGGGTCTCTGAATAGCACCATTTGTTCCACCAATCCTTGAGCCCTATCATCTTGGCCACTCTACTGCTTAGCTTGGTCTTGTCACGACGACAGAAATGCAACAAGTCAAACTGCCCAATGGAGCCTGACCACCTTCTGTTGCCTCTAGCCGCGTTGAGATGTCGGCGAAGAGACAGGATGACAAGACCAAGCTGACTCCAGCCTCTAGCCCACAATAAATGACATGCCCAGGTCGACCCCAAAGCACTCAACACTGACACCATGTCCAGGAGAAAGGCACCAACCAACAAGATGTAAGTGATGCCAACATCGACTCTGCTGTAACCATCTTTATTACCACTTAACTGGAACAGTATGAACGCGACGACAGTCGCAAGCAGCGAGAATACATGGATGCAGTAGCCATACCAGTTGTGGATCACTGCAGCCTTGGTGTAGAGGATGTCATACATAAGGGAGAGCTCCATCTCCACCACTTTGACCGTAGCTTTCCAGTTCCATTCCCAGTCCCAGTTCATTATACTGTACCTCAAGACCAAAGCCACAGGAAGATCCGCCATAGCACCCTTGCAAAGAGGGAGCAGGCCGTGCGCAAACAGCAGGAGCTCTTCCTCATCGCGCACTTCTGCAAACGGTTCTCTGAGCTGACACCCCATGTAATCCCGCACTTCTTCCCTCGGTCTGCGGCGCGGAAGCCCACTGTAGTAAGTAGGGAGAGCCTGAAGTTCTCTGATAGAACTCAAGATGTTGTTCAGGTTGGCACACTTGAGGGCCCATATCCTTTCCCCATACTTGATGACACCGACGATGAACATCAAAACGGTAGCCGATCCAAACAAGGTGGGGATCTCGGCGATATGCCTATAGAGGACATAAGCAACCGCAAAGGCTTGGACACCAAGATTTAAAAGATGGCGTGGCCAGAGCTTGTTGTCCTCAAGGGCGTAGGGGGTGATGGTGTCCTGGCTACCAAGATGCACCAGGAGGAAAGGCGCCCAGAATACCGCGAGCCTCTCCTCGCGCGGCGAAATTCTGATGGAAAGATGGCCAAGAGTGTAGACAGCGGTGGAGTCGGCCATAAGGTACGCCAGCCAGAGTAGGATCTTCAGCACGGTGGAGGGTCCATGTCGACGGGTCCTAGCGAAGAGAAAGAGGAAAATCTGCAGTGTGAAGCTGAGCAGGACGAGGATTTGGGTCGCCCACTCATTCCAGATCCGAATCGGTCCTCCAGCCATCGCTCCACTGGAGTTTAAACGACAGCAACAAAGATAAAAAGAACTGTCATTGCCAACTTGATCTATACATTCTCTGTGTGCATAATATGCAAGAAATGTGCAAGCATTGAGGAGTAACTAGGATGACTTACATGACACAGGCAGCTTAGGTAGTCTACAGTAGTTCTTCACCGTGCAGACACCATCAGGCACAGGACAAATTCTGTGGAAAGAGAGTGGATGGGGATTAGCTTGGGTCCGTCTGCCCAACACCAGTACTGAAAACCCAATGCAATAGTTTGCGCTAGAGAGCAGAGTCAATTAGTCAATTAAGTATTTGGTGACTTGAGGGGTCAATACTTATAATCTTCATTTCTTAACAAGCACATGCGAGTCGGAATCTTTTCACCCCATTTCTTGGATACAACACCTAATTGGTCCATACTTCGTAAAACTAAACTCAATGCAACAACTAGCAGTAGCAAGTACTCTGTACACTTAATAACTAGTAACTCCAAAGTCGGTAGCATCCCAGTCCTGAAGAAAATCATACCCCATCTGGATACAATAGGTGTGTCCAGCTGCAATCATGGTCAAACTATCGCATCCCCATCCCCAAAAAAACGCACATGCACACAAATTGTTTACTATCCATGTACATCTCACACCGAGATCTGTTTAGCGAAGTCTATTTTCCTCGCTATTCCCCAGTCTGAACGAACTAGGCCAAACAACTGATTGCAAACTTGGTTGGTTACTGATCTGAATGAAGATGAAGTGCCTAACACCCTCGCCAGTCTTTTCTGGATAGTGTACATTTGGGGCTGTTTTGATTCAAAGGATTTTCATAGGAATTTTGGAGGATTAGAATCATTAGGGATTTTTTCTATGTTGGTTGTTTGATTCATAGGATCGAATCCTATATAGGAATATTTCCTAAGGATTTTTTGTACTACTTCCCGTAGGATTTTTAGCATCCACTCAAACCTCTTTGAAAGAATCCTTTGTTTTTCCTATGATGCAATCAAACAACTAAAAATCCTGTTGGATTGAGATGAGCATGACATTTCAATCCTACGTTTTTCCTATTCCAACGTTTTCAGAATCCTGCGAATCAAAGAGGCCTTTGAGATGTATTGAAACGGTGGAGACAGTGTTATGCACGATGTTAGACTTATTATTCTGTCAAGGGCTTGCAGTTAGTTATCATCCCATGTTTAAAAAATGTTCGCAATTTTTTTAAAAAAATTCTCGAGAATTGGAAAAATTTCATGATTTGTAAAATGTTCATGTATTTGTAAAAAATGATCACGAATTTTAAAAATTGTTTATGATTCAAAAAAAGGTGGAACAATAAAAATTGTGATGTCAAAACATGCTCGTAAATTTGGAAGATGTTTGCAAAAATGAAAAATGAAAAATAGATGAAAAACAAAAAATAATAAAATAGAAATGAAAAAGTAAATAAAAAGGAAAAGAGAAAACAGAAAAGACACGAAAAAGAAAAAAAGGGAAGAAAGAAACAAAAAAATGGAAAAAGGAAAGAAAAACAAAAGAAAAAATAAATGCAAAACAAAAAAAGGGTTCGGGGAAGGTTCACCTTCCCAAAACCGGTTGGAAATACACCTTAAAATGGGCCGCCCAAAAAGGATCAAACGCGTTGGAGTGCGCATGCAAGGTCGCTCGCACCTAACCTACTCGCCAAATAGCAGAAGGTAAACATTTGGGGCCGGAGCACCGGTCGAAGTGCTCGGCCGGTCGCTCTCATTGGCTCCCTTTTTTCACGCGCAAGACACGTTGGCACGCACGCTCGGTGGACCCAAATGTTTTCTTTCTCTTTTTCATTTTTTTTCTTTTTCTCTCCTTATTCTTCCTTCTGCCTCTGTCTGACCCCATCCCATCTCCTTCAGTACGAGCTCGCCGGCGTCAGCGGCGCGTCGCGCTGCTGCTTTCATGAGCGCCTCCTATCCCGCCATTGCAAGCATCTCCTCTCCCAAACGAAACCCAAAAGTTGCTCCTCCATCGATGATGCAATCAGCGACCCAAAAGCTACAACCAACGACGACAAAAGCTTCATCCGGAAGACGTCGGCGCGCCACCGGAGAGCAGCGGCCGCGTCCTGCGATGCAGCAATCCACAACCTGGAGCTGCAACACGGGCTCATAGGATGTTGGAACCAGCGACCAAGTTTGCTGGAACCGGCAGGGAGGTTTCCTAGAACCAGCACCAAAAATGTACCACCGGAGTTCGTCCTGCTGGAACAACGACATTTTTGCTACAACCCTAGCCTGTTTTTGCTACTACCGGTGACTTTTGTTGCTACATGCATGCACGGCGGTGTTGCTCGATGGCAGCGATGCCTTTTTTTTGCTGCATCCGTTTTTGGTTTTTGCTGGAACCGGTGCCCACATTTGCTACCATTGGCTTTTGGGTTTGCTGGAAAGAACCGCCCAAAATGCTTCAATCGGATTTGGTTTTTGCTGGAACACTTGCTAAAAAATGCCACCACCAGCTTTTCGACCACGAGCCATACCCGTGGTCTGCCATTGATGCTGCAGTCGGTAGTGGTGCGGTCAGCAACCATGGCGCAACGAGCTACAACCGAGGTCTGTGACATTTTTTGTTACAACCTTTATAGGCATTTGCTACAACCGGGGATGGATTTTGCTGCGACAATAATGACCAGGCGTTTGCGGCCAGCAAGGCGTCTTCCTCCATGGCGACGAGAGACGACAAGCCCAGGGTGGCCGGCGAGTGCTGGGGGCAAGGGCGAGCGCACGGGGGCCGAAGGGCAAGCGCTTGGCGGCCATGTTTTCGTGCACGGATCTGATGCGCGTCGGGGAAGAAAGGGAAGAGAATCAGACGGCCCAACATGATTTGTTATAACGCCTCGCGCTTGACCGGCCCAAATTTGGGCCGGCGCGCCGGTGCAGAGTAGTGCCCATAGCTGAGTCACTAATTAAGGAATACCCATTGCAAAGGTCACTCCCACCACACCAGCTTGCGACAAGTGCGCATTTGCAGTCACTTGTCGCAACCTGAGATTTTTTCTTCATATTCGTTTATTCAAAACGGTGTATCTTGTAAACCATGTGTCTAAATCCTGAAACATTTCACCGTTGGATTTCTCGTGTCGAGATATTCAAAACTAGATCATATATCAATAGGTTTTGATGTATCTTTATTTTCACGAAAAAGCGGACGAAAAAACGAGCCGAAAGCACTTTTTTTCTTCATTTTTCCCTTTTTTGAAGAGGCACCACGCGAAAGCAAATATGTATGAGAAGCAAATTTGTTCCTCCCTCAAAAGTAAAAAATGTGTTTTTTTACGAAAGACATGTCAGAAGTAAATCAGTGCCTTTCACAGAATATTTTTTGCATATTGGGTAGGCACAATTGTGCCTCTCGGAGAAGCAAATTTGTGCCCACACCAGAAATAAATTTGATTCTCTCGAAAAAGCAAAAAAAGTTTATTTCCTGAGCGGCACAGTTCCACTCGCTGAAGCAAGTGCCTCCACGAGAAGTAAATGTGTCTATCGAGGAAGTAAAAAAACAATATTTTCACGCATAAATATATTTTCTTTGTCCAAAATTTAGGAAAATCCTGGCAAAAACCGAAAAGTTGGATTGCCATAACCATTTCCTCCCCCCTCCCTCCCTCTCCCGCCGCCACCCGCGAGGCGCCGGGGAGGGCTCCAGATCCCCGCCGCCGCACCCCCTCCTCCCTCCTCCTCCCTCGCCGCCGCCAAGGGGCGCGGCCGGCCGAAGCCCGGGCGTCGCCGGCGGCGGCGGGGCTCCTTCGGGCCCCGCTTGTGGGGTATGTCGCGGGCCAGATCTCGCAGCTGGGCGCGGCACTCGGTGTCGGGCGCGGCGGCGCGGCGGCGCCCCGGAGCTGGCCGGCGATGGTGGCATTCGACGTGCGGCGGGCGGCATGGTGGTGGTGCGGGCCGGTGGTGGTGTCGGCGGCGGTGCTTCCGGCAGTGCTTCGGCATCGCCTCCGGCGCCACGGGTCACGGTTGACCGGGTCACGGGCGGCCCTCTCGCCGTGGTGCTCTGGTGGGGGGGCGGCGCGGCAGCGGAGGTGGTGGGTTGCTCCCACCTAGTCGGGCCCTCACGGCTGGGTGGTGGCGCTCGGCTCGGGTGGATCCACTGGTGGCGTCTTCAGGCGGTGACGGCGACGGCTCCGCAACCCTCCCTCTCTGGCTGCTGGCGACGGCTGATACCTCCTGATGCTCCGGGCCTTTGAAGCAGGGGCGAAACACGGTTTCGGGGGGAAGTTGGAGCCGACACGGGTGTCGGTCGTGGCCATGTGCCACTTCTCCGCCTTCCCCTTCCCCCGATCGATGTGGTCGCGGCCCTTCTCGAGGCAGCTTGGCCGGCGGCGGTTCTGGAGGTGGTCGGGGTTGTGGATCTTGACAAAGGCGTGGCCTTTGGGGGCTTCAGGGAGGTCTCATGGCGGGGCGGCGACCCTGGTGGTGAGAGTCGCGTTGGTCGTGGGCGGATCGCACGAATGCGGGCAGGCAACCATGGCCGCTCGGGCGACATGGTTGTGGGCGTTGGTGGACCGGGGCAGTGGTGGGGGAGCTGAAGCACCGGGGTTCATCACCTACCCAGTCCCGTTCTGGTCGACGGTGACGGCGTCCGTGGACGTCGTGTTCCTCCTTGCAGGCTTTGTCGTGGTGCTTCTTCTCCCTCCATCTTACTCCGGGTGAAAACTTGATCTTCAGATCAGACGGTGGCGGCGTTCTTCGTCATGCCCTTCCTGGAGGCACCGTCTTGGAGTCCTCGGTCCGGCGTGTCCGTCGCGCATCCTCCCGGACGATCGCTCCTTGGTGGTGGTCTCGGTCGACTCTTAGCGGATCTTTTTTTGCTTATCTTTTAGATGCTTTGTGTCATTGAGGTTGCGTGTCGGTGCCCGGCATTCATGTATCTTGCCTTGGGTCAGTGTGGCGTGTGTTTGTATCGGATGCTCGTTGTTGTGGTTGTGGTTGTGCTTTATAATATAAAGCAGGGGGAAACCCTTTTTCGTCAAAACCGAAAAGCTGGAAAAATGGGGGAAAAACATCTTAACCTGAAAACACGATCAGAAAATAAATAAAAAATCCTGAGTGAGTGCGCAGCACACGACACATGGCGGAGGCTGAGCGCGCCAAGTGATGGCGAAAGTAGCGCGCCCTCAGCCCATTGAAAGTGACTCTTAAGGGGCTCCCGCAAGGGATACACCTCAACTAGTACAGGTACACTTATTTAGATCTGAAATCCAAGAAAACTCAAAGTAACTCATATGATTTAAGAATTACAATGAAATCTCTTGAAAACATATTCTTCGCGGTAGCAATCTCTGCTAGAAAAATAATTCTCCAAAGACTTTGATAGAGGCTGTAATTGGATTGAAACAATTATGTAGTCACTCTTTCATCAGTACAAACATTACCAATAATGGTTTTTGAAAATGCATTGTGTCGAACATCCAAAAAGATGGAAATCTTTGATCGATGGACGTACTTGGGCCGGTGATAATCCCCTAGAAGCTAGAAGTGCAGGCAATTGGATAACAATATTTTCACCATGATGTTGATGAAATATTTCAACTACACAAAAATCAAACCAACAATTATTTTTGACACGCCAACATAAACTCATCAGATCTGAATAATCGGATCCGCGAGGAAAGAAAACTCTCTAATCTCATGGCACCTTCAAAAGAACG